>NC_136997.1:341961-366961 GCF_032717465.1 Coenobita brevimanus
CCAACCAGCAGTCTTCACGATTACACTGTGGAGGCGCTCTGGGACGGAAGCCACGTGCTTGTGAATGAGAGTCGGTTTCCCTCTCAAGACTTGCCACGCTGGTGTCATGTATTGCATGAGTTGCTCTGCCGTTCTTTCCAGCGCTGGCTACCATATATTCACAATGTTAGCTCACACTTCTTCTATGGGGTTCATGTCAGGGCTGTTGCTAGGCCAGGGTAGATCAGCGTGGCACTGATCCTCAGACCATCGTTTCACTACCCTAGCTGTGTGAATAAGGCTGTTATCCTGTATGAGGATAATGGTCTCTGGATATGGTAGGGCGTAGGAGCGGACAGAGGGCATCATCACTTACTCAAGTATCTCCAGATACTTATCTGAAGTGAACCTACCCTCTATCCAAGTGTGATCTCACCAACCCCATACAGGAAAGTGCAAATCCATCCCCACGCTGTTGCAAGTCACAAGACCGCAGCGAGCTATCTGGTAGATGTTCTCCTCATACCTAGAAGACATGTTATATAATGTATAAAGATATGTTTTGGTTTTTATTTCGTATGTTCACACTTGTAAAATCTATCTATATCTATCTCTGTGTCTATCTATATCTATATCTAAACCTATCTGTCTATATATCTATCTATATCTGTATCTCTCTCTCTCTCTCTCTCTCTCTCTCTCTGCAATTACTTCTCGTATTGTCTCTCCCCCCAGCAGTGGAGGTTTCCCATAAGATGTGGAGCTGAATGTTTTCTCATCAGAGAAAACTACTCTCCCCCAGTGGTCCAAGCCATCCTCCACGTAACTCTGGGCAAACTGGAGCCGAAATTCCCGATGATGTTCCGTTAACCTGGGTTTGATCGCTGATGTTCGGTGGCTATAGTCCATTTCCTTCATCCTCTGCCGTATAGTCTCTGCAGACACATCCAGCTGTAACTGTTCTCTAGCTGCCATAGTCTCGCTGAGTGGATGGGTTTCAAAATACTCGCATACGCTGATCCTCATCAGCCGTGGTTTTCCTCAGCCGTCCTGGTTTAGGGTGATCTCTCAGATTGCCTTCCGCCTCCCACCTCTTGAGCCAGCGATATACTGTACAGTGGTGCGGTGAATGCCAAGTTCCTCTGCTATATCGCACGTTGATAGGCCACTCTCAATCCCACTAACCTCCCTCGCAGGGCAAGTGTGTCACCTTGACGCTGTTCTTTATTTGCTGCCATGACGAGCTATGACGGTGTGGGTGAGATGCATGGATCCTTCATCACATAATTATGGTGTGAGGAAATGAATGAGACTTTATGGCAGCATGCTCTTATTATCTCATCTATTAATTCGACCTCCCCATCTATTCAAGCCCAACATATGATAATTTAATTAATTACTTTCTTTAATCACTGAACTATATTCAGTGGTTTTGATGCATGGTAAAATACTTGCGTTTCACCGTTTAGGTCATGATACGAAACCATCCTGCTACCGCTAGACTCCTGTGTGCTATGATGCCAGCTACTGTGATTGTGAACTGATATTAAGGCACTTTTAGTTCTCCGTAATTAATCATCTCACATATCTGAATATAGTCCAACAGTTACTGGTGAACGTGTTGGTGCTTGATATAGCTCTCCAGATATTTTCGGTCGCAGTATTACTAAGCACAAACTCCTATCTGATGACATTCGTTTAGCTAGCCTTATATAATTAATTGTAGTATGCAGCATACACTTGTCGGTATAACGTAAGGTTAAATGCTGAAAATTCCCATTGTCTCTATTTCGTCATTACGCCACAGTTTTTTTCTTTACGTAGTTATTCCTACCACTCCTTTTCATAAAATAGTTTCTGTATCCTGAACTACATAGAAATACGCGATAGGATTGACAAAAAAAAAAAAAAAAAAAAAATGATGCCCAGCACATATGGGTGCAATGACAGGCATGAGGATATACTGTATATTTGTTAAAGGTATCCCTCCTTTCCACGCCATAGTGAGATGAGAAGGGGAGAAAGGATCCATGGGAGCAATGTGTGGTGTGAAGAGAGGTATGCCGAGCTTGGTTTTTAGGCCCTCTCCAGTTCGACTGGAGCAATCTCCTCATAGTAGACGCCCTATGAGAATTAAAGCAAACAACACAAATCATATTCGAAAAATTCAAACATTTAATAGATGTTTATAATTTCCTGCCATGTTAAAAAACGTGGGCAGAAACCTTCTAGAGTAAACTCTAATCATCTATTGACTCAATCGGATACGTTTATGTGAAGCTACAGAATGTGGTGTGAATGTTTCTTGGCGTGATTCAATAGAGCCAGGATTCCGGGGGCTTTGAATGATGAGTGAATGGGAAGTGTGGCTCCATTGGACTGGGCAAGTTTGGGCTGTCTGGACATTGCTACTCCCTCACCCTGCCTTTTGGGTGGGAAAGGAGGTCCAGATGATGATGATGATGATGGTGATTATAGTTTCTACACCGAACATCAACTTATTTGAGGTAGTTAGGTCATATCTGTTGGTTTCGAATGGACGGTGATGCGGCGAGGTGCACTGACATAGGGAAATGGAGGAAGGGTGAATGGGTGCGGGTTTAGGGCAGCGAGTTTGATCCCTGGTGACTCTACTAGAACATTGCAGCTTACCTTACCTGTTTTTTTTACATTCTAAATACTTTTGGATCATTGGCCATAATATACACAAACAATACATCCTTTTTATATAGACACTGGACCTAGCGTATATATGACGAAGAATGTGTTTAAATGCAGAATGACTGCAGTGACTGCGCTAGGGGGTAATTTACAACGAGGTTGAGAGCCTCTACTCACGGTGGAGCTCTACAAGTAGCGGGCTACCAGATTCATAGTGTGGGACACTCGCTGCTGTTAGTACCAATTTGCAATGAAGTACTTAAACTGCATCACGTATTCGGTTACGAAGTAAATGATAGTAGGGGGAATAGTTAAAGGAGTAGTTTCTTTAGCTAAGTACAGGCAATTATTATTCTCTTCTTAGTTAAAATTAATTTCCTGTAACCAAAGTGAATTAATTATAAATGACATCGTACTGAGGGAATATCATAAGACTTGCATAAAGGATTTACAAAATTTTCATTGCTAGTGACATTGAAACTGGAATGGCCAATCTTATATCACATATATATTACGCTGAAGAATTCCTGAGAGTGTTAGTAATTGCCTAACTCTCTCATATTAGCCCATTTCGTAAGGAAATTTTGCATCTCGATAGATACCAGCACCAACTACAGTAGACAATGTGCCTCGGACAGGTTCCGCTTAAGCTTCAAAAAGTCAAACTCATTCCCTTGAAACTAACCTCTGAAACACTATTCTGAATGCTTACATTTAAGTTAACCGGTACTCATTCCTAAATGTTATTCATACTGTAACTGCAATTGCCATCTTGCTTATTTAGTACTTAGACATTATCTGTATACATTACTTCTTGCCACGTAGTTAATATTTTATAATAAAAAACAAGGGTCGATACATTTGTTCCGAGCATTACTTAACGCTTCAGCCAATAATCCACGTGCATCCTTACAAAGGTTGTAGGTTCTGTGTAATCCATTGAAAAAATACGAGTGTTTACTAGTGGAGCAGCTGCCAGATATCGCCACACACCAGCATATTTGGTGCACTTTCATCTTGGCCACATAACTGTACATATAATGGTTTAATACAGCCAGATAACAGCGTCTGGGTTATGAATCATTTGGATAAATGGGGCATTACTTAACAACGTGAATGAGGTCACAACCAATAACTGCTTTGAACTACAGAATGACACTGCCATTAC
This sequence comes from Coenobita brevimanus, assembly GCF_032717465.1. Classification (NCBI taxonomy): domain Eukaryota; kingdom Metazoa; phylum Arthropoda; class Malacostraca; order Decapoda; family Coenobitidae; genus Coenobita; species Coenobita brevimanus. The sequence continues at coordinate 345,770 of NC_136997.1, forward strand.
AGACTATTGTGATGAAACTCAGTGATAAACACTGCAAACACTGAAGCATTACAAGTCTACTGATGCTGAAGAACAAACAGGATGTTATGTAAACACTGCAAACACTGAGGCATTACAAGTCTACTGATGCTGAAGAACAAACAGGATGTTATGTAAACACTGCAAACACTGAAGCATTTCAAGTCTACTGATGCTGAAGAACAAACAGGATGTTATGTAAACACTGCAAACACTGAAGCATTTCAAGTCTACTGATGCTGAAGAACAAACAGGCTGTTGTGCAACATAAAACGAAGGTGAAATGCATTAAGGAAGAAGAGTTTGGTGATTACATAAACAGTGGTGAAGAAAAGTTGAATGGAGTATACAAGCGATGATAAGGGAGTGAGTCAGTGGTTTGACGTGCATAGGAAACATGCAGCTGGACACAGTATAACACAGGCGGGTATATGTGGCTGATATGAAGTATGACTGAAACAGGTGAGAGAGTTCATGGTACATGTCAGAGTGGTGGAGTTACCTGCAGTGTGTGGGCGTGGGGGGGTGGCGGCTGATCCTGAAGGCAGTACATGTATATCTGGTCATTTTCTAGGGTTATCCTGGAGGACCGGATGCCATCTTGGTCTTCTTGGACGGCAAATACCAGGCCATCCTGCACCAGCGTCTTGATGTGCTGACTCATCTCCAGGAGGTTCTCAACCTGTGGGCAGTACCATACATTAGAATATATAAACAGCATCCATATATATTTTTTTTAATGTGTCCGACTCTGGGCATAGGCTTCACAGCCTGCTCCCAAGGCTCAGTAGTCCTCCTTCATACGATACACCTCTACATGTCACCACTTCGGCGCCAACACCCACCGTCCATATTGAATGCATGCTAGGGCTGTCTCATACAGGACTGGTGTATTGGTATTAGCGGGGGTATTTTTACGACCTGTCGGCGGGTCTTCTGGTAGATCAGTAAAGTCTGCTTTTATGAAGTTCAAATCCTTAAACTGTTCCCTGCTCCAGGGGGATTTGAACCTGGGTCTGGTAGGACTGCAGGCTACCTGTCTACCGATTGAGCCACCGCCTCTACATGGGACACTGTCAGTAAGTTCTTATGGAAACTGGCAATATATTACTACTTGGAGACAATACTGGTGGGGAAGCACGAATAGGGAACTTACTGTTATTTGCTGTGGCATCTTTGTGATGGTGTTGATCTTGTCCATGATGGTGGAGGCCGGGTCTGGGTGTGGTGGAAGGGCGGGTGTGTGTGTGGCATCAGTCTGCGCTGCCAATGCATCCAGGGCCGTCCTGATGGCCTCACGCACCTGTCCGTACTAACACAAACATTAGTGCTGGAGGCTCTGCCAACTATGTGCTAATGTACTATCGCAGACACTTATGGCTGGTACAACCAGCATTGTCAATCCTCTTTTTCCTTGGTGTGAATCCCGTGCAGCTCGACTCAGTTAATCCGAATCGTTAATAATACTATTTAGAGGGAGAGTCGCCGGGAGATGTCTGTTGCAAGTGTAGGGGGTGGCGGTGTTGGGGGTGAGGTGAGGTGGGAACGTGACTGAGTAAATGTGGCATCAGTGTAATACAGATGTGACACAAGTGTATTTGTTAAAAACGTAGGTTTACGATGTGAATGAGCTAAAACAACCTCTTTTTAGTGGTAACGACACTGAGTTAGGGATTCCACATATATCTCAGAATGCTACCACAAGCTGTGTGTTGAGGTTAACACATACAGGAATTGTCATTTAGCGGCAGTGCTAGAAGTCTGATAAATGGTAACAGTTGGAAGTGGTGGCATGTTACATAGGTCTGACAGGTTAGTAATCGGGGAAACTAATTACAGTTTTAACGAACAAGCAGCAAAAGGTATTGCCGTAGCATCTGACTTTATAACAGATAACCCGTAAAAAACAGCTACAGTGTATTGTGCATAATATGACCATACCCACAATAATATGAGTTTTTTCAAATGTGTTCGACATTGCTTAATAAAAGGCTGCAATTACTGAATCCTTGATGATTGCTTAACTTTTGATGTAGATAAGTATAATGTTTACCATGAGATCTGAACTGACTTTTATTCCCCAGTATCCTATATTTGCTTGTTCATGAATAATTGTTAATCTTTCCATTGCTATGGCATTTATAATCAGACATGATTATTTGTCTTTAGCCAACAGCACTATCTGATACGGCACATACTTTAGATTTCTGTATCTTATCTTTGTAACCCCTACGGAGTTTGCCTGTATAATATACCCTAGTTCTTAGTAGACCTTGAAGGGCTAACGTCATTGGCACGAGTGTATTACTCACGGTGATATTGACAGTTGGTTAGGCAAGAGAACATAATGCAACATTAATTAAGGGAATATAATATCACTGTTAATATATCTTAGTATATTATTTTACACAGACATATCCCTCAGTAATGAGTCCAGCCACCTTGCTTCTCCACAACCTCCCGAAGCCTATCGGGCATGCTGGCCACCTCATTCCTTACGAGGTGTGGCTTCCCTTGGAATATTTCCCACTGAGTCATAATGTGGGCCGTCAGCTGGTCTGCCGTTTTCTCTGGTCCTGGTTGCCATGTGTTAACCAGGGTTCCCCAGATATTTTCCATTGGGTTACAGTCACAACCCTTACTCGCCCAGTGTAGGAGTTGCAGGTTTTCTGGACTACTAAACCATTCCTAACTGCTCCTGCTGTGTGTACAGGACAACCATCTTCGACAAGAGGACTGGTCCAGGAGAGAAGGGGAAATTTTTCTCTCGTAGGAAGGTAGAAAGAAATCCTGCAGTATTTGACTATATTTTTGCGCACTGAATCGTCCCTGCATCTTCACTACATCTCCTACGCCATGGATGGAAATATAACCCCACACATTGCATGTCACGTGCCCACTTCTCGTCTCTTCATAAACATTGTTTCGCTCATCGCTGGCAAGAACAAACATTACATAATATTAGAGGGATACCGTGTTTGTATTAGAAATTAATACAAAATAATCTATCATTGGAAATTGTAGCCTACACTGCTTTCACTCCAGTCTCTTTGGAAATCAAAGGAAGGTGATCCGTGGGTAACAACTCTATATTGTGGGAAGTTGTTGCGGAGACGTTTAGGAGTCTAGAATTACTAAAGGAAGAATATTATAATAATTCAGAACACCCACCAACACCAGGACCTTTACATTTATCACTGTTAGTAATTAGTGATTTAACCAACTTATGTACCACATTAGCATTGGAAAGTGAACCGTGGTCTTTCTCATTTATCTTTGTTATTAATTACTGATTAAACGAACTTATATACCACATAAGATTAAAAAGTGACCCTTATCTTGTGTGTGTGTATGTGTGTGTGTGTGTGTGTGTGTGTGTGTGTGTGTGTGTGTGTGTGTGTGTGTGTGTGTGTGTGTGTGTGTGTGTGTGTGTGTGTGTGTGTGTGTGTGTGTGTGTCCTTATCTTGTGTGTGTGTGTGTGTGTGTGTGTGTGTGTGCCCTTATCTTGTGTGTGTGTGTGTGTGTGTGTGTGTGTGTGTGTGTGTGTGTGTGTGAATTATCAGGGTCATATACTTTAATATTATTGTTTCTGCAACAGTTCAGTTATTAAACATCACCAGGTGTTGTTCTTCCTCCACACGTGTACATTTCCGTGATGGCAAGATCGGAAGGTTTTCTCATCTGAGACCACCACCTGGACCAGAAGTTTAGGCCTTGGTCCACATAGTGACGTGCAAAGTTAAGCCTGGCAGCACGGTGCGCTTCAGTGAGTAACTTTTTTGGCAGGAACCCGGTGATGTATTCCGGCCTTATGAAGCCGCCTTCAGACTGTACTGACAGACACATCCAGTTGGAGTCTGTTCCGAAGTGCCACAGCGTTCGTTATGAGGGTTCCCTCAGCTGCTTGTATAATGCGCTCATCCTGTACAGGTGTCATTACACGGGAGCGCGGTGTCCTGGCTGAGGAAATATTTTAAAGAGAATACGTACAAACAACTATTTTACATGCTCATAGGAGCGGTGTTAGAGGGAGGAGTTGGGGAACAGGGGGAGGTAGGATGGTTGGGGTGGGCGGGGAGGTAGAGGAGAATGTTGGTGGACTGTGGTGTGAGGGAGGATTGCAAGGGAGATGATCCGTCACACTAAATTGGTGTCCTGTTACCTATACAACAGGGTTAGTATAACGTCGCTGATGCTGGTTTGCATTTTTGTAGGTCAAAAGTATGTCATACATCGTTGACGCTGTATTACGGGTTAATGTACAATTTATAACACTAGACAGTATAAATAATAATGTCAGCAAAAACATTATGGAACAGAGTCACATCAGACACGTTCGACATACACGTTTGGCAAGAAAAGTAACTACTGACCAAATCTTCCATAGTTAGGCTTTTTTACCCTGGTTAGTAAGATCTCCTGCCTCCTCCCACCCCTTGATCCATTTTGTTACAGTTGTTGGGGATATGCCTAACTGACTGGCGATGGCCCAAATACTCGAGCCTCCTTTCCGCAGACCAGCGATCTGCCCTTGCAGGGGTACTTGCTTTTCCTGTCTGTTCATTGTGAATCCTGAACTGTGAATGGTGCAGGAATGCTTCTTGGTGTCTGGACAACACCTCGGTATACACCTGGTCTCACTGAGAGGCGAGACTTAATGGCACCAAGTTTGAGGGTGACAATCGCCTGATGGATGGTTTGGAGGTTGACCCCTGCAGGCAGACTTATACTGGCAGTTGGCACAAGGCCTAAGGAGTGCTTGAACGAGGAGCTATTGGTTCTATCCAGGTCTAAACAGTTTGGTTTATATTTGCCCTATGACTACGAAAGATTCCAACAAGACCCATAGTCTCCAGGAGGTTATACTGTAGAACGAAGGATGGCTGGACATTTATACTGAATGAATATAAATGACAAAATTTGTGTTGTCGTTTCCATACTACTGTATGCCTTTACTTTGTGCTTGTAGTGTTACAAATTGCCAATTGTCACTACCACAATCAGTGACAGAGACTCGCATGGCGAAGATTACATGAATACAGATAAATTAAAGGAACAGATATCTTACGATTTGTGCTCGTAACATGATAACCCCATTAACATTATAATTATCTAACTCGAAATTTATGGAACCATCAAGGAATGGATATCTGCGATATTTCCTATGCAATGTGTAATTTAACATATCTGACACATTTGAAAAAACTCATATTATTGTGGGTATGGTCATATTATGCACAATACACTGTAGCTGTTCTTTATGGGTTATCTGTTATAAAGTCAGATGCTACGGCAATACCTTTTGCCGCTTGTTTGTTAAAACTGTAGTTTCCCCGATTATTAACCTGTCAGACCTATGTAACATACCACCACTTCCAACTGTTACCATTTATCAGACTTCTAGCACTGCCGCTAAATGACAATTCCTGTATGTGTTAACCTCAACACACAGCTTGTGGTAGCATTCTGAGATATATGTGGAATCCCTAACTCAGTGTCGTTACCAATAAAAAGAGGTTGTTTTAGCTCATTCACATCGTAAACCTACGTTTTTAACAAATACACTTGTGCCACATCTGTATTACACTGATGCCACATTTACTCAGTCACGTTACCAACCCACCCCCACCCACCCCACCCCCAACACCGCCATTCCCTACACTTGCACCAGACATCTCCCGCCATCTCACCAGTAAATGATTCGAAGAAACTGAGTCGAGCTGCACGGGATTCACACTTAGGAAAGAGAAGACTGACAGTGCTGACTGTACCAGCCATAAGTGTTGGCGATAGTACACATCACACATCACAAGTTTATATGTCAGTGTAAGTGTGCGCATGTTACTATAGGAGCCTGGTGGTACAAGTAGAAGGGAGTGGCTGCCTACCTTCATGCTGGTGGTGACAATGTTAACATCAGGGAACTGTTCTTGGCAGTTCTGCCTCCAGTCTTCAACCTCCACACTGCATTGGTCAGCGTGGTCAATGGCTGTGTCAGCCTCCTGTGCTGTGTTGGCATTCTGCAGACACTCCAGTCTGGCCTCCAGCTGCTTCACTCCTTGCTCTCCTTCTTGCTTCATGGCCATCACTCTGGCCACCTCCTCCTCTATCAGCTTTACAAATGTGGCCATGTTGTGTGTGAATTCCTCCGCCTTTTTTAACAGCTGGAGGTTTTGTTCGTTCTGGTCGGTCAGCCAGGTCACGTACTGGTCCAGCTGGGACTGGGAGTTTTGGGAGCTGGTAACCTGGCTCCTTATGCTGCTCTCGTGCTCCCCCAGCAGGGACCAAAGCTTCCTGCTCATCCCACTGGGCCTCTTCTGGGTTGTACCACCCTTTGTTTTGACTGACATTTGTTTTTCTGCTGCAGGTTTTACACTTGGCTTTCCACCAGCTGCTCCTGCTGCCTGTGCCAGCTGTACATTCTTAAGCTTTTTGACAACAGCCTCCATTCCATAGTTTACTGGGAAATTATCCAGGGAGGTGGCGGAGTGGCTGGCACGGCAGTCAGGGCAGGTCAGCTGGTTGGCTGTGGTCAGTTGTAAGATGCAGGACGAACAAAAGGTGTGGCCACACGGCAGATTGCGTGGCCGACGCTCACTCTCATCATAGGTGATGTAGCACACACTGCACTCCTCAGGATTGTCCTGTGCAACAACAATAACTTTGATTACTTACATGTAGCACATGATGGACATTGCTGACCTTACAACCTAAAAGGCAGTTTTAATAATCATAACTCACTGATGCTAAGAAAGAAAGCAATAACATGAGCTTTATATAACTGACGTCCATACTGTACAGTCGGCCTAAGAAGTGACAGTGGAGTATCCAGAAGGTTGCAGTAAGTGATAATGGATAATATTCCTCTTATATCTTTGCAAGATGACACCTATTATGTAAAACTGTAATAGAAAACAATATCTGAAATACAAGATGGGTAACGGGTAGTACCAAGGGGAGACCATATAGAGGCATGAGAAGAGAACAAGAGATCAGGACAAGATGGACATACGTCCCCAACCACCACGCACCCCTCTTCCCCTCAACGGAATCAACTAGAGGTACTGTACAGTCTCGCGTACTAATTTCTGCTTAGGGGTTACCCCTTCCTTCCCCTCTTCTACCCTTAGAGAGAGAGAAGGGGGGAATCGCGAACGTCTATCCCGCCTTCTGCCCCCAACTCCCCCACCCTTCACCTCCAGCTACCAGTTACTGATTAGACGCAAATTTTCTCATGTCCTGTAAACATGACTAAACTGTCGTCGCACACGCTTTCAACGGCCAAGATTTGGACTATATTTTTAGAATAAATTATTACCGTATTGAATGAGGAGTTGCAGGGAAGGTTTGGAGCCAGCAGATCCAGTTGTTAGAATGACTATATTTGTAGTCGCCACGCTGTCAGTGCAAAATTTAAGTCGTGTGTGTGTGTGTGTGTGTGTGTGTGTGTGTGTGTGTGTGTGTGTGTGTGTGTGCAGTTTATAAGCCCAGCTACCCAGCTATGTGAAGTGGAACGGTCACTCTAATAAAAATTACGAATATTGGTCTGGTGTTCTCTATTTGAACTTGGCACATAATGAGAAATACAATTATATATATAAAAAAAAAAATTAGCTTTCCATACATCTGACCTAAGTGTGTGTGATAAATGTTGCCTGCACACGATATACGAAGGAGCGGTGACGGTATAACTGACTGCTGATCAGGCCTAAGGTGGGGGGAGGGGAGGGGTGAGAGGCGGGGAAGACTTAAGACAAAGAACGAGAGAGAAGGGGGAGAGGGGGAGAGAAGCAAAGAGAAAGTTATATAAATTTAAAAAGAAAGAGTGAGTGGGAAAAGTAAATTCAGAGAGAGAGAGAGAGAGAGAGAGAGACAGCTGGGGGAAGTGAAAAGGTAAGCACTGGAACCCAGAATTGTGCAGCGGACGACACTGGATTACAATGATGGTGAATATTTTCAATTTGAGAATGCAGTTCAATACGGTAATAATTTATTCTAAAAATATAGTCCAAATCTTGGCCGTTGAAAGCGTGTGCGACGACAGTTTAGTCATGTTTACAGGACATGAGAAAATTTGCGTCTAATCAGTAACTGGCAGCTGGAGGTGGAGGGTGGGGGAGTTGGGGGCAGAAGGCGGGGTAGACTTGTTCGCGATTCCCCCCTTCCCTCTGTCCAGGGTAGAGGGGGGAAGAAAGGGGTAACCTCTGAGCAGAAATTAGTACGCGTGACTGTACATCACCCTGCTGCATTACCCTCCACCTGGACCAGCACTCAACGGAATCGGGGCAGGATCTGTGTCCCAGCAGACTCAGTAAGTAGGACTACGACGACGCCCACTGTGCTTGTCAGGGGAACAACTCCTACCGTGCTCCCTCCACCTACTGCCTTCTGTAGGACTGACGACGCCCACTGTGCTCGTTGGGGAAAGGACGCCCACCGTGTTTCCCTTACCTGCAGCCCCTGCCCTGAGCAGGACCGTGGAGATGCCCACCGCACGTCTCTCACCTGCAGTCCCAGTACCTAGCAGAATCGAGGCAGTGCCCACTGTGCCTGTCAGGGAGGCCCCACTCACCATGTGGGCCTCATCTGCTGAACCTTCGGCACCTATAGAGGGTCACGACCCTTGCTAGCCTCACTCCTCCAGGAGACGAGTGGGTCACGCCCCTTGCTCGCCTTACTCCTCCAGAGGCCGAAAGGGACGTCCCTCTCACTCTCCCCGCACCACAGGGGGCAGAGCAGGCTCCCCAGCAGAGTCACTGCTGGAAGAGGTCTGGAGTGGCCTTATAGTGAGTCCTGGGGTACACTCATTACAACCAGCGCCCCTAAGTCACCAGTCAATGTCGGACTCCTGAAGGAGGAGAGACCGCAGGCAGCCCTTGTCAGACTCCCGACGAAGGTGAGACTGCAGACACAGACGCAGAGGGACGCCCCCAGAACTCCCAGCCGAGACCTCCCTAGAAGAACCAGCAAACCGTCCCCCATGAAGGGCAGGTGCAAGGAAGCACGCCTACTCGACCTGTTCGACCCCAGCCCCGATGGCCGACACACTGACGGAGGCCCCTCCAATGAAAGGCCTCCCTCTACACCACCCAGCAGCCCTCACCCGACGATCAAGAGTAAAATAGTGGTACCACGCCCCTTCAGAGAGTGCACACCTGACGAGACACCTCCCACACCTGGGGGCCACTAGTCCCAGACTCAGATGCTTATACTTCATATAGTGTGGGTAATTTATCACATTGTATTGTGTCAAGTCACTGTATTCTTTGTGGTTTTAAGCCCTGTTCCATTGGTTGCATGCTCTGGGTCTTAGAAAGAACCCAATATTGGACCCACATACTCAGAGAGAAAGAAGTTGATCTCTGAGTACCTGGCATAACAATAAGTAAATGACAAAGTGCTTATGCATTTCAGAATTGTAGGAAACAGTTTGTTAGTTACGATAATAAGAAATCCTAAATGGAACTAATTGAAATTTCAGAACTATCACTCAAGGACAGTCAGGAATAAGTTGCGGAGTTTAAGTCTACTGTGGTAGTAAGCAATTATTTCTGGTATCGTAAGACTGAAAAGAAAAGGCCTTCAATAAACAATGAAGATCTGTTATTTTTATTTACGAGATATTTACCGTTAGACTACTGGTGAATAGTTAAAAGTTATTTATTTCCGTTTTTGTTGTCTCCATGGATGACGACAGAAAGTGGGAATGCGGCGTAAGTTCGTAGGCGATGTTAAATGGCTCGATCAACAAGCACAAATGAAGACAACTTTTACTGACAGACATGCAGCTATTACATCGCATTTGGCCACTTTTCCACTAAGAAAAATCTGTGGAAGACTTAGTATAAGCATGAAAACTATCACTTAATGAAATATAAAAGAACCTTGCCAATTTGCTGAGAGTCTGAGCTCCATGGAGGATGCAAATTGTTTCATAGTCTGTATTATCCTCGGTGCCTGAACAACGGGCAAGAGTAATAAAATGCAATAAAAACAGCAGTGAGTTCCACACTTCCAACTCAGTATTTTCAATTAGACAAGACACAGCAGTTTTTTTAAAAAGAAAAGTATTCCAGATTTAAAAGATGGAACAAGTATGCACTTTTGCATTGCACAAGTTTGTAAGCCCATGTTCTAGTCCTCTTTACTGCCTAGTGTCAGAGAAAAAGATATAATCTGTCATACCTATAGTCGCAGCACATGACTCTGAGGTTGTCATTATCGTACCCTGGCAACCTACCAGTCAGAAGTGCATCCAATTTCGTATCATACTGTATTATACACAAATCATATTATTATGCACGATTATTATTATACACAAACATATTATACACGAATCACATGCGTCTCATACACGAAATTGGATGCACTGTTGAGGGGTAGGTTGCCACGGCATGATAAAAACATCCTCAGAGTCACACGCCACGACTACAATAATTTTGTATCAATAGGGTAGTATATCATTACATTTATTATTATGCTTGGGGAGGCAAGGAATAAGAGGCAGAAAAGATCTTGCTGCGGCTTTGGGTAGGGTATCCTTACTAAGAATAATTTTTGTGGCATCCTTATTGTCCCTATGTCATCACCACTGCATTTGAAAAGCAAGTAGTGTATTGCATTCACTAGAATTTTCCTGGGTTGGCCTTCGAAACTAGATAATCAGTTTTTGAAATCCTGGGACATACACACGAGCACGGGGATATGCTGTGCACCACGCGCCGAGTAATACATTACATATTCAAATCGGGAAAACATATGTTACAGGTTAGCTTCTAATATATCACTGCCTCATGTTATTCATTTCTCATAATTATTAGCGTGATATACTATTTTTTTTCTTTTCCGTATAACGTGCTGAAGTACAGAAATTTTTACCTTGAATTCAGTAAGTTTTCACGGAAAGCATGGCAGTACAGAGTGTCTGAAGCAATCTGAAACTCTGTCATCACTTCTTGGGGCGACTGTACAAGTGGTGGTCTGATAACAGTATGGTGAACATGCCATAACAGAATATGCTATTGTACTGTAACATGTACAGTAACACTAATATTACTAGTGAGAGACAGTACAGTAGTGAATATTGATCTTTTTATCCACAAACTGTATGTCCAACAACATATGAATTAAGAACCTTTGTACACTAGTCCTGAATGTGACAACCTCCTTTGTATAGTACAGCATAGTGTGTGTGTGTGTGTGTGTGTGTGTGTGTGTGTGTGTGTGTGTGTGTGTGTGTGTGCTTCTCACTGCCTCAAATACACAAAGCACAAGCCATGTACTGTCAGCAGGGTAACATTGTTGTTGTTGAAAGATTCCCTGCACATATACTGTAGTGCAGGCCGGGCCATACATTAGCCCGGTCAGTGGTGTATGGGCTGATTAAAAACAGTAAGTGGGGAGGACAGGACCTGGGGATTGCCCAGCACACACGTCCTGTCTCCTGACTGGCTTTGCGGTGTGTGTGTGCAGGGTAACAGTGTACTCACCATATTTGTAGTAGTGGCACTGTTGACTCTGTAGTGACTGGTGACCTGGAAAAATATAACAAGTGTAAATTCTTCCATTAGTTTAAGTTAGTCATTATAAGTTCCATCCCTGTATTAAGGCCTTCACTACCATCACCTCCTTATATATTGTGGTTGCAATCACATGGTTATATATTGTGGTTGCAATCACATGGTTATATATTGTGGTTGCAATCACATGGTTATATATTGTGGTTGCAATCACATGGTTATATATTGTGGCTGCAATCACATGGTTATATACTGTGGTTGCAATCACAGGGTTATAATATAACCCTGTGATTGCAACCACAATATATAACCATGTGATTGCAACCACAATATATAACCATGTGATTGCAAGCACAATATATAACCCTGTGATTGCAACCACAATATATAACCCTGTGATTGCAACCACAATATATAACCATGTGATTGCAACCACAGTATATAACCCTGTGATTGCAACCACAATATATAACCCTGTGATTGCAACCACAATATATAACCCTGTGATTGCAACCACAATATATAACCCTGTGATTGCAACCACAATATATAACCCTGTGATTGCAACCACAATATATAACCCTGTGATTGCAACCACAATATATAACCATGTGATTGCAAGCACAATATATAACCCTGTGATTGCAACCACAATATATAACCCTGTGATTGCAACCACAATATATAACCATGTGATTGCAACCACAGTATATAACCATGTGATTGCAACCACAATATATAACCTTGTGATTGCAATCACAATATATAACCATGTGATTGCAACCACAATATATTATATTGTGGTTGCAATCACAGGGTTTTGGTGGATACAGGGCAGCAGCTGAGTGTGTACGAGGTAAGCAAAGATAATATAACCTACCACGATTTTTTGGTCTTTTTTTTTTCAATAATATCATTTAAAAAAACATATGCGTAAAAACAGACGGCATTGTATTGAACACAAACACCAGTTAATATTGTGTGTGTGTGTGTGTGTGTGTGTGTGTGTGTGTGTGTGTGTGTGTGTGTGTGTGTGTGTGAGCATGCTTCCTGTGTGTACATGTGTGTGTATGCAGATGTACACACGGGAATGTATTGATTAGCAGAGTCCTTCGTTGTCTGGGAATGTGTTCATTTGTACTGAGGTGTGCTGTGTTGTGATGTGTTGTAACACGTGTACAGTATTGTCTTGTGTTTATTTGTGCCGTGTTGCAGTGTGTTGTGGTGTAGTGTGTTGTGCTGCATTGTGATGTGGTTTGCTGTGTGGTGTTGTAGTATGTTGGATCGTGTTAATTTCTGCTGTGTTGTGGTGTGCTGTGTTGCACTTTGTTGTGGTGTAGTGTGGTGGGTTGTGACGTGTGTTTTGCTGTGGTATGGTGTGGTGTGGGCATGTGTGGTGTGGGCATGTGTGGTGTGGTGTGGTGTGGGCATGTGTGGTGTGGTGTGGTGTGGGCATGTGTGGTATGGTGTGGTGTGGGCATGTGTGGTATGGTGTGGTGTGGGTATGTGTGGTATGGTGTGGTGTGGGCATGTGTGGTATGGTGTGGTGTGGGTATGTGTGGTATGGTGTGGTGTGGACATGTGTCGTATGCTTTGGTGTGGACACATGAGGTGTGTTGTGTTCTTTTTTGGTCTTCAGGTATGGTGTAGTAGTAGTAGTAGTAGTAGTTGTAGTAGTAGTAGTAGTAGTAGTAGTTCCCTAGGCAGTCTGGCCGAACAGCCCCGAGTCCCTTAGGAAGGCCGTGGCCGAGACCGGGCTTTCCCACAGAGCTCTCAAAGAGTGTACAGTATGTTGTGTTGCTGACGTAGGTGATTGTGTGCAATGCAGTCTGGGTGATTCTCATGTCTAGGTGATCCTTGACTTTGAGGACTCCAGTTTCTTGCTGCAGCCTCCACAAACCCACAACATCCACTATATTACATGGCAGCACATCCACCCACACCAAGGAACATCAAAACAACACCCAGCACACGATACCATACACAAATACTGTCATCTCTCCCTCCTCGCCCACCTCAGACCAGCTTCCACAAGCTGGTGTGGTCTTGTGGCATGGTGTGTTGTGTTGTGGTGCGGTCTTGTGGCATGGTGTGTTGTGTTGTGATGCGGTCTTGTGGCATGGTGTGTTGTATTGTGGTGTGGTCTTGTGGCATGGTGTGTTGTATTGTGGTGTGGTCTTGTGGCATGGTGTATCGTGTTGTGGTGTGGTCTTGTGGCATGGTGTGGTGTGTTGTGGTGTGGTCTTGTGGCATGGTGTGGTGTGGTCTTGTGGCATGGTGTGGTGTGGTCTTGTGGCATGGTGTGTGGTGTGGTCTTGTGGCATGGTGTGGTGTATTGTGGTGTGGTCTTGTGGCATGGTGTGGTTTATTGTGGTGTGGTCTTGTGGCATGGTGTGGTCTTGTGGCATAGTGTGTTGTGTTGTGGTGTGGTCTTGTGGCATGGTGTGGTGTGGTCTTGTGGCATGGTGTGTTGTGTTGTATTGTGGTGTGGTCTTGTGGCATGGTGTGGTGTGTTGTGGTGTGGTGTGGTCTTGTGGCATGGTGTGTTGTATTGTGGTGTGGTCTTGTGGCATGGTGTGGTGTGTTGTGGTGTGGTCTTGTGGCATGGTGTGTTGTGTTGTGTTGTGGTGTGGTCTTGTGGCATGGTGTGTTGTGTTGTGGTGTGGTCTTGTGGCATGGTGTGTTGTGTTGTATTGTGGTGTGGTCTTGTGGCATGGTATGTTGTGTTGTATTGTGGTGTGGTCTTGTGGCATGGTGTGGTGTGTTGTGGTGTGGTCTTGTGGCATGGTGTGTTGTGTTGTGGTGTGGTCTTGTGGCATGGTGTGTTGTGTTGTGGTGTGGTCTTGTGGCATGGTGTGGTGTGTTGTGGTGTGGTCTTGTGACATGGTGTGGTCTTGTGGCATGGTGTGTTGTGTTGTGGTGTGGTCTTGTGGCATGGTGTGGTGAGGTGTGTTGTGTTGTGGTGTGGTCTTGTGCCATGATGTGGTGTTGTGTTGATTTGTGTTGGGTGTTGTGGTTTTGTGTGATGTGTTTCACTCTTCTGTGTTCCTTCACTGTGTGTTTTGGTGTACTAATGTATTCTAATATCTCACGTGTAAATGCTGGATAAGTTGTTACATAGCACATTGAACTACACTAGCCTAGTAATGTATTCTAATATATCCCGTGTAAATGCTGGATCAGTTGTTACATAGCACATTGTACTACACCAGCCAACACCACAAAGCACAAGAGTACACACTATAAAAATTACAGTATAGTACATCACATCACAGTTTTTGCAGTTTTACCCGTAGGGCACTGTACTAGACGATAGTACATGTACAGAACAAAGCACATACTGAGTACAGAGAAACAAGCAGTAGGACTGTGTACCACTAGTGACTATAGTAATATTGAACTATACCCCCCACACACCCGGCCCAACCCCATACCTACCCCACCACACCCCAACCAACCCCATAGCTACCCCACCACACCCCAACCAACCCCATAGCTACCCCACAACACCCCATCCAACCCCATACCTACCCCACCACACCCCAACCAACCCCATACCTACCCCACCACACCCCAACCAACCCCATACCTACCCCACCACACCCCACCCAACCCCAAACCTACCCCACCACATCCCACCCAACCCTATACTTACCCCACCACACCCCACCCAACCCCACACCGAAACCACGATACCCAACACCCACACCACCATACCCAACACCCACACCACCATACCCAACACCACCATACCCAACACCCACACCGCCATACCCAACACCCACACTAGCATACCCAACACCCACACCACCATACCCAAAACCCACACCACCATACCCAACACCCACACCACCATACACAACACCCACACCACCATACCCAACACCCACACTCATACCCAACACCCACACTAGTATACCCAACACCCACACCACCATACCCAACACACACACCACCATACCCAACACCCACACTCATACCCAACACCCACACTAGTATACCCAACACCCACACCACCATACCCAACACACACACCCATACCCAACACCCACACCACCATACCCAACACCCACACCACCATACCCAACACCCACACCACCATACCCAACACCCACATCACCATACCCAACACCCATACCACCATACCCAACACTCACACCACCATACCCAACACCCACACCACCATACACAACACCCACATCACCATACACAATACCCATACCACCATACCCAACACTCACATCACCATACCCAACACCCATACCACCATACCCAACACCCACACCACCATACACAACACCCACACCACCATACCCAACACCCACACCACCATACCCAACACCCACACCACCATACCCAACACCCACACCACCATACCCAACACTCACACCACCATACCCAACACCCACACCACCATACCCAACACCCACATCACCATACACAACACCCATACCACCATACCCAACACTCACACCACCATACCCAACACCCATACCACCATACCCAACACCCACATCACCATACACAACACCCACACCACCATACCCAACACCCACATCACTATACCCAACACCCACACCACCATACCCAACACTCACATCACCATACCCAACACCCACACCTTTGAGGCCTTGTACCATTATACCTCAGTCATATATGTATACCTGCTTGCATTCATGACAACATTCATCAGCAATACCTTATCATGTCACCACTACCACTATTACCACCACCACTACCACCACAACTACCACTATCACCACCACCACTACCACTATTACCACCACGACTATCACCACCACCACTACCACTATCACCACCAGCACTACAACTAACACAACCACCACAACGACCACAACCACCACCAAGACCACAACCACCACCACCACGACCACAACCACCACCACCACTACCACTATCACCACCACCACCACCACTACCACTATCACCACCACCACTATCACTATCACAAACACCACTACCATTATCATCACCACCACTACCACTATCACCACCACCACTACCACTATCACAAACACCACTACCACTATCACCACCATCATTAACACTATCACTACCACCACTATCACTATCACCACCACCACTACCACTATCACAAACACCACTATCACTATCACCACCATCATTAACACTATCACTACCACCACTATCACTATCACCACCACCACTACCACTATCAAAACCGCCGCTACCACTATCACCACCACTACTAACACTATCACTACCACCACTGCTGCTATCGCCACCACCACTGCCACTATCACCACCACCACAACCACCACCAGTACCACTATCACCATCACCACCACTACCACCATCACCATCCCCACAATCACCACCACCACCACTATCACCACTACCACTATAACCACCACCACTACGACTATCACCACCACCACTACTATTAACACCACCACCACTACCACTATCACCACCACCACTACCATTAACACCATCACCACTACCACTATCACCACCACTACCACTATCACCACCACCACCACTATCACCACTACCACTACCACTATAACCAACACCACTACGACTATCACTACCACCACTACCATTAACACCACCACCACTACCACTATCACCACCACCACTACCACTGTCACCACCACCACTACCATTAACACCACCACAACCACTACAACCATCACCACCACCACTACCACTATCACCACCACCACTACCACTATCACCACCACCACTACCATTAACACCACCACCACTACCACTATCACCACCACCACTACCAGTCACCACCACCACTACACTATCACCACCACCACCACCACCACTATCACCACCACCACTACCACCACTACCTTTATCACCGTCACCAGTACCACTAGCACCACCACCACCACCACCAATACAAACTTTATCACCATCACCAGTACCACTATCACCACCACCACCACCAATACTACCTTTATCACCATCACCAGTAACACTATCACCACCACCACTACTACAATCACCACCACAACTAACACTATCACCACCTCTACCACTATCACCACCACCACCTCTGCCAGTCACCACGACCACCACCATCACCACTATTACCATCACCACTACCACCATCACCACTACCACCAACACTACTACTATCACCACCACCACCATTACCACTATCACTCCTCCCTTTCCTGTCTGCCTGATGCCTGCCTGTCTGGATGCATCTCTGCCCGCCTCTGTCTGCCCGCTTCGTAAGCCACAAGTTAATGACAGATATATATGAAGAAATTTAACCTAATGTCAAAATGTATTACCTACTTGTGAAAAACAAATACATATGAGCCAGAATGATAAGCTAATCTGAACATGAAGCAGCACGATAATTCCTGAATAAAATAAATAGCAAGGACAAAGGAAAAAACGGTGCGGATTATAGACCACAGGCCGAACAACGACTGCACTGGACTCGATGATCACTGGTTTATTAGGACAGCTAATCCATTTAATTAGACACTGTATTATACACAGTAAATACCGTAACCCAAACTTGTGGCAGTAATATCTCGTTAAAAAAATTTCACGTGGTGAAATACCAATGTCATCTCTCTCTCTCTCTCTCTCTCTCTCTCTCTCTCTATATATATATTCATTTATTTATATATATATATATATATATATATATATATATATATATATATATATATATT
Organism: Coenobita brevimanus; assembly: GCF_032717465.1. Classification (NCBI taxonomy): domain Eukaryota; kingdom Metazoa; phylum Arthropoda; class Malacostraca; order Decapoda; family Coenobitidae; genus Coenobita; species Coenobita brevimanus. The sequence goes on from NC_136997.1 coordinate 363,999, forward strand.
CATTTATTTATATATATATATATATATATATATTCATTTATTTATTTATATATAAAATATGGAAGACATGATACGTTTTTATTCATGTTTCTGGGGTATCTAAAATATATAGCAAATCCCCAGGAGGTATTATTCATTACCGTCCAGGCGAAGAACTGGAATTACTTGCCTCACACGATGCCTGGGATACGCCTGTGCAGCAATACAATGGACAAAGTGAACTTTGTTTGGTACAACAGGCTGTCTGAATGCTGGCCGTTTATCGACCTTTAAAATAATATAACAAATGGTGTATATGAGTAAGAAGTATCATATGCCTCTGCTGTAACACTTAACACGTGTGATTTCAGTATTTTGCTAGTAATCATAATAACTACTGCTGTTGCTACAACATACACCCCGCATACATATATTGTCACCGAACATTATTTATCGTTCGTGTTGTAATCCATCGCTCTCACACTCGTAACCATATCAACATCCGGTGATAAAGCTACGTTATCTACACGCAGATACAAACATCCTCTCGTCGCACCTCCCTCTCCCAACCTCCCTACATAAACATTTCTGTGCGCCATCTGTTGGGTGAAAATGGCACTTCTTTCAGCTGCTTCGTTGTTCAATCCTCAGGTGTTTCTGATTCACACAGTGGCTGGCTGGGGGAACGGACTTTTGTTCGTGATAGTACAATAGACAGTGAGGGAGTTGTGAGGAAGTGAGAGAGACAGGAGTAGGTATACCGACCACACCCCACCCAACCCCATATCTACCCCACAACACCCCACCCAACCCCATATCTACCCCACAACACCCCACGCAACCCCATACGTACCCCACCACACCCAACCCCACAGCTACCCCATCACACCCCACCCAACTCCATACCCACCCCGCCACACCCCACCCAACACCCCATACCTACCCTACCACACCCCACCCAACCACGTTACCGTAACCCACACCCACATCCCACCCAACCCCATACCTACCCCACCACACCCCACTAAACCACATTACCGTAACCCACACGCACATCACCATATCCAACACCCACACCACCATACCCAACACCCACACCACCATACACAACACCCACACCACCATACCCAACACTCACACCACCATACCCAACACCCACACCACCATACCCAACACCCACACCACCATACCCAACACCCACACCACCATACCCAACACCCACACCACCATACCCAACACCCACACCACCATACCCAACACCCACACCACCATACCCAACACCCACACCACCATACCCAACACCCACACCACCATACCCAACACCCACACTACCATACCCAACACTCACACCACCATACCCAACACCCACACCACCATACCCAACACCCACACCACCATACCCAACACTCACACCACCATACCCAACACCCACACCACCATACCCAACACCCACACCACCATACCCAACACCCATACCACCATACCCAACACCCACACCATCATACCCAACACCCACACCACCATACCCAACACCCATACCACCATACCCAACACCCACACCACCATACCCAACACCCACACCACCATACCCAACACCCACACCACCATACCCAACACCCACACCTTTGAGGCCTTACACCATTATACCTCAGTCATATATGTACTAGAAAACAAACATTACCTTAAAAAATGATTGTTAAGAAGCAGGAATGACAAAAGTGCACGGATAAGAGATGAAAAAAGCACATAGACAAGAGAGCATTGAAGATGGGATATTTGGAGACCTGTCCCCATTAGTACATTCCAGCAGCTACAAGTCTGTGGCTAAAGTGTGGTATTTAGTAATGGGTAGAGGTCTCCAAATCTCCTCCCATCCTGAATGCTCTCTTGTTTATGTGCTTTTTTCATCTCCTATCTGTGCACTTTTGCCATTCCTACTTCTTAACAATCATTTTAGAAGACAGTGTTTGTTTTCTAGTTGATGCTGTTTTTGTGGAAGTATAATAACGCATAAAGCAAGTGTTAGATTTGGTTAATCACCACCACCACCACCACTACCACTTTCCCCACCACCATTACGACTATTACCACCACAACCACCACTATGACCACCACAACCACCACCACTATCACCACCACCGCCACCATCACTATCATCGCCACTATCACCACCACCACTATTATCACCACAACCACCACCACCATTATCACCACCACTACCACCACCACCACTATCACCACCACAACCATCAGTATCACCAACACCACCACTATCACCACTACCACTATAACCACCACCACCACCACCACCATACCACCACCACCACCATTATCACCACCACCATCACCACCACTATCACCACCACCACCACCACTATCACCACCACCACCACCACTATCACTATCACCACCACCACTATCGCCACCACCACCACTGTGACCACCACCACCACCACCACTATCACCACCATCACCACCACCACCACTATCGCCACCACCACCACCACTATCACCACCATCACCACCACCACTATCACCACCACCACCACCACTATCACCACCACCACCACCACCATCACCACCACCACCACCACTATCACCACCACCACTATCACCACCACCACCATTATCACCACCACCACCATTATCACCACCACCACCACCACCACTATCACCATCACCACCACCACCACCACACAGTGCAGGAAACAAATACAGGCAAAAGAACTCGCTGCGCATCAAGGTCACACCTCCCTCCCTCCCTTGTGCATCCCTCCATCCTCCCTTTCCTGCCTGCCTGCTGCCCCCCCCCCCGTCTGCCTGCTGCCTCCCTGTCTGCTTGCTGCCTCCCTGTCTGCCAGCAGCCTCCCTGTCTGCCTGCTGCCTTCCTGTCTGCCTGCTGCCACCTTGTCTGCCTGCTTCCTCCCTGTCTACCTGCTGCCTAACTGCCTGCTTATCTGCATGCCTGTCTGCCTGCCTGCTGC
>NC_136997.1:371961-414461 GCF_032717465.1 Coenobita brevimanus
ACACCCCACCCAACCCCATCCCTACCCCACCCAACCCCAAACCTACCCTATCATACCCCACCCAACCACACTCTACCCAACCCCATACCTACCCCACCACACCACACTGAACCCCACCACACCACACTGAACCCCACCACACCCCACCCAACCCCACCACACCCCATCCAACCGCAACCCCATACCTACCCCACCACACCCCACTCAACCACGTTACCTTAACCCAAACCCACAACACCATACCCAAGACCCACACCACCATACCCAACACCCACACCACCATACCCAACACCCATACCACCATACCCAACACCCACACCACCATACCCAACACCCACACCACCATACCCAACACCCACACCACCATACCCAACACCCACACCACCATACCCAACACCCACACCACCATACCCAAAACCCACACCACCATACCCAACACCCACACCACCATACCCAACACTCACACCACCATACCCAACACCCACACCATCATACACAACACCCACACCACCATACCCAACACCCACTGTAGGCATAATGTCATAATATAACACAGTACTATATGTAACTATGGTATGCAGCTCTATAGACATAGGTAACACTATGTTAAACAGGTAGTTATGTACGAGTTCTCCAGGAAGAGGTTACATAGGTAACAATATGTCAAACAGGTAGCTATGTCTGAGTTCTCCAGGAAGAAACAACCACACATCCCCCTACCTAGACGAATCAAGGATGTCAAGCATCTCTGATCACGTGTCGGAAACGTGACAGACACACACACGCACAAACCTACACACACGTACGCCCACACACTTTAGCAGGAAGCTAGAGGGGGGGATACAAGTCCGATATCACATGTAGGAGAGTTAGTAGAAGACAGAGTCAGACAGAGTAGGGCAGGAGAGAACAAGAGTTAGACAAGGAGAGAGCGATAGGGAGTAGAAGAGTAAGAGTAAAGTAGGAGGACAGCAGCTAGCATAAACTGCTACTAATCATAGGCTACACGGGTCACGCCAAGCTCTTAACTTTTATTCAAGTAACTGTCTCACAATTAACTCCGTCGACCCAAATCTGCCTAGCTCATCATCCCACTTAAAATATGAAGAGAATAACGGAACAGAGAAGGCCTCCACTAACTCCTACACACCTCACCATTACTCTCTGCTGGTGTCTCTTCCATCGACGAAATAACAAAATAACCTTCTCTATTGAATTACACCCCTTGGCTACGTCTACTTACACGATCAGTAATAACCTATTGACATATGTCACCATCACCACTACCACCATCACCATCACTACTACCACTATCACCACCACCATTACGACTATCACCACCACAACCACCACCATGACCACAACAACCACTATCACCACCACCACCACTACTACCACTATCACCACCACAACCATCACTATCACCACCACCATTATGACTATCACCACCACAACCACCACCATGACTACCACAACCAATATCACCACCACCACCACTACTACCACTATCACCACCACCATTACGACTATCACCACCACAACCACGATCACCACCACCACCACTACTACCACAACCACTATCACCACCACCACCACTATCACCACCACCATTACGACTATCACCACCACAACCACTATCACCACCTCCACCACTACTGCCACAATCATCACCACAACCACCATCAACACCAACATCAACACCACCATCACTGCCACCACCACTACTACCACTATCACCACCACCATTACGACTATCACCACCACAACCACCACCATGACCACCACAACCACTATCACCACCACCACCACTACTACCACTATCACCACCACAACCACCACTATCACCACCACCACCACTACTACCACTATCACCACCACCATTACGACTATCACCACCACAACCACCACCATGACCACCACAACCACTATCACCACCACCACCACCACTACTACCACTATCACCACCACAACCACCACTATCACCACCACCACCACTACTACCATTATCACCTCCACCACCACCACCACTATCACCGCCAATATCACCACCACCACTACTATCACCACAACCATCACCACCACCATTATCACCACCACTACCACCCCTATCACCACCACCACCACCACACAGTGCGGGAAACAAGTACCGGCAAAAGAACTCGCTGCGCCTCAAGGTCACACCTCCCTCACTCCCTTTTACCTCCCTCCCTCCTCCCTTTCCTGCCTGGCTGATGCCCCCCCCTGTCTGCATGCTGCCTCTCTGTCTGCCTGCTGCCTCCCTGTCTGCCTGCTGCCTCCGTGTCTGCCTGCTGCCTCCCTGTCTGCCTGTGCCCCCCTGCTATCTCCCTGTCTGCCTGCTGTCTCCCTGTCTGCCTGCTGCCCCCCTGTCTGCCTGCTGCCCCCCTGCTGTCTCCCTGTCTGCCTGCTGTCTCCCTGTCTGCCTGCTGCCTCCCTGTCTGCCTGCTGCCTCCCTGCTATCTCCCTGTCTGCCTGCTGCTTCCCTGTCTGCTTGCTACCCCCCTGTCTGCCTGCTGCCCCCCTGTCTGCCTGCTGCCTGCTGCCTCCCTGTCTGCCTGCTGCCTCCCTGTCTGCCTGCTGCCCCCCTGTCTGCCTGCTGCCTCCCTGTCTGCCTGCTGCCTCCCTGTCTGCCTGCTGCCTCCCTGCTGACTGCTGCCTCCCTGTCTACCTGCTGCTTCCCTGTCTGCCTAACTGCATGTCTGTCTGCCTGCTGCTCCTTGTCTGCCTGCCACCTCCCTGTCTCTCTTGCCTACCTGTCTGCCTATTGCCCCGTCTGCCTGCTGCCTCCCTGTCTGCCAAATGCCGCCCTGTCTGCCAAATGCCGCCCTGTCTGCCTGCTGTCTCCTTGTCTGCCTAAATGCATGCCCGTCTGCCTGCTGCCTAACTGCCTGCTGCCTTCCTGTCTGCCTCCTTGTCTGCCTAACTACATGCCTGTCTGCCTGCTACCTAACTGTCTGCCTGCTGCCCCCCCTGTCTTGCTGCATAACTGCCTGATTCCTTCCTGTCTGCCTGCTGCTAATTGCCTGATGCCTTCCTCTTTTCCTGCTACCTCCTTGTCTGCCTAATTGCATGCCTGCTGCCTAACTGCATGCCTATCTGCCTGCTGCCTAACTACATGCCTTTTTGCCTCTCTGCAACCCCTTCCCTGAATGCTGCTCTCTCTCTCCATTATTGCAGGCCACACCCTAGCACAAGCAGTGTTGCCAAAGTGTTTATAGATATCTGCTAAATTTGCCTCAATAGTGGTAAAAATCCGCTAAACTGGGTGAATTAAGCAAAATTCTGCTAGTTAGGACTAAAAGAATAACGGGGGAACCAAATGGAAAAGGAGTTGTATCGCTAGTGATTAAACTCGCTAGATATAGCACAAACAAAAAAATGTCACTACTGCGTTTGTCACTTCTGCCACAAGTCATTCTTTAAACAAACACCAAACGCACTTTCTCCGTGTAGTTATAAATCTCGTTACGGTGTTTCATCCCTAAATCTGATATAAAGAAATAAAAACTATTGCTTAAGATTAAGAGTGCTTAAGATTAAGAGTGCAATCCTTTACACTTTGTTGCCAACACATGACTCATTTCCTGCACGTCTCCCTCTGCCGCTGATGCAAGGCTACCCACCTGTCTGGCACACGTCCACGGCAGCAGATGTGGCCAGTCATTACCAGAGATCGGATAAAAATGTTGTTATTTAGCCCATTTTAGGTACATCTCTACCAGAAACCATAATTTAGTTTTATGTTTTGCAAAAAAAAAAAAAAAAAAAATGGGAAAAAATATTTATGTACTTCTATTTTCCCGATCTCTGTTTATCACCCGCTACGTGCCCCACCCCTTTGTCTCACACACACACACACACACACACACACACAGAAGAAAAAAATTTTGAGAGAGACTATGTGGAACACGCATGTCCACACATACTACCAGATATACAAATAGCAGAAAAAGTAATACAAGAGGAGTTAAGTAGATTAGACAGAGGAAAAGCAAGTGGTCCTGATGAAATTTCATGTTGGGTGTTACGAGAATGTGCAAATGAGTTAAGTAAACCATTATTTTTAATTTTCAAGAAATCTTTGAGTCAAGGGAAACTACCTGATATTTGGAAAAAAGCAAATATAGTCCCCTTATTCAAGAAAGGAAATAGACAAAATCCTCTCAACTACCGACCAGTATCACTGACCAGTGTTGTAAGCAAGGTATTAGAAAAACTTATAAGAAAAGCTTGGGTAAATCATCTAGAAAAACACAGTATGATAACAGAAAGACAGTTTGGTTTCAGAAAAGGAAAATCATGTGTTACTAATCTGTTGAGCTACTATGACAGAGTAACAAACACAATACAGAAAAGGGAAGGATGGGTGGACAGTATCTATTTAGATTTCAAGAAAGCTTTTGACACAGTACCACACCAAAGACTTTTATGGAAGCTGTACCATCAAGGAGGAATTCGAGGCAAACTGTTTTGTTGGATGCAAGACTTTCTCATAAAAAGAGAAATGAGGACAGTACTAAGAGGAAACTACTCATCATGGAAAGAAGTGACTAGTGGAGTACCACAGGGTTCGGTGCTGGCACCAATCATGTTTTTAGTGTACATAAATGATATAAACAGTAACACTGGAAATGAGAGCTATCTGAATATGTTTGCAGATGATGCAAAAATACAAAGGAGAATTACTAGCACAGACTCTTGTAGGGAGCTACAAGAAGAATTAAATAAACTTCATGAATGGAGTAGTACATGGCAAATGGAATTCAATGTGGACAAGTGTCATGTAATCAAGTTTGGTAAAAGTGGAAAAAGACCTGATTGGGATTATAAGTTAGGAAATAAAACCCTATACACATCAGAAAGAGAGAAAGACCTAGGTGTGATTATCAATAACAGACTATCTCCGGCTGACCACATCAGCGAGAAGGTACGGAACATGTATACACTGCTTGCAAATATGAGAATAGCATTCACATACATAAATGAAGACATGCTAAAAAGGATAATAACATCATTCATTAGACCAACCCTGGAATATGCATCAGTAGTCTGGAGTCCTCATCTCAAAAAGCATATAGACAAGATTGAAAAAGTTCAAAGGGCCGCTACAAGATGGATACCAAGCTTAAGGGACCTAAGCTATGAAGAAAGACTAAATAAACTGAATCTACCAACACTACAGGAGAGAAGGAAAAGAGGTGACATGATAATGCTATATAAGTGCATATCAGGAAAGGAGAAAATAGACATAAATGATTACTTAACATATGGAGAAGCATCAGCAAGAGGACACTGCAAAAAACTGCATAAGAAGAGAGGTGATAAAGACGTAAGGAAATTCAGTTTCCCAAACAGAGCAATTGATCAATGGAATGCACTACCGAATGAAATAGTGTGTGCCAAAACAATTCACAAATTTAAGGATATGTACGATAAATATGGTCTAAGACACGGGACAATACGAGCTTGACTCATTCCTGTAAAGATACAATTAGGTAAGAACAATTAGGTAAGAACACACACACGTGTACCACCAACTGATCCACCATATACTATTTCTCCTTCTCTGCAGCAAAAAACAACTCACGTGATGGTGTTCGTAGCCAAGATCATCACACCTCCTCAAATAAACACAGCCAGTATAACACTGACTCACTAACACCTCACGATCCTCATCACTCACTGGCCAGAGCTAAATATGCTAAGGCCGCTAAACAAGCTAACAAACAGCTACAGTTTTGTTCATGCATAAAGTTTCGGAAATTAGCGATAAAAATGGATAACATTTTTGGAATAAGGCCAACTGTTTAGTTGATCATACAGTCTGTACATGACCCTCATTTTTTAAAAGATAATAGTATTTTTCCCTTACACTGACTTGGAAGCACAGGTGTTAGCGTCTATTGCTAGGTAGCGGAGTGCTTGATGAATGTTGCTGGTGTGTGGAAGATAGAACGAAGGACAGCACGTGTTTGTAAGTGTTAACAGACATGTTTAATGTAGTGCTTGCTAGTACTGGCCTACAAATTCAGGATATTCACGGAGAATGGCAAGCCACAGGTTTTCCTTAATTAACCTTGTGATTTGGTCAGTCAGCGTCAGATGTGGGTTTGTGTAGTTAGCAGTTGGTGGACATTGCATTATGTAGTGATGCAGTGTGTGTGCCGCAGCTGCCCCACACACTGCACATGCTACTGGATCTTCTCTGGTAAAGGACCAGTATTTATAAGCCAGTCTCAGTCTCATCAGAACAGCGGCCTAAAGCCCACCTCTCTGGCCATAGGTTACAGCAGTATTCTGAGACACATTTACATAGTGAAGACAGCTAGTGCTGCCAATTGTCATGCTGTCATGGGGCTGTCTAGTAATACCAGGACTGTCTGTGTGGGCCCTTGTGGAAAGAAGACAGTCAGGGAGTCTTTTTGAAATGACAGTGTCCACGTACTGTGTGGGCGACTCCTACTCCCTAATGAACAGGCCACAGCCACACCTGGTGCCATGTACACCCCCGTCACAATATATGTGTACAGTCTGGTGACGTGATACTCCCTAATGAACAGGCCACAGCCACATCTGGTGCCATGTACACCCCCGTCACAATATATGTGTACAGTCTGGTGACGTGATACTCCCTAATGAACAGGCCACAGCCACACCTGGTGCCATGTACACCCCCGTCACAATATATGTGTACAGTCTGGTGACGTGATACTCCCTAATGAACAGGCCACACCCACACCTGGTGCCATGTACACCCCCGTCACAATATATGTGTACAGTCTGGTGACGTGATACTCCCTAATGAACAGGCCACAGCCACACCTGGTGCCATGTACACCCCCGTCACAATATATGTGTACAGTCTGGTGACGTGATACTCCCTAATGAACAGGCCACACCCACACCTGGTGCCATGTACACCCCCGTCACAATATATGTGTACAGTCTGGTGACGTGATACTCCCTAATGAACAGGCCACACCCACACCTGGTGCCATGTACACCCCCGTCACAATATATGTGTACAGTCTGGTGACGTGATACTCCCTAATGAACAGGCCACACCCACACCTGGTGCCATGTACACCCCCGTCACAATATATGTGTACAGTCTGGTGACCACCTATTGTCTCCAGCTGTGTCATGAAGTGGGATTTAGGTCACAGGGCAGCCAGTGATCTTTGGGCTTGTGGAGTTACTCTCAGTCCACACTCACTCTACCAGGACTCCAGGTGGCCCCGCCTCGTGTTTGTATTAAATTAATGCAAGGAGATATGACACTGAAGGGGTTCAACAGTTTGTACATACAACCGAGATACGTGGTTGCAGGTGAACCACTATTGTTATGGAAGGTCGTCAGGGAGTGTCTTAGGCTTTCACACCCGTATTTAATCATCCTGACTACTGTACGTGACGCAGTTTCCTGTATCCTAGCTACCATACTTGGCAGTTCCAGTTCAGCCCGCATGACCTCAATTTTGGCTGTCTTGGGACAACCCAGGACTATCCTCATGGCCTCATTTTGTACAGCTTTTAATTTCTTAAGGTAGTTTCGACTGTGTTGTACCAAGACAGGAGCTGCATCATCCATCAATGACCTAATAGTACTAATGTACATCCTTCTGAGTAATGGAATGCCAACTCCTCTTCCTCTATTAGGCAAGACTCATAGTGTTGAAAGTCTAGGAAGACTCTGATTGCAAACGTAATCAATGCAGTCTGGACCTTTATAATAGCTAAGCTGGACCCCCAGGTATTTGTAGGTACTCACTTGTTCTGGTTTAGTAGAATTTATACAAGGGAGTTTGCAACGCTTCTGTAATCCCTGAAATTTGGTTTATAAATCACTAATAACGAGTCCCATGTACACACACACACACACACACACACACACACACACACACACACACACACACACACACAGCCTCCAGCTGGTGCAAGGCTTCACATAAAATGGAAGGGGATTGGCACAGGAGTAAGATGTAACAGCATAGATAATTACCTCCGTACCTGGAAGGAAAGTGTGGCGTGCAATTTTTTCCATTAATATATTGAAAAGCATCGGGGGGCGCGGTAGCACAGTGGTAGCGCGCTGGACTCGTAATCGGGGGATTGCGAGTTCGAGCCTCGCCCGGGCTTCTCTGCCGGGAGTGGTAGCTCGCTCCTGTAACCCTAGCGGGGCTATATAGTCCAATACAGGGCTTAGCTCGGGGGAACTCCATTTCTCCCATTTATTGAAAAAGCATCGGACTGAGAACATCACCTTGTGGAGTGCCCAGTTCAATTTCTCTTTCGTCAAACTGTCCCTGCAACCAAACCCTTGCTGACCGGTGACAGAGACAGGATCTTATCCACCCAAGTAATTTACCTTCAACCCCTTTGGCCACTGGTTCCTCCAGAATTACCTCCCTGTTTGCTTTGTCAAACGCACCTTTCAAGTTGATCTAGTATTACTGAGACACTTGACAAAACAATCACTCGTTGCCTTCTCTTTCAAAAAACCATGCAAGTTAGGAGACAACTGATCGCCAGTCTTGTACAACAACCTATTTAGAACAACTCTTTCTGTCATTTTACAGATACAGCTAACTAGGGAAATGGGGCAAAAACCATCACAGACTTTTGGAACTGGGATTATTACTGCACTCCTCCAGGATGTGGGCCATTCACTGTCCGCGTATGACATGCTGAACAAATCCAGCACGGGTGTGTCATATGAGGCAAGGAGAGCATTGATAATGTCATAAGTTATACCATCCTGGCCTGGAGCGGTCCATTTACCTTTTTTTACAGCACAAGTAATTGGTCGTACGTTATGGGAAGACAGGTGTCATTCCTCACATTAATATTGGCATCAGCCAGGGCATTGCTGAAAGGCCTGTGGTGGTCTCTGTTACTGGCAGGGGCTTGACTGTGCAGAGGCACTGGCCCACTGGTTGATCAAGGTTTGGGCTTTGTCACCAGGGTTTGGTACACAGGTTATGCAGTTACTTTTCCCTCTTATCCTGTTGACAGGGTACCACACTCCCTGCAGGCACTTGGTTCTCCCAGTGGTCGTGAGGAAGCTATCCCAGTGTCGTTTTCTGACCTTCTGACGTAGTTCAGTCAGGTTCTATGAAATTGCCACCATACCATCACGCACCTCATTGTCACTAGGATTGTTTTGCCAGCGCCTTTGCAAGTTAGCCGGTGTCTTCTGCCACGCCAGTATTGCTGGATCAGTGGCATGTGTAGGTTTACTGGCCACTGTTCGGGGTAGCTTATCTCTGCTGTGGTGCTGTGCAAAGTTTTCAGTAACAGCAACAAGATCTTCATAGAAAGTGTTAACATTCATAAAGGACCCCCTCGTGTCCGATACCATTTCTGGACATAGCAGAAGAGCTCAGGTAATTTTACACTTGGAATGACTAACCTTTTCCTTGGGTTGTAAATAGTGGTACATAATGTAAGAGAAGTTTCTAGAGCGAAATGATCACTGAGTAAATACCTGAGTACATGAGTTTCAGCAGGACTTGTTTCAAAGTTGAACAAAACTACATAGTCGAGTTTGCCTCCCTGAATATGAGTAGGAACATTCTCAATTGTAAGTAAAGCGGTATCAACAGCATCAAGGAAATTTTTCCAACGCACACCATTGACACTGGAGGTTTTAACACTACCCAGATCTGCATGCCTGGCATTAAGGTCCCTGAGCAGAGAATGTGGGAAGGGAATCCATATGAAAGCAACTAGCATGAACATATATATTCACAATATAAATGAGTATGCTGTCAAATGTAAGCAGACTACTATGTATTCAGTTATATTGTGTACACCTTTTTCAAAGAGTGTCACAGGGAGACTAGATTTAACATACACTGCCAAGCCCCTGGAGCTGCCTTCATCTTGATCCAGGGTGAAAACGCTATAGCCTCTTAGATGGGGTACATCACGTCCTACCTCCTGTAAGGCAATCAGAGCAGGTTTGTTCACTATAAAATAAGAATGGAAGTCAGTAAAGAGAGTCCATAAGCCGTTTACATTCCATGTCAGGAAGGTGTAGGGGAGCTATCCATTGGCTTGTGGTCTCACTGCTATCTGTTGTTCTGCTGCCGTTAACTGATCAATCGAATGCCTAAATTCTGCCATGTTTCGGGTCAAGGCATCGTAGTCCCTTGTAAGATTCTCTACCTGGGTATGGAGAGGTGGCCCAGTTTTTTACTTAGGGCGAGTCCCCGTCGGGTTTGCGTGTCCAGCAGCGGGCTCCTCACCACCGCCATGACCTCGATGAGTGGAAGCCTCGGCTGGAGAATTGTCGTCCTCTGTGTCAGACTCAACAAAGAAGTCCTCCAGTTGTTGTCTTTGCTTTGGAGAACGTGTTTCCACCTCCTGGAGTCTCCAAGATAGGTCTTGCACTGTCAACTGAAGATCCCTAACTACGTCCCGTAGACTTAGGTTCGTGCTGATCGGAATCGCCATCTGGGGGCTGGCTTGCAAAGGACTCCGCAGGACGTACTGGTGGCTGGCCGTGCACGGGTGCAGCAGCGGATGTTTGCCCCAGATGTGGGAAATCTGAGGTCAAAGGCAGCAATGGTGGCTGGGCTACATGAGGTTGAGCGGCAGTGTGCCGTGGTGCCGGGGTCGTTTGCGGTTTCTGGGGACAAAGGAACGAGTGGGCATTGTGTTCCCCTCCACAGTTGCAGCACTTGGGTTTGAAGTGTTCGCCCCTCTTGATTTTTTCCAGACAGGTGTTACCTTCATGCTTCCTGGCACAGAAGTGGCACCTGTATGCTGCACTACACTTCCATGCCAGGTGTCCCCACCTGCTACAGCAGTAGCAGAGGTCAGGCTCCGAGACATAGCGTGCAACTCTCTTGTAGTACAGTGCCTTGATGAATACTTTCTCGGTAATCACCCCCTCTAACAAAGCAATAAGCTGCAACCTGGGATATTGGCCAACCATTCTTCTCTTCATCTACAGGACATTATCTGGTCTCAGGGTCCTCCATGGCCCAGTTAACAGGAACACCATGAGTGATAATCCTGGAATGGGGGCGGTTGATCACAGCTTCCAAGACAACACTCTGAAATCCACCACTGGTCAGGCCATCTACTGCAGGGCCACTGTTCACAGTCACGTATGGATGTGTCTAACCTTCTTTGAACAGCACCTCAAAATCAGGAAACTGTTTCGCCACTGAAATGGCCCACTTGGCTTTGTCTGAGAGGGAGAGCTCACAATATGAGGGAAAATTCAGCTTCAGTCTGGCATCAGGTCATTCCTCCGGGGCACCAAAGTCCATGACACGTTCAGGTGCTGGCACATCGCCGTCCTCCTCTGTGCTGTCGTTTGTTGACACTCGGTGCTGTGTCACTTGTGTCACACGGTGCCTCGTGCCATGGCACCGGCACCACCATCCACGTTTGTGTCTCGTGTTGGAGGTACTTCTTGCCCCTCCCCGTCACTCTCCGAAGACGGGAGACTATCATGGGCGTCAGTCTGGGCCATGTTGCTGTAGGTATGGTCAGGAGGGCGAGGCCCGCAGCGCTTGCGGTGACTGCCATGACGGCTGCGGGAGGCCACGTCGGAACACACCCACATTCTACAGCCGCTCGGCAGTTACTGATCCTACAGTATAACTAAGCAAGATTTTACAAATGAATCCCAAAAGATCTAATGAAATTGTTATAACTAGAATTTGGGGGAAATCAGTGAAATTTCAGCAAGAGGTGCATCTGAGCCTGCCCAACCACCTAGCCAAGAAGCTATATTAGCAGGTATCACTAAACTAACTCCAAACTTACAGCACTAGGTGAAAACTACTGTATGTTACGCAAAAAGGTTACAAGCGATATTATATCGAGTGGAAAATGAAGAAATAAACCGAACATATGTCCTGCTGGTGAAGAGAATGATTTAATTGCCTTGTTGGAGTTCCTTTGTATTCATTGGTGCTGCTATCGGCCATTTTAGCTGCAGGAACGCCTTCACGTGGTGCACTGGGCTCCTCCCTATCCCCTGAAAGGAAGATGGTGGACTAAAAGAGGAGTACTTCAGTCTGCAATACATAAATGAGACTAAGGTTACTACTACTACTACTACATCACCACCACCACCAGTAGTACTAGTACTACTACCATCACCACCACCACTACTACTAGTACTACTGTACTACCACCACCACCACTATTATTACTTCCACTACTACTACCACCACTATTACCACCACCACCACCACTACTACTATTATTACTCCCACTACTACTACTACTACTATTACCAGTTACCACCACCACCACCACTACTACTATTACTCATACTACTACTACTGCTACTATTACCACCACTACTACTATTACCTCTACTATTACCACTACCACCACCACTACTACTGCTGCTGCTACTACTACTACAATTACCTACTATCTACTGCCACTACTGCTATTACTGCTACTACTACTACTACTGCCACCACCACCACCACCACCAGCACATTTTCTACTTACTACGCTGCCAGGCTGAGTAGCAAAGGCAAATGAGTTAAGGCACTATTACTACTGCTTTTATTTTCCTCTACAATTCAAACTACTGACTAGATAACACACAACGACATGAGAGAGAAAAACAAGTAACGGTTATTGGAATTGAAATGTAAACTATCCAATGCTGAGAATTGCCTTGCTAATATTTACAATAGTTCATCAATTCTGTAGCATTGCTCTGTAGCCTTGCTTAAGCAACCTCCATAACACATTTTCCTAAGTGATTTATTTTGTTTATTACACCTTACTGTCCTCTTCTGTGTTACATAAATCCTTCCACTATCACCATACTCTGCATGAAACTCCCTAAAACCTTTTCATAAGTGATTTATTTTGTTTATTACACCTTACTGTCCTATTCTGTGTTACATAAATCCTTCCAATATCACTATACTCTGCATAAAGCTCCCCAACACCTTTTCCTAAGTGATTTATTTTGTTTATTAAAAGAGAAAGATTAAAAAAGAAAGAAAGAAAAAAAGGAATGATAGTCCCCCCCCACACACACAAAACCTTCAGTGTACAAATGTCCTGTACATAATCACTTTAGTCCAGTTCAATTAATATACAACCATTTATATGTACAAAACACACCTACAGTATCTGCATGACCATCTTCTACCTATGGTCAATAAATAACACTTCAGCAAGTGATATGACAGATGTTGGAAGCAGTGAGTTGAGGAGCTTGGACAACAGGAAGAGTGGATTGCTGCAGCCTGGTAGGGAGAGAGACACTGTGTTACTAGAGTAATAAGCAAAATAACTGCATAGGAAGAGATATTAGGAAGTTTACTGATGACAATATGGGCCCTAGTATTATAGTACAGCAGGAAAAACATCATAAGGATAAAGATCAATATGATGGTAATATTTCTTATTATGCTGATGATCAGTTATGATCATCAACATAATAATAAATATTGCCATGATATTCATCATCTTTATGATGTTTTTCCTGCTGCTGTAGTCCCAGGCTTCTCTGAAGGTGAACCAGTGAACTACAAGCTCTTATCTTGCAGTCAGTCCTCCTCCTTTCAGGGGATAACAAGACTGGGTACATGGTTATATCAGTGCCACTGCATGAAGGCATCCCTCTATACTGGCTACATGGTTATATCAGTGCCACTGCATGAAGGCATCCCTCTATACTGGCTACATGGTTATATCAGTGCCACTGCATGAAGGCATCCCTCTATACTGGCTACATGGTTATATCAGTGCCACTGCATGAAGGCATCCCTCTATACTGGCTACATGGTTATATCAGTGCCACTGCATGAAGGCATCCCTCTATACTGGCTACATGGTTATATCAGTGCCACTGCATGAAGGCATCCCTCTATACTGGCTACATGGTTATATCAGTGCCACTGCATGAAGGCATCCCTCTATACTGGCTACATGGTTATATCAGTGCCACTGCATGAAGGCATCCCTCTATACTGGCTACATGGTTATATCAGTGCCACTGCATGAAGGCATCCCTCTATACTGGCTACATGGTTATATCAGTGCCACTGCATGAAGGCATCCCTCTATACTGGCTACATGGTTATATCAGTGCCACTGCATGAAGGCATCCTTCAGTAACATCTTGATATAACAAAATAACAAAATACTACTTATATGCTTTCTCTTCCTGGATCCTACCTAACCTGATGTTTTAATGGAATTAGGGTTATCCCTCCATCCATCATCCAACCCTATGCTGCCCCAGGAAGAGTGTAGCAGCCCGGGGCTAGGCAAGTTGGTCCTGACATTTAAGATGAAAGTGACCAGCCTCACTCATCCCTGAGTGGCATTACATGTGCATTATACCCCAACCATCCCTTGGATATTAACCTACATAGGCCCAATCTGACTGGAGTGCCTGAATTACCCACTAAACCACCAGGTGCCATAATTTGGTTATATGGTTACCACCCAGCACAGTAAATGGTTTCCTGGTGTACAGGAAACCATTTGGCTTGTCACTCAGTGTAGAGTCACCCACAGGCAGAAGGAAGAGGAAAGAATGAAGGAAGGCAAGACAGAAGAGGAAGGAAGGAAGACAGGAAAGGGCAGACACCCGAAGCAGCACTACACAGTGAGTGGATGGTGAGTGCCCCCACCTACCAACAAGTTAGGGTAATAAGGATGCAGGGGGGGGGGGATAATAATCATCTCAACCCTCAGAAAAAAAAAAAAAAAAAAAAAAAAAAAAGTTGGGTAAACAGTAGGATTGGGGTGGAAGGGGGATGACCAAGGCCCATCAGTTAGAAACTGCCTAATATTTCTCCTAAGTGATTATTCTGCTTATTACTCCTTACTGTCATCTTGTCATTTAAATCATTACAATACCCCCATACTCAGCATAAATAACATATAAACTGACAGTAGGCAGCCCTATCCATAAATAATTAGCTAAGGAAAAGATGCTAGGCAGCTTCCTTGAGTGATGAGAATGTGGACCCAGGAGCTAATACAACACCAACTAATGCTATTTTGTGGCGTATTACACAGGCAGCTGGAGGTACTCAGTGCCAACGAGGCAACGGTTACCAGCCTCACTTGCCCACCCCTCAGATGTAACCCTTACAGTGTCCATCCAGCTGGACCACCTTAACCCACTAAACATGAGTGGGGGAAGAGATAGACAAAGGGAGAGAGGATGATTGCTTCTACAATTATAATTATTATTTTTATTATGTAATACAACCATTACTACCAATATGACAACTTTTACAAACAATGCAAATGATAAAGAAGGAATAAGATCATTTTTAATCAAGTGGACATAAAATGTATTTTACTAAAAACAACTATAACTTCAATACATTAATTACTTTGGGCATCAAGAAGGGTGAGTATGAAGGCACACTTAGGTGTCAACTGGCAGTCCCTCTCACTCTTAACGTGGCTGATCACTTGTCCTCGCACCTCTGTTGTGAATGGGATCAGAACAAAACTGGTTAAAAATAATAATCGATCATCCATCATTCAATCCTATGCCGCCCCATGAGGTGTGTAGAAAAAAAATTTTAAGACCCAGAAGGGGAAAGGATACTCGAGTTTGGGGAGGCAACGGACATGATTGTGTGCAACACATATTTTAGGAAAAGAGACAGTAGGTTAATTACGTATGAGTCTGGGGGAAATAGCAGTCAGATAGATTATTTTCTGGTTAGGAGGGCTGATAGGAGGTTAGTGAGAGATGTTAAAGTTATAGGAAGTGAGGAGTGTGTGCAGCAGCACAAACTATTGATTTGTGATATGGTGCTTAAAGAACAAGTGATGAAAAAGAGGACTTATGTACCTAGGAGGAAAATATGGAAGCTGAAAAACCAAGTAGTAAGGGATGCCTTCTATAGCGAGTTGCGGAGAGTGGTGGCTGAACAGGGAGCTGTAGACAGAGGCGTTAATGAACAGTACAGAGCCCTCAAGAACAATCTCTTGAGAGTTACTGATGTAACATGCGGCTGGACAAGAGGACTACCAAGACATAAAGTAACTTGGTGATGGGATGAGGGTGTAGAAGCTGCAATTAAGGAGAAAAGAAGGCTTTTCCGGGAATGGAAGAAGGGTGGTAGCAAAGAGGAATATTTGGCTGCCAAGCGTAGGGCTAGGAGAGAGGTATACAGGGCAAAGTCTGAGTCACAGAGACAATTACTTGATAACCTAAATCATGGGGAAAGGAAAAATATATTTAGTGTGGCAGGTCAGGTGAAGAGGGATAATCGGGATATCATAGGTGAGCAGTGTGTGAATGATGAAGGAAGGGTAGTGGTGAACAGTGAGGATATTAAAGATGCATGGAGAGAGCATTATAACCGGTTGTTGAATGAGGAGTTTGACTGGGACAGGGAAGGTTTGGAGCCAGCAGATCCAGTGTCTGGCCCTTGGCCTTTGATTGATACTGCTACTGTGAGTGAGGCAATAGGCAGGATGAAGGTGGGGAAGGCAGCAGGTGTGTCTGGGTTGACTGCCGAAATGTTGAAGGCCTCAGGCGATACAGGGGTGAGTTTAGTCACTGACCTGATAAATAGGATTATTTATGAGTGTGTTGTCCCAGATGATTGGCTGAAGCGTGTAATTATAAATGTGTATAAAGGGAAGGGTGATGCCCTGGAAAGAGGAAATTATAGAGGTATAAAGCTTTTAGATCAGATAATGAAGGTAATGGAGAGAGTTTTAGAAGGTATGATTAGAGAAAGAGTGAATATTGATGAGATGCAGTTTGGGTTTATGCCAGGTAGGGGGACCACTGATGCCATATTCATTGTTCGACAGCTTCAGGAAAAATATATTGGTAGGAGAAGGGATCTTTTTGTTTTTGTTGATTTGGAAAAGGCCTTTGACAGAGTCCCTAGAGAGGTGGTGAAGTGGGCAATGAGAAAGCTTGGCTTGGAGGAGTGGCTGGTTAGGGTGGTTATGGCCATGTATGTGGGTGCTCACACCCAGGTAAGGGTGAATGGAGATTTGAGTGATGAGTTTTCCGTGAATGTTGGTGTGCATCAGGGGTCAGTCTTGAGTCCCATGTTGTTTATCATGGTGCTTGAAGCCCTTTCGCGTGACTTTAGAAATGGACTCCCGTGGGAGTTGTTGTATGCTGATGATTTGGTGTTGATTGCAGAGAACGAAAGGGAGGCGGAGGAAAGATTTAGGAAGTGGAGAGATGGTATGAGGTACAAGGGTTTAAGGGTAAATGAAGATAAAACAAAAGTGATGATATCTAGGGTTGGTGGCGGTACTGTCAAAGACGAGGGAGAGTGGCCATGTGCAGTTTCCCACAAGGGCGTGGGAAGTAATTCCATCTTGTGCGGTGTTTGTGATAAGTGGGTGCATAAGAGATGTAGTGGTATCAGAGGTAGACTGCGAGATAATGCTGAGTTTATGTGTACGGTGTGTCGGGGTGAGCAGGTGGAGATTGTCAGACGTGAAAGGATTGAACTTGCTGGTGAATCTCTTGAGTGTGTGGAAGAGTTTTGTTATTTAGGAGACATATTGTGTGCTGGAGGTGGGGCTGGAGCTACCTCTGTGGCTAGGGTGAGAAGTGGTTGGAAGAAGTTCAGGGAGCTCTTGCCACTCCTGACATTGAGAGGGCTCTCCCTACGTGCTAAGGGGTCTTTGTATGCAGCATGTGTTAGGAGTGTAATGCTGTATGGTAGTGAGACCTGGGCAGTGAAGGAGGAAGATATTCGCCAGCTCAGACGTACAGAAATGACAATGATTAGGTGGATGTGCAGTGCGTCCCTGCATCCTAGGCCTGGAGGGGCTGGGTTTACGATGGAAGAGTTGAGAGGTAGGATGGGACTGGAGTGTATTGGTGTTGTGATGAGGAGAGGTAGATTGAGGTGGTTTGGACATGTGGAGAGGATGGGGGATGATAATGGGGTGCTTTGGAGCCGCCATTGAAGTGGTCAAGCCTGCCACTGACAGTGAACAGTCGCACTCTCATGAATCATTAATAATATATCTTTGTGTGGACTTATGATTCAAATTAATGTTTGTAATGTGTAGAGGAATTATTTTTTTCTCAAATAATTGAGAAGAAATGAAGGCAAACTACTTATTATTTTCATAGTAATACGTAAAAAATATTTATCCAGCTAGACTAGCATCAAATGAACTCCAAGACCCTCATTTATTTTGCATTAGTAGTCTTTTATTGTACTGAAAGAGGTGGAGTTACATTACTCACTATTGGCTGGAACGAAATACTTTGTAACTGCCCTCTTCAAGTCGATTACTAGCCAATATAAGTAAAAAATCGGTACGACGCTCGTAACATCCCAAATATCCAAGTGGCGCATGCGCATTGAAGGTACAGTCCCAGGGACAAGATAGATTCTTCTTTTGTTTACTAATATTGCGGCACCCAAGATTTTGTAATATTCACATTTGAGGACATCAAGATAATTTCTGAAAGGCTGTCTTAGATAAATATTTTTACAGATCAGCTTCTAACTAACTGCTCTATGCTGCAAGATATTACCAAATTCTTCTGTTACAGTGCTTTCATTTCACCAAAGATTGTGTGTGCATGTTGGACAAGGGGGATGTTGTTGATAGTGAGGTGTGAGTTATGACTGTGTTCTACCATAAAAGAGGCCATTCTGAGTCTTTTTGTAGTACACCAGTCATGAAGCGTGTGTGGGAGTGTTAAGTCATCTGGGTACGAAGCAATGTGTACTTTGTGAGTGAAAGTGAAAAGCACATATTTTTATATATATACATATATTTCTCTATATATACTTATTATAGAGAATATAATCTATTCTGGATTGATTAGCCACTTTGAGAAATATATACATACTGTATATGACACTATATTATCCAAATTGTTTATTTTGTAATTTCATCATTCATAATCTGAGGAAATTGATGGACACCCCTATTAATGCACAGGGGAACATAACAGTACGATCCTGACATCTCAGATTCTCAGCGTGCGTCCTCCTGACTTCAGGCCAGCATTCCGACCTCTCTCAGAGCAGGCAAAAAATGACTGTTGACCGTTCCTGGATTTGGGACGGTTTGTCGAAATCGTTGACTGAAGGCGAATTTAGGCATTAATAAATTTAAGTTAGTAAATCGTCTCAGAGGAGGAAAATATGACTTTCCTCATTGAAACCATATATTAAGAGATACAAATCTACTTATTTCTAAAGAATTAACGTAGAAAACATTAAATTATAAGGGATGAATGAGCTGACTAGTTGCTAGACTTGCCAGATTAGAATATTTTTACCTTTTTGTATGACTCATACAAATGAATAAGCTCTTGTTGTGTGTATTCATTGGAGAGTGTAAGTGGTTTTGTAAGTAGGAATGACATTAATCCTATCACAAGTGCACACAAACAAATGCAGCATATGATTCATGAGCATGCGTCCTACGACGTCTGTGGCAGGCTCGACCATGACGATTGTCAATTGTCTTCCACACCATAAAGTACCCCATTGGGTGAGGAAGGTGAGAAGTGTTAATACTGGGGGTGGGGTTATGAGGGGTAGACCGAGAAAGACATGGGACGAGGTCATTAAGTGTGACCTCAGGGTTAAGGGACTGAAAAGGGAGGCTGCATTGGATCATGCAGCGTGGAGAGCCGCCATTAGGTGACCAAGGCCGACATATGCAAGCATGTTGGAGCCTTTAAAAAAGAAAACGAAAACGAAAACGATGTATGCACCAAAACGCAAACACAGCTGCACACATCATTCAACCTTACCTCAACACACTACATGAATGGTTCACCACAAACAGGCTCAAAACAGCCCAAGCCAAATCTACAGTGACTCTTCTCACAAACTGGACAGCAGAACACAGTCACATCACACATCTCACCATAAACAACACTCCCCTACCACACACACACACACAGCCAAAATCCTTGGTGTAACATACAATACATTAATGTCATTTAAACAACACATCACAAACATTAAAAATAAAATAACACCAAGACTCGATGCTTTGAGGTCACTTGCCCATACAACATTCGGACACAACAAAGAAACCACCACCACAGTATACAAACAATACATACGTTCAGTGATGAATTATGCAAGCCCTGCCTGGGCTTCTAACCTCACCAAAACACACTACAACACTCTACAGACCATACAGAACTAGGCCCTAAAAATAATGACAGGCTGCAAAGCTACTACACCCACAGACAACCTACATCAAGAAACCAAAGTCCTCAAAGTCAAGGATCACCTAGATATGAGAGGCACCCAGTTTCTTGCTGCAGCCTCCACAAACCCACAACATCCACCCACACCAAGGAACATCAAAACAACTCCCAGCACACGGTACCATACACAAACACTGTCATCTCTCCCCCTTCGCCCACCTCCGACCAGCTTCCAGAAGCATATCCATACTCAGATCACTCGCTGCTCCATTCAGTCACTTGAAGACAACACACAGCTGCATGCACGGCCTCCTGACATCCACCCTTCTGAATCCTATCTTCCTCGTGAGGACAGGGTCCACCTGGCCAGGCTGAGATGTGGGCACCATCCAGCCCTCTTAAGCTACCAGAAGAGGCTGGATGACCCCGTCACTGATGCCTGTCCAGGATGCTGCACAGCACCTCATACTATTAAGCACATTATGGAAGACTCCATTGCTCACAACCTTAACACAGCACCCCATAGTATTAAGCATATTATGCAAGATTGCATTGCACACTATCTGCAACAGAGCACCCCATACTATTAAGCATATTATGCAAGACTGCATTGCACACAATCACCTACGCCAACAACACAACATACACTCCTTGAGAGCTCTGTGGGAAAGCCCGGTCTCGGCCATGGCCTTCCTAAGGGGCTCGTGGCTGTTCGGCCAGACTGCCTAGGGAACAACTACTACTACTACTACTACTCTTCCTTCCATTTCACATGGCTTTACACTGAGTGATGGGTCAAGTGGTTTCCTGCTTCTCAAGGAACCATTTACAACACTGGGTGGTAACCATATACAGTACCAAGAATCAGGTTGACGCAGGGCCTATTATGGTGCCCCTGTTAACTGGGTGATGTAAATGCAGTGTCCACCCAGGAACCACATCTTCTGTCAGCCACATAAGAACATCAGCCCACTGCATGGGATGGCCCAGTGAGGGCAGCTGCCTGTGTCTGATTGGTCTACTCAATCAGACAGACTGGGGCAGCATAGCACTGTACAATTACAATACCCATTCCATCACAGTACACATGTTCAAAACTGTACTGTACTGTACAGTAAAACCCTCAATACCTCTGCATCTCTGAGGGTTGTCCTTTGCTGGGTTAGCAACAACTGATAACTTTCCTCCCTTACCCTCTACATCTATGTAAGAGGCACAGGCACTGACTTCAGCAAACATTAGAAGGAGATTTTCTTACTGAGTTTGTTTTGAAAGGAAAGACATTTCAGTTCCATGACCTGAGTCAGGGAGCCTTTCAGGGAGGTGGTGTGGTGGTGCTGAGGTGCATTTTGGTCACTTATCACTGGTTGCAATGCATTAACACAGCAGCACACTGAAGCAGCAGCATGCTGGGGGTAGGCAACAACACAGCAACACATGGGTAATGCAACTGGCTCAGTATATCTTGCAGGTTAAATCAGTCTAGCCTGCCAACTTGGAGATATCAAAGATGTACTGTATAGTTGTCTAGGTATTACACAAGGAAATTTATCTTTCAGTGGACCAAAACTACTCCCCAACAACCGAAGTACAGCCCCAGCTCCACGTGTCCACTACCTGATGTATCGATTCATCGTCTATGCCTGGGGTGGACTGGCTGCCGCCACAGCGTACGTGTGTCAGGACAGAGGACGGGACATGAGCCTCTACCCACTCTGGAGTTGGTAGTACACTGACCCATGTGATTAAGCCAAGGGCAACAGTACGTAGCAGCAGGAAGTCTGGACGCACCTGTGGAAAAGTTGTTTTTAGCTTATACAGATGTTCTTTGCTTATATGACTTACTAATAAAATCTCTGCCAGCAATGACACTGACATAACCAAGCTGCCTAGCTAAACAAAAGTTCCTCAACTCCTCCCTATCCCCTGAAAAAAGATGGTGGACTGTAAGAGGGTAATTTCAGCCTGCATTCCACTGCATTCACATTTGTATCCTGAACAAAAAATGGGCCAGTGTTTACATGTCCTTCTTGTTCCCATAAAATTAGGACTTACACCTGTGAGACTTAGATATTCACACTACCAATGGAGGAGACTGGCACATATTTAACAACACCTTCTTCACCTTAACTTGGCCCAGATCTTTATTCTTCTCTGTCGTATTTCACAGGTCAACGGCAGAGTGAGACTGTGTTACTGCTGTACAGTGTTTCTATAGTAATTTTTGTGACTGGCACAGTTATCTGGCCTTAATCTATTGTTACAACTAAGCCTTCAAGAAGATGTTATTTTAAGGCCAAGTAACAGTAAAAACAAGTACAGCAGAAGAGACAGCCTTCTTCCCTGATGGCACCTGGGGCTGTTACCTCAATGGTGACATTATCTATCTACCTAGTGCCAGACACCTTCATCCCACAAGGGGTGGCCATAAACAAACTGCCTCCATGATGCCCTGTCCCCCACCATTTCACTGCCCTGCTCCCAGTTCACACCCACACTCTTTCATATACCTCTCCATTCCATCCCTCCACCTTATCCTTGGCCTCCCCCCTCCTTCTCCCCCCCTCCACCTCACTCACATACACTCTACTCATCAGTCTCTCACTCTCCATCCTCTCCACATGGCCACCCTCCTGAAAATAATACATAAAGTTAATGTCAGTCATACACAAGTTAATGTGGCACACATACCTCTACACCTATTGCTGTTCAGTCCTACAGATATCTGAGCCATTGTTCCTGACCTCTTGGTATTGTAATGAACTATGCCTCGTTCATCCATCCATCATTTTGTACTACTCCTGAACTCAACAGCATGGAACTAACACATACTACTATAAATTTTTACAAGGTTATAAACTGGCATACAGGAATTATTCTGTACTATAACACTGCCACAATGAACAAAGGCTTTTTCAAACATGCCATTCACTTCATTTTTCTTGTTAATCACTTGTCAGTTTATGCTAAAGCTACTTCAAGCTATATTTAATGTGTCTATGAGGAATATATGTGTACGTACTAACCTCTTTAGGAGGGCCAAATAACCTACAGATCCACAGGAAGCAGGAATGTGAGAGGGACCTTGCCCAGCTCGACTCCACGTCGTGTTATGAACAAAGGCAAGAGGAGCCAGCTGCAGGGATGGGACGAGGGAAAATTCCATTCACCAACTTTTTCCTTAGCTAAATTGGCACTATGAATGAGAGAGGGTAGTGTTTGGAATCTCCCTGTACTGTTGTTTGCAGATGATACTGTGTTGTTGAGTGAAGACGAAGGGGAGCTGCAAGGCTTGGTGGATGAGTTTGGGAGAGTGTGTAAGAAATGGAATCTAAAGGTGAATGTAGGGAAGAGTAAAGTGATGGTCTTTGAGAGAGGTGAAGTCAGTGAAAGTACAGCGAGGTTGGATGGTGAGGAAATGGAAAATGTGAGTACGTTTAAGTGCTTGGGTAGTGTGATGAGTAAGGATGGAGGTTTGGAGGGTGAAGTGCTTGAAAGGATACAACAAGGAAGATAGTTTGCTGGTTCCTTGAAAGCAGTGATAAGAAACTGGGAAGTGAGCATGGAAGTGAAAAAGTTACTACATGACAGTATTGTGATACTAACTCTAACGTATGGAAGTGAAGCTTGGACGTTGTTGGAAGGACACAAGTCAAGAGTGAGAGCAGTGGAAATGAGTTATTTAAGAGGAGCCTGTGAAGTCACATGGAGAGACAGGCTGACGAATGAGGATATAAAGGAGCGTTGTGGTGTTGATGTGGATGTGATAGGAAGCGTTATGAGGAACACACTGAGGTGGTTTGGCCAAGTGGAGAGGATGGAGGGTGAAAGACTGACGAAGAGACTGCATGTGAGTGAGGTGGATGCCAAGGATGAGATGAAGGGATGGAATAGAGAGGTATATGAGAGAAGGGGGTGTGAGATGGGAGCAGGACAGAGAAATGACAGGGGACAGAGCGACATGGAGGCGATTTGTTTGTGGCCACCCCTTACAGGATTAAGGCATCTGGCAATAGACAGATAGAATTTAATATGTGAGGAAGGATTATCAAATACTATTGTTATCGTACACTTGTCTGTTTTTAATAATTCAGTTTTACTAGGATTTTAGGGAACTGGTGATAGGTGGTGGTGACCATCATCCACTCACTTGATGTAGTGCTGCCTACTTCTTCCTTTGCCTTTATCATTCTTTTTCTGTGCCTGCCCTCCTCTCTTCCTATTTCTCCCATCTTTCCTGTCACTTCTTATTGCTTTTCTTTCCTTTACAGGTGGCTTTACATTGAGTGACAAGCCAAATGGTTTCCTGCAAGCCAAGAAACCATTTACAACACTGGGTGGTAACCATATCACCAACCATACGTGCTCCCTACGTGTCAGCAAGTGGGTTGGTGGAGGGTTAGTGCCCCTCCCTGTAAAACAACTAACTCAAAGTCAAATGGCCACTCCTTATGGGATTATGGCGTCTGGCAATAGATAGATAGACAGAGGGGAAAGTGGAAAGAACAGTGACATCAGGTGTGTGGGTATTTGAGTTAAGGATGGCAGGCAGTTCAAAGCCAATCCCATTACATCCATGAAGCCTTAATATTAAAGTACTAATATTACTGTGATTACTTTGGGGGACCAGTGAGTAAAGGGAAAAGGCTTACTTAGAACTTATAAATGACCTCTACAGACTACTGGCACCATGAGAGAGAGAGAGAGAGACACACACACACACACACACACACACACACACACACACACACAGAGCATTGGCACTCAAATGGTGTACCACAGTCCTACTCTGCACCACAACAAGCTGTGGTGTGGACCCCAGTGCCATCCATCACTGAGGGTTTGGTAAGTTGCTCAAAAATATGTACTATTATTACTTAGGACAATGGATGAATTTCTTTCTCAGTACAGATCGAATTCGTAGCATTTCACAAAGTTATCTACTTACATGAGGTTCAGTTATTTTGGTTATAACTTAAGACATGTGTATTATATACGACTTTCTTTACAGACGTCATGATGTGAAGAAGTATCAGTCTGCTTACTGCTTATAACAAAGGTGATGACTGAGACAACTGGTGAAGAGAAGTCACTAATTTTTCCAGCTACTCCAGGTGCTCCTATTGCTCATGATAAGGTTTCATTACTGAGTCCTATCAGCCTTGTAACCTCACCAGAATTTAATAGTGGTAACTTGAGAACGGATACATTTATGTGAAGCTACAGAACGTGGTGAATGTTTTGGCATATCAGATAGAGCCAGGATTCTGGGGACTTGAATGATGAGTGAATGGAAGCGTGGCCCATTGGACTGGGCAAATTTGTGCTGTCTGGACATTGCTACTCCTCACCCTGCCCTAAGGTGGGAAAGCAAGTTCAGATGCTGCTGCTGCTGCTGATGATGTAACTTAAGAACAGCCTTTCCATCCTTGAGAATATTATGAGCCTCTGTGGCAGGCTGCACTACAAGTCCTCACAGGGTTTTGTCATTAGTCACTAAAATGGTGGGGTAACAGAAGGCTACTGACATGTAGTGGACTGGCCAGAGGTGGGCAGTGTGCAGTACTGGTGAAGCAGCGAATGGCATTAGGAAGTGAGGGTAAAAGTGGTCTATCTATCTATCTATTGCCAGACGCCTTAATCTCATAAGGGGTGGCCACAAACAAATTGCCTTCATGTCGCCCTGTCCCCTGCCATTTCACTGCCCTGCTCCCAGCTCACCCCCCCCCTCTCTCTCATATACCTCTCCACTCCATCCATCCATCTCATCCTTGGCCTCCCCATCCCTCTCCCCCCCTCCACCTCACTCACATACACTCTCCTCATTAGTCTCTCACTCTGCATCCTCTCCACATGGCCAAAACATCTCAGTGTGTTTCTCCTAATGCTTCCTATCACATCCACATCCACACCACAACGCTCCTTCACGTCCTCATTTGTCAATCTGTCTCTCCATGTAACTTCACAGGCTCCTCTCAAATGGGTAAAAGAGCTTTGGCCCATTACAGAGTTTCTTCCATTATTTCCTGATAGGGCTGAGAGGATACTGTAGCAGTGTTGTGAATGGCTTCTTGCTAAACCACCTTACATCATCAATTTACTAACAAGAAAGTGGTATTTCCTACTTCGTATGATCTCCAGTCTTTCAAACGCGGTGTGTCCAGGCATCTCGAAATGAATGGATCTTGAATTTGGCTCTCTTTTGTATTGTTTTTGTTTTGTTTTTTTCTTGGAAGGAACTGTTTTGCTGGCTCAGCCTTTAGTTCCTTCTTCCTCACATAAAAAAAAAAAATACCCCCTGGGGTAGGTTTTTTTTTTCAAGAATACTCCCCCAGTATCCCTGCTTGTCGTAAAAGGCAACTAAAAGGGTTGGCGGAGGGTTAGTGCTCCTCCCTGGAAAACAACTCACTAAAAAAACAGACAAGAAGCCTCGGACAAGGACTGACCAAACAATGACAACCAAGGACCGGACAAAGGACTTGGTAATGGGTACATGGAATGTGAGAGGAGCGAATGATGAGGTGAAAGAGAGAGAGATTGTCCAGGTGCTTGAGGGTGCGAAAGTGGATGTATGTGGAATGACTGAAACAAAATGGAGAGGAGAAAGTGTGAAAGAATGGGAGTATGGATGGGGTATATGTGCAGGAGCAGGTGAGAATGAGAGGGCAAAGGAAGGAGTAAATGATGGAAGAAGAGCATAAGACAGTATGGATCAGTTGGGTCAAAGATTGTGTGGGTAAAGTTGAAAGTTGGAATACAAATGTGGGCGACTGTGTGTGTGTATGGGCCAACGCAAGATCGTGCTAGAAGGGTAAGAGAAGAGTTCTTGACAAATGTGGAAGTGTGCATGGAAAAGTTTGGAAGGAATGTGAGAGTGTTTTTGATCGGTGATATGAATGGTAAAGTTGGGAATGTGAAGGTGGATGGAATAGTTAGTGAGTGGGGTGTGCCTGCTGAGATAGATGAGAATGGAAGTGCGTTAGTGGACATTTGTGCTGGGAGGGGGTTGGTGATAGCCAATACCCTCTTCAGGCATAAAATGATCCACAGGTATACATGGCGAGTGATGAGAAGGGTGGGTGGTGAACTGAATGAAAGGAAGGCAATGATTGATTATGTGTGTGTGGATGAAAGGATGCGAAGATGTGTAATGGAGGAAAGAGCTTATAGAGATTGGGGGAGTGGACTTTCTGACCACTACTTGGTGGTGGCCAGAATTAGGATTCAAGTAAGATGGAGGAATAGAAGAAGGGAAAGACGAGAGGAAGGAGTAGTTGCAAGGAGTGGAAAGGTTACAAGAGGATGAGAAAAAAGCAGAGTATAAGAGAGAAGTGGAGGAACGATTGGGCAAATATGAATTGGAGCAGATGGGGGATGTGGAAGGTGTGTGTAGGATATTTACAGAAGAAATATGTGCAGCATGTGATGTGGTGTGTGGAAGAGAAGACGGAGGGGGGTGCAAGGAACAGTGTGGTGGACTGAAGAGGTGAGACAGGCTGTGGCACAAAAGAAGAAAGCATACAATGAATGGATGAGAAATAGGGGCGTGGAAGAAGTTGAGAGGCGGAAGAGAGAGTTATATGTAGAAAGAAAGAGAGAGGTGAAAAGATTAGTAAAAGAGAGTAAAAAGAGAGTGGACGAGGAATTTGGAAGGAATTTGAGTGTAAAGTGGAGGGACTGTAAGAAAATGTTCTGGAAAGAGGTGAAAAGAGTAAGACAGGGTGAAAGTGAAGTTAGCAGGGGAGTGAAAGATAAAAATGGTAGATTACTAGTGGAGAAGGGAGAAAAAGTGAGTAGATGGAGAGAACACTTTAAGGAATTGTTGAACATAGAGGATGGAAGTAATGCGAGTAGAAGTGGCTGGGGAATGGCTGGGAGAAGGAGGGAGGTGAGAAGACAGGAAGAAATCAGTGGGATAGAAGTTGTGGCAGCAATGAAGAAAGTTAAATCAGGGAAAGCCCCAGGAATTGATGGAGTGTGTGGTGAAATGCTGAAGCATGGGGGAGAGATAGTAACAGAATGGATGTGGAAGATGTGCAGATTGGCCTGGGAGGAAGGTAGAGTCCTAGAGGATTGGAAGTCAGGTATAATTATTCCCTTGTACAAAGGAAAAGGGGAAAAAGAAGTGTGTGGTAATCATAGGGGCATTTGTCTTCTTAGTATAATAGGAAAAGTGTATGGTAGGATACTTATTGACAAAGTTAGAGAAAGAACAGAGAAATTAGTTGGAGAAGAACAGGGAGGCTTTAGGAAGGGAAGAGATTGTGTAGATCAGATATTCATTCTTAGATCTTTAGTGGAAAAGTTTCTAGAGAAGGGAAAGAAGTTGTATGCGGCTTTCATGGATTTGGAGAAAGCATATGACAGGGTGGATGGACAAGGATTGTGGAAAGTGTTAAGAATATATGGAGTAGATGGGAAGTTGTTGAATGCTGTGAAGAGTATGTACGATGGTGCGAAGGCTGCAGTGCGTGTGGATGGTGAACTAAGTGAATTTTTCTCTTTGAAAGTTGGGTTGAAACAGGGATGTGTCATGTCTCCATGGTTGTTCAATCTGTACATGGATGGGGTAATAAAAGAGGTACAAGGTAGGGTAGTGGATGTTGGAGTGGCCCTGGTGAGAGAGGATAGTGTTTGGAAACTCCCTGTACTGTTGTTTGCAGATGATACTGTGTTGTTGAGTGAAGACGAAGGGGAGCTGCAAGGCTTGGTGGATGAGTTTGGGAGAGTGTGTAAGAAACGGAATCTAAAGGTGAATGTACGGAAGAGTAAAGTGATAGTCTTTGAGAGAGGTGAAGTCAGTGAATGTACAGTGAGGTTGGATAGTGAGGAATTGGAAAATGTGAGTACATTTAATTATTTGGGTAGTGTGATGAGTAAGGATGGAGGTTTGGAGGGTGAAGTGCTTGAAAGGGTACAGCAGGGAAGAAAGGTTGCTGGTTCTTTGAAAGCAGTGATAAGAAACAGGGAAGTGAGCATGGAAGTGAAAAAGTTACTACATGACAGTATTGTGATACCAACTCTAACGTATGGAAGTGAAGCTTGGACGCTGTTGGAAGGACACAAGTCAAGAGTGAGAGCAGTGGAAATGAGTTATTTAAGAGGAGCCTGTGGAGTCACATGGAGAGACAGGCTGACAAATGAGGATATAAAGAAGCGTTGTGGTGTGGATGTGGATGTGATAGGAAGCGTTATGAGGAACACACTGAGGTGGTTTGGCCATGTGGAGAGGATGGAGGGTGAAAGACTGATGAAGAGAGTGTATGTGAGTGAGGTGGAGGGGGGAAGAGGGAGGGGGAGGCCGAGGATGAGATGGAGGGATCGGGTGGAGAGGTATATGAGAGAGAGGGGTGTGAGTTGGGAGCAGGGCAGTGAAATGGCGGGGGACAGGGCGACTTGGAGGTGATTTGTTTGTGGCCACCCCAAACGGGATTGAGGCATCTGGCAATAGATAGATAGATAGATAAGTTAATTTTCTGAATCTTTAGCATTACTTTCACTATGATTTACAAGAATAATTAGACATGCATTCTGAAATACATCAAGGATAGTTCATACATATATTCTATCATATTATCAATATATAGATATAGATATATTTTTTTTCATATGAACCTCGGACACATGGAACAGCACTGTGACCAGACCTTCAAAGAAAGTAACAGAGTAACCGTGGAATAGAGAGAGAGAGAGAGAGAGAGAGAGAGAGAGAGAGACATTTATATATACAAGTCTATGTCAGAAATATATGTCTTAAGTACAAGGGTAGCATAAGTTTAAAGTGTATGTGTAAAATATCAGTTAAAATAAGTTTTCAGCATAATTAGTATACAGTAAATTATTCCACATGAGTTATTTACACACATACACACATATGCACATACAAATATACATACCAGTAGTTTTGGAAGCAGCAGCACACCAACTGCATAACTGAGGGTGGTAAAGCTGGACCAACTGGATACCCCCCCATGCTGCCTTGGAGACACTGTGTGAGGTCAAGATGAAACACTCGCTGGTGTCAGTATCACCCCTGGTGGCGGCATAAGACTGTGTGAGGTCAAGATGAAACACTCGCTGGTGTCAGTATCACCCCTGGTGGTGGCATAAGACTGTGTGAGGTCAAGATGAAACACTCGCTGGTGTCAGTATCACCCCTGGTGGCGGCATAAGACTGTGTGAGGTCAAGATGAAACACTCGCTGGTGTCAGTATCACCCCTGGTGGTGGCATAAGACTGTGTGAGGTCAAGATGAAACACTCGCTGGTGTCAGTATCACCCCTGGTGGCGGCAGAAGGCTTTGGCTGTGGCATGTCACGAGGCAGGTTCTAATTGTCACTTTGCCACATGCTGGAAAGAAAAAATCATCATATATTTCCTCTACTCACTACAACCATTATCATATCATCATCATCATCATCATCATCCAGACCTTCTTTCCCACCCTAGGGCAGGGTGAGGAGTAGCAATGTCCAGACAGCCCAAATTTGCCCAGTCCAATGGGCCAGGCTTTCATTCCCTCATCATTCAAGCCCCTGAAATCCCGGCTCTATCAGATACACCCAAAACATTCACCAGGTTTTGTAGCTTCATATAAATGTATCCAATTGTATCATCTATATTATATACATGCTACTGCTATATCTATTATGTTGCTATGCTGATAATGTTTTTGCTACTTATGACTTCTTTTGGAACTTAAACAATGTAGTATTTGACAGCCTCATGTGTGTAATTCAGTTAACTTTAATCATGAGGCAGGAATGAGTTTCACTGGTAGTATAAGTTTAAAGTGTAAGTGTAAAATATCAAAATAAGTTTTCACATAATTAGTAAAGAGTTAGTAAATTATTACACATAAGTTATTTAAACACACACACACACATACATATATACTCACCAGTACTTTTGGCAGGAGCAGCACACCAACCTCATAACTATCTATCTATCTATCTATCTACTGCCAGATGCCATAATCCCGTAGGGGGTGGCCATTTGACTCGGAGTTATTTGTTTTACAGGGAGGGGCACTAACCCTCCTCCAACCTACTTGACACGTAGGGAGCACGTATGGTTTGGTTGTATGGTTACCACCCAGCGTTGTAAATGGTTTCTTGGCTTACAGGAAACCATTTGGTTTGTCACTCAATGTAAAGCCACCTGTAAAGGAAAGAAAAGCAATAAGAAGTGACAGGAAAGATGGAAGAAACAGGAAGAGAGGAGGGCAGGCACAGAAAAAGAATGATAAAGGCTAAGGAAGAAGTAGGCAGCATTACATCAAGTGAGTGGATGATGGTCGCCACCACCAACCACTAACCTCATAACTGAGTATAGTAAATCAGGCCTGACCAGATACCTCCCCTCATGCTGCCTTGGAGAGATTATGGGAGGTCAAGATGAAGTACTCAGCAGCAGTGTCATGCCTGATGGTGGCATGTCTTGGTATGTGGCGTGTGATGAGTTAGTTTCTTTTGTCACTTCACCACAAGCTGGAAAGAAAAATTCATCAGATTTTTCCTCTGCTCACTACAGCAATATATCATCTATATTATATTTATTATATACATGCAACCGTTATATCTATTATGTTGCTATGCTGATAATGATTTTGCTACTTATAACTTTTTTTGGAGCTTAAATAGTGTAATATTTGACAGCCCAGTGTAAGTCATGTTGTGTGTAATTCAATGAAGTGTAATCCTGAGGCAGGAATGAGTGTCACTGGTTACTACAGTTGGTTTGTGTTCAACTGGCAGTGCTGGGCTATTCTGGCAACATAAATACTATGACATGGTTGTAGGAAAATCACTGAGCCTATGATATGAGGTATGAATGAGTGTCCTTGGTTACTGATCCAATTAACCATCAACTGAGCTGAAAAGGGCTATAAAACACTGTCAGATGAAGCCAACCAGCTACTGCCACACTGAATCTTCACTCTATATACACTTCCTTCATCATTAACTAAAAGCGTGTATGTAGGTGAAGTGGAGGGAGGGAGAGGGAGGAGAAGACTGAGGATGAGGTGGAGGGACAGAGCTGAGAGGTATATGAGGGAGGGGGGGGAGTGAGTTGGGGGGAGGTCAGTCAAATGGTGGGTGACAGAGTGACTTGGAGGCGTTTTGTCTGCAGCCACCCTTTGCGGGATTAGGGTGTCGGGCTATAGATAGATAGCTAGGTTAGATAACACCACATGTCCACTATGCATGGTGGCAAGGAGGGACACCTTCACATGGTGACACTGATGTAAGTGGGTGGCTCCATGTCCAACCAGTGTCCTACAGCTGCCTCCCTCCACAAGGCAGACTGCAGCAGGATGGGCACTACATCCTGCAGTCCACTGGGTTTGTGTCCACATGAACCCCTGGCCACAACAACAATGACCAGATATACTTACTGGTACAGACTGTGGCTCCACGTCTGGACATCATACTGTGCTTGAGAAACACAGGCCACGCCCTCCATGCCGTCCCTCAATGCCACTCCTCACATTATCTTCACTCGGGAAGTTGATGTTAACCTGAAAAATAATGAAATACAATAATGCAATTTCTTTCCAACACAACCTTACCTCCTGCCTCACTGATGGTAAATAATTTCCTCTCCTCTCTCTCTCTCTCTCTCTCTCTCTCTCTATCTCTGCCCCATTTCTGCCTTCCACCTCCCCCCACCCCTCTCTTTCTCTTCCCTCACCATTTTTAACTTTTCTCATTAATTTTATTGTACTGTCTTCTCCCCCGTCTCTCTCTCTTGCCCTCTTCCTCCTAACCTCCCCCCCCCCTCTCTCTCTAATAATGCAGTCTCTCCCATATGGCCACACATCCTTACCTCCTGCCTCACTGATGGTAAATAATTTCATCTCTCTCTCTCCATTCCAGCTGAACTTCCTAGACTACACACTGCCCCAGCCACACTACACTGCACGCTGCTTCACTACCCTTCAAAACACAGCTAACAACCCATTCAGTCCCTCTGCCTGTACTACCCATCTGTGTTTTTACTGTTTTCTAGTAGTAGTAGTAGTAATGGTACTGAGAGAGAGAGAGAGAGAGAGAGAGAGAGAGAGAGAGAGAGAGATGTTCTGGGTGTACCTTCATCTGTGATAATATGGGTGTATGTTTATTGTTGTGGTGGTAGTAGTAGTGAGAGAGAGAGAGAGAGAGAGAGAGAGAGAGAGAGAGAGAGAGAGAGAGAATGATGCCAAAGATACTGCTGCTGCTGATAATGATAAACAAGGGAGGAAGGTAAGTAAGGAGAAAGAAAGAAGGATGAAATATGGAATGGATAATAATAATAAATAACAATAATGACGTTGTTGGAGGGACACAAGTCAAGAGTGAGAGCAGTGGAAAGGAGTTATTTAAGAGGAGCCTGTGGAGTCACATGGACAGACAGGCTGACGAATGAGGATATAAAGGAGCGTTTTGGTGTGAATGTGGATGCGATAGGAAGCATTAGGAGAAACTCACTGAGGTGGTTTGGCCATGTGGTGAGGATGGAGAGTGAGAGACTGATGAGGAGAGTGTACGTGAGTGAGATGGAGGGGGGAAGGGGGAAGGGGAGGCCAAGGATGAGATGTAGGGGTGGAGTAGAGAGGTATACGAGAGAGGGGTGTGAGCTGGAAGCAGGGCAATGAAATGGCAGGGGACAGGGCGACATGGAGGCGATTTGTTTGTGGCCACCCCTTACGGGATTAAGGCGTCTGGCAATAGATAGATAGACAGATCATGATAGGAATAATAATAATAATAAATAATAACAGTAATGGTATGGTAATACAAGTAATAATAATAATAATACTGTAATTATCTATCTATCTATTGCCAGATGCCTCAATCCCGTTCGGGGTGGCCACAAACAAATCGCCTCCATGTCGCCCTGTCCTTTGCCATTTCACTGCCCTGCTCCCAACTCACACCCCCCTCTCTCATATACCTCCCCACTCCATCCCTCCATCTCATCCTCGGCCTCCCCCTCCCTCTTCCCCCCTCCACCTGACTCACATACACTCTCTTCGTCAGTCTTTCACCCTCCATCCTCTCCACATGGCCAAACCACCGCAGTGTATTCCTCCTAACGCTTCCTATCACATCCACATCCACACCACAACGCTCCTTTATATCCTCATTTGTCAGCCTGTCTCTCCATGTGACTCCACAGGCTCCTCTTAAATAACTCATTTCCACTGCTCTCACTCTTGACTTGTGTCCTTCCAGCAGTAGTTAATATCATTATTATTATTATTATTATTATTATTATGTTTTAAGATGTTTAGTGGAGAAGTATCTAGAGAAGGGAAGGAAAGTGTACGCTGCCTTCATGGACCTGGAGAAAGCTTATGACAGAATAGATAGGAAAGGTATGTGGAAGGTACTAAGAATATATGGAGTGGAGGGGAAATTGTTGAGTGCTGTGAAGAGTATGTACGAGGGAGCTAGGGCTACGGTGCGAGTGGATGGTGAGTTGAGTGAGTTCTTTGATCTCAATGTGGGACTGAAACAGGGGTGTGTAATGTCTCCATGGCTGTTTAATATATATATGGATGGGGTCGTAAAGGAGGTACAAGGTAGGGCAGTGGATGTGGGGGTGGCCCTAATGAATGAGGGTGAGATTTGGAAGCTTCCGGTGTTGCTGTTTGCTGATGATACAGTATTGTTGAGTGAAGATGAATGGGAGTTGCAAGGTTTGGTGAATGAATTTGGGACAGTGTGTAGGAGGAGGAAGCTGAAAGTTAATGTAAACAAAAGTAAAGTTATGGTGTTTGAGAGGAATGAAGTCACAGAGTGTGCAGTGAGGTTGGATGGTGAGGATATGGAGAATGTGAGTGCATTCAAGTACTTGGGTAGTGTGATGAGTAAGGATGGAACTTTGGGGGATGAAGTACATGAAAGGGTACAGCAGGGAAGGAAGGTTGTTGGCACACTGAAAGCAGTGATGAGAAATAGGGAGGTGAGTATGGAAGTTAAGAAGTCACTGCATGATGGTATTGTGATCCCTACCCTGACGTATGGAAGCGAGGCGTGGACCTTGCAAGAGGGGAACAAGTCAAGAGTGAGAGCAGTGGAAATGAGTTACTTGAGAGGAGCATGTGGAGTGACATGGAGGGACAGGTTGACGAAAGAAGAAGTGAAGGAACGTTGTGGGGTAGATGTGGATGTGGTTGAAAAGATTAGGAGAAATACACTGAGGTGGTTTGGACATGTGGAGAGGATGGAGAATGAAAGACTGACTAAGAGGGTGTATGTAGGTGAGGTGGAGGGAGGGAGAGGGAGGGGTAGACCGAGGATGAGGTGGAGGGATGGAGTTGAGAGGTATATGAGGGAGGGGGGGGTGAGTTGGGGGGAGGGGAGTCAAATGGTGGGTGACAGAGTGACTTGGAGGCGTTTTGTCTGCGGCCACCCTTTGCGGGATTAGGGCGTCGGGCTATAGATAGATAGATAGATTATTAACAATAATAATAATAGCTAATAGATTCCTGTACACCAGGAAACCATTTACTACGCTGGGTGGTAACCATATAACCATATTATGGTGCCTGGTGGTTTAGTGGGTAATTACAGCGCTCCAATCAGATTGAGCTGGTGAAGGTTTATATCCAAGGGGTGGTCGGGGTCTATTGCTCATGTAATGCCACTCAGGGATGAGTGAGGCTGGTCGCTCTCATTTTAAATGTCAGGACCAACTTGCCTAGCCCCGGGCTCCTACCCTCCTCATGGGGCAACACAGGATTACATGATGGATGGAATACTGATAATAATTCATCATTCATTCATTCATTGCCAGACGCCATGTATCCCTAACGGGGTGGCCAAGGGCTTAGAGTTAATTGTTTTACAGGGAGGGGCACTAATCCTCCACCAACCCCACTTGATATGTAATAATAATAATAATAATAATCCATCCATCCATCATCCAATCCTACATTGCCCCATGAGGAGTGTAGGAGCCTGGGGCTAGGCCGTTGGTCCTGACATTTAAGATGAGAGTGTCCAGCCTCACTCATTCCTGAGTGGCATTACATGAGCAATAAACCCCAACCACCCCTTGGATATAAACCTTCACCGGCTCAATCCGATTGGAGTGCAATAATTACCCACTAAACCACCAGGCGCAAAAAATTTTGTTATATGGTTACCACCCAGCGTAGTAAATGGTTTCCTGGTGTTCAGGAAACCATTTGGCTTGTCACTCAGTGTAGTCACCCACAGGCAGAAGGAAGAGGAAAGAATGAAGGAAAGAAAAATAGAAGAGGGAGTGTTAAGTCACCCGTAGGCAGAAGGAAGAGGAAAGAATGAAGGAAAGATAGAAGATAGAAAGAAAGAAGGATGGAGGAGAGGAAAGGGCAGACACCCAACAGCAGCACTACATCGATTGGGTGGATGGTGAGCGCCCCCACCCACCACTAAATAATAATAATAATAGTAATCATCATCATCATCATCATAACAATAATAATAATAACAGGAATGACAAGAACAAGGGGAATAATAATAACAACCTCAACCAGGGCAGGACACAGGGGTGACATCCACAAGCCACTGATGGACTGGGTGGGCAGCAAGTTGAAGGTGTGGACAACGAGCCTCAGTCCTTCTTTGTAGCAAAACATCATCAGTTTAGTGCGGTGGGTTGCGTATATGCTCTTCTGATGGACCTGAGACAAAACGCAAGCACCACTGGTCATATTCTAATGTGGAGAGGATGGAGAGTGAGAGATTGATGAGGAGAGTGCATGTGAGTGAGGAGGAGAGGGAGGGGGATGCCAAGGATGAGATGAAGGGATGGAGTGGAGAGGTATATCAGAGAGGGGGGGGTGTTGGGAGCAGGGCAGTGAAATGGCAGGGGACAGGGTGACATGGAGGCGATTTGTTTGTGGCCACCCCTTATGGGATTAAGGTGTCTGGCAATAGACAGATAGATAGATACTGTCACTAGGTGTAAATGAAGACGCTAATAATTAAATGGGGGTAAGTAAATGTAAATTATGTATAAAAGAAGCACAAATGGTACTGAAAATAGGTGTAAATGGGTAAGTTGAGGTAAACAGATGCCAAATAACACACCTTAATTTCTCCGATGTGTGGATCATCAGCCGGCTCATAGGTCTGGCTCCTCAAACATAAATAAAGGACTGTCACTGGGAGGTGGAGGACTCTGGTGGCACGGTACTCAGTCAGGTATTCCATGTCGACGGTACAGGTGAACTGTCAATGAGGGAAAGATGGTTACAGTTTGTTTGTGTTCATATGATGGAACTAAAAGTCATGGCTGCATGAATCTCCATGAACTTTAGTTGTGAGGTGGGAATGACTCCTTGGTTACTTATCTATCTATCTATTGCCAGACACCTTAATCCCATAAGGGGTGGCCACAAACAAATCGTCTCCATGTCGCCCTGTCCCCAGCCATTTCACTGCCCTGCTCCCAGCTCACACATCCTTCTCTCATATACCTCTCCACTCCATCTTTCCATCTCATCTTTGGCCTCCCTCTCCTTCTCCCCTCCTCCACCTCACTCACATACACTCTCTTAGTCAGTCTCTCACTCTCCATCCTCTCCACATGGCCAAACCACCTCAGTGTGTTTCTCCTAAGGCTTCCTATCACATCCACATCCACACCACAACGCTCCTTCACTTCCTCATTTGTCAGTCTGTCTCTCCATGTAACTTGGTTATCAGCCATTATAAAATTTATCTTCCAGTCTGAATTCACTTGTCCAGCAACAGTGGTGAAAGAAGCAGGTCTCCCATGAGGTGAATTGAAAAATACATAAAAACACCAGTAGGGTTAAAGGGAATTAGGAAAATGGTAAGTAATAAAGGAGTTAATGAAGGTTATTCAATTGTTTTTGAAGGCACGAACATGCTTACATGTGTCAGCCTTGGTCACCTAATGGCGGCTCTCCATGCTGCACGATCCATTGCAGCCTCCCTGTTCAGTCCCTTATCCCTGAGGTCACACTTAATGACCTTGTCCCATGTCTTTCTCGGTCTACCCCTCATAACCCCACCCCCAATATTAATACTTCTCACCTTCCTCACCCAATTATCATCCCCCATCCTCTCCACATGTCCAAACCATCTCAATCTACCTCTCCTCATCACAACACCAATACACTCCAGTCCCATCCTGCCTCTCAACTCTTCCATCGTAAACCCAGCCCCCCCAGGCCTTGCACGCAGGGAAGCACTACACATCCACCTAATCACTGTCATTTCTGTACATCTGAGCCAATATCCTCTTCCTTTACCATAAACTGAATAACTTTATCTGTGAACAGTTGGGTAGGGACACCTTCACGTGGTGGCAGTGATATAACCACCTGGCTCCACTGCCTAAACTCCTTCCCCATTCTCCAAATAGAGGAATGTGCACTGCAGGGGAAAGACACCTTTGGTTTACAGCACTCCAGTCACAGGACAGGGCAGGAGAAGAGCAACATAACCAGGCAGTGGAACTGTCTAGTTATTTCAGTGCTACCATGTGAAGCGTCTCTCTCTCTCTCTCCATCACTAAAAATAATTAATGCACACACACACACACACACGCAATGGGTCAAAGAAGAGATAGGGTTTCGAGGTGAGGACACACCAGCAAGGTTAGATTTCCTGTTCACCAAAGAACCTGATGTAATAGAACCATTGAAATATCTCTGTCCTTTAGGAAAAAGTGATCATGTGGTCACTGAGTTCCAGATGTTAATAGGGAACGTCGAGCCAAGAGACGAGCTTCATAGACAGGGAAGATACAACTTTGGGAAAGCAAATTTTACAGGATTGAGAAACTTTTTTGAAAATGCGGATTGGAGAAAATTCAGAGAAACAAGAGAGATACAGAGGAAGTGGGATATCTTTCTAGACCTCTATAATTTGGGAGTGGAAAAATTTGTACCAAGAGTAAGAGGGAAAGAAAACAGGAAAAAGGAGTGGTTTAATAGAAGGTGTATGACAGCAAAAAAAGAGAGAGATAAGGCATGGAACAACTGGAGAAAGAGAGGTAACAACAGAACAAAGGAAGAATATAAAAGAACTAGAAATGAATACACAACAATACGTAGAGAAGAAGAAAGGAATTTTGAAAAAGGTATAATAGACAAATGTAAGGATGAACCCAAACTGTTTTATAGATTTGTTAATGGCAAACTGAAACAAAAGGAAGGAATCACCAAACTGAAAATAGAAGGAGAGGTCTTTAAGGATGCGGCAATGCAAGCAGAAATAATGAACAAACGTTTCCAGTCAGTTTTCACTAAAGAAAAGGAGCTTGTGGAAGGGGAGGGAGTGATTAGAAATGTTCCAGTGATAAAAGATATAAAAGTGGAGGTACAGGAAGTGTATAAATGACTGGAAACTCAAGATGTAAGGAAAGCCCCAGGACCTGATGGAATTTCTAATTGGGTACTGAAGGAATGCAGAGAACAACTGGCGGATAAAATTCACAGTTTAATCGTATGCTCACTGGAAGAGGGGAAAGTGCCACAAGAATGGAAGAGGGCAAATGTGGTACCAATTTACAAGGGAGGAAACAGGGAAGAACCCCTGAATTATAGACCAGTGTCTCTAACCAGCATGGTCGCAAAATTGTGTGAGAGAATCCTGAAAGACAGATGGATAAAATATCTGGAAGAGATGAATATTTTGGCTGAATGTCAGTTTGGATTTAGAAGTGGAAGGTCATGTGTTTCTAACTTGTTGAGTTTTTACTCAAGAGCGATTGACGTGGTACAGAAGAGAGATGGTTGGGTGGATTGTGTGTACTTAGACTTAGAGAAGGCCTTTGACAAGGTACCTCATAAGAGACTAATGTGGAAACTAGAATATATAGGAGGACTGAAGGGGAAACTTCTGGAATGGATGAGAGACTTTTTGAGAGACAGACAAATGAGGACAGTAATAAAGGATAGGATGTCTGGATGGAGGGAAGTAACAAGTGGAGTCCCTCAAGGCTCGGTGTTGGCGCCAGTAATGTTCCTGATTTACGTAAATGATATGGTAGATGAAGTGAACAGTTATGCAAGTCTGTTTGCTGATGATGTAAAGAACTTGAGGAAGGTAGAGGTTGAGGAGGATTGTAAAATACTGCAGGAGGATTTGGATAGGATACACAATTGGAGCCGGACGTGGGAAATGAAATTTAATGTAAAGAAATGTAAAATATTGGAAATGGGTAAAAGTACCAGGAGGCCATCACTGAATTATTTGTTGGGTAATGAATTAATCACAAAAGGGAGAGAAGAGAAAGATTTGGGAGTGCTGGTCCAAGATAGTTTGTCACCAGAAAAGCACATTAACAAGATAGTTGGAGAGACTTATAAACTCTGGACTAACATAAGAGTAGCATTCCATTATACGAATGAGGAGATGATGAAAAAATAGATAGTGGCCACGATCCGCCTCAGGTTAGAATATGCAGTGGTAGTGTGGTGCCCACACAAAAAAGAAAGATATAAGCAAAGATTGAGAGTATACAAAGAACAGCAACCAAGATGGTCCCCAGTCTGACAGACCTGTCATACAGAGAGAGGCTGGAAAAACTGGATTTGCCTTCCTTTGAGGAAAGGAGTAAGAGGGGAGACATGATTGCAGTGTTCAGGACCATGGTGAGAGTAGATAAAATTGACAAAGAAGATCTGTTTGTAAGGGATAAGAGAGCAACAAGAGGACATGGAATGAAATTGAAAAAGTCAAGCTGCCTGAAGGATATCAAGAAATATAGCTTTCCTTACAGAAGTATAGACTTATGGAATAGCCTGGACAAAGAGATCGTCCAGTCTAAAAACTTAAACAAGTTTAAAGCTAAATTTGACTTATTGAGAAACAGTGACGGAAACCCACAAGCATAGTACATTCCGTGTATATCACAATTAGGTATATTAGGTAAATACTTAAATATTTGGAATGACTTAGACAAAGAGGTGGTGCATGAGAAAAACATTCATGTGTGTAAAGGTAGACTTGATAAATGTGGATATGGAGACAGGACAACACGAGCATTGCTCAATTCCTGTATACTACATATAGGTAAATAAATATAGGTAAATACACACATTCACACACACACACACACACACACACACACACACACACACAGAGGAAAGCAAGTGGTCCTGATGAAATTTCATGTTGGGTATTACGAGAATGTGCAAAGGAGTTAAGTAAACCATTATTTTTAATTTTCAAGAAATCCTTGAGTCAAGGGAAACTACATAATATTTGGAAAAAAGCAAATATAGTCCCATTATTCA
This sequence comes from Coenobita brevimanus, assembly GCF_032717465.1. Taxonomy (NCBI): domain Eukaryota; kingdom Metazoa; phylum Arthropoda; class Malacostraca; order Decapoda; family Coenobitidae; genus Coenobita; species Coenobita brevimanus. The sequence goes on from NC_136997.1 coordinate 413,370, forward strand.
AGAAAGGAAATAGACAAAATCCTCTCAACTACCGACCAGTATCACTGACCAGTGTTGTAAGCAAGGTATTAGAAAAACTTATAAGAAAAGCTTGGGTAAATCATCTAGAAGAACACAGTATGATAACAGAAAGACAGTTTGGTTTCAGAAAAGGAAAATCATGTGTTACTAATCTGTTGAGCTACTATGACAGAGTAACAAACACAATACAGGAAAGGGAAGGATGGGTGGACAGTATCTATTTAGATTTCAAGAAAGCTTTTGACACAGTACCACACCAAAGACTTTTATGGAAACTGTACCATCAAGGAGGAATTCGAGGCAAACTGTTTTGTTGGATGCAAGACTTTCTCATAAAAAGAGAAACGAGGACAATACTAAGAGGAAACTACTCATCATGGAAAGAAGTGACTAGTGGAGTACCACAGGGTTCAGTGCTGGCACCAATCATGTTTTTAGTGTATATAAATGATATAAACAGTAACACTGGAAATGAGAGCTATTTGAATATGTTTGCAGATGATGCAAAAATACAAAGGAGAATTACTAGCACAGACTCTTGTAGGGAGCTACAAGAAGAATTAAATAAACTTCATGAATGGAGTAGTACATGGCAAATGGAATTCAATGTGGACAAGTGTCATGTAATCAAGTTTGGTAAAAGTGGAAAAAGACCTGATTGGGATTATAAGTTAGGAAATAAAACCCCATACACATCAGAAAGAGAGAAAGACCTAGGTGTGATTATCAATAACAGACTATCTCCAGCTGACCACATCAGCGAGAAGGTACGGAACATGTATACACTGCTTGCAAATATGAGAATAGCATTCACATACATAAATGAAGACATGCTAAGAAGGATAATAACATCATTCATTAGACCAACCCTGGAATATGCATCAGTAGTCTGGAGTCCTCATCTCAAAAAGCATATAGACAAGATTGAAAAAGTTCAAAGGGCCGCTACAAGATGGATACCAAGCTTAAGGGACCTAAGCTACGAAGAAAGACTAAATAAACTGAATCTACCAACACTACAGGAGAGAAGGAAAAGAGGTGACATGATAATGCTATATAAGTGCATATCAG
>NC_136997.1:419461-471961 GCF_032717465.1 Coenobita brevimanus
AACAAAATCCACTCCACAAAACAATCGTCAGTACAGCAAAAGAGACATGGATAGTAAGTAGGATACAATGACAACACAAAAAATCACTTTTACACCCAAAATAGTAAAAGAAAAAAAAAATGAAATGGAAAAAGTAAATGCATTTGGGTACATTTGAGTCTGTTCCACTATGCCAGAAACAAACACTCACAGGTAGGGCTTAAGGAACATCATAACAACACGGGGGAAAAAATTAAGCAGGAAAACCTCTGCCTCCCTCTGCTACTTGGTGGTGGCTCTGGTGACCCTGATACACGTCTACAAGTTATGCGCCTGCTGTGTGGACTCCTGCAATCATCGGGGCAGCTCATCCGCCTGTGACCGAAGACACTGCGTCATCGGCTGAGGAAGGGCAGTGGGTCATGTCCTCAACTGTGGTCCTTTATACCCAGAAGATGAAGGTCATTTATCACCCTGAAAGTAATGAGAAAAATACAGAAAACAAACTGGAGGAAAACAGTACAAACTGAACTGATAAGGTCTTTCTGCTGCTTAAAGTGTACATTTACTAGATTTTTTTTTTTTTTTTTTTTTGGTAAAAGCACACTTTTATTGCTGAAATAAGTTTCCTGGCAATTAGGATGTTTTAGGCATTAACCCACCCAGACTTCATTCAACCTAACTTATACCACAGTAGTGAATGAGAGACTTTATACAGTACCGTACTACACTCGTGTGGATGTCTTGCTGAGGGGGAAGGCACAAATTTAAACCAAGTAACAAACTGTGGGTGCATATATACAATACATACATACATATATAAAACACAGTACTGTACTTAAATAACATATGGACAAACATGACGCTATGCTTCCTCAATATTTAAATCCCCTATACAGTGAATAGCCATAGTAGTCCTAGTTTCCATTGGACTGGGAGACAAAAGCTACATTAACTTCTAAGTAGTTCCTCACCTGGAAGCTGTTGAGTAAAAGAGTGAAAAAAAAACCTACATTTACTCATAAATAGTTCCTCACCTGGAAGCTGTTGAGTAAAAGATTTATTGTGTGGGTTACTTATTACCCCTGTATGTCTTACCCTTTTCACCTTTCACTGATTCCTACACCGGTACGTTTTTGACACATATCTCACCTTTGCCTTCGTAGAACTGGGAATCAAGGCTTCATAATTCAAATTTACTCAAGCCTAACCTTGAATAATGTCAAGATGTGCATTTAATAAGAATATGTCCACACTTCCTATCACCACCAAGACATAAAGTAACTTGGTGGTGGGATGAGGGTGTAGAAGCTGCAATTAAGGAGAAAAGAAGGCTTTTCCGGGAATGGAAGAAGGGTGGTAGCAAAGAGGAATATTTGGCTGCCAAGCGTAGGGCTGGGAGAGAGGTATACAGGGCAAAGTCTGAGTCACAGAGACAATTACTTGATAACCTAAATCACGGGGTAAGGAAAAATATATTTAGGGTGGCAGGTCAGGTGAAGAGGGATAATCGGGATATCATAGGTGAGCAGTGTGTGAAGAATGATGAAGGAAGGGTAGTGGTGAACAGTGAGGATATTAAAGATGCATGGAGAGAGCATTATAACCGGTTGTTGAATGAGAAGTTTGACTGGGACAGGGAAGGTTTGGAGCCAGCAGATCCAGTGTCTGGCCCTTGGCCTTTGATTGATACTGCTACAGTGAGGCAATAGGCAGGATGAGGGTGGGGAAGGCAGCAGGTGTGTCTGGGTTGACTGCCAAAATGTTGAAGGCCTCAGGCGATATAGGGGTGAGTTTAGTCACTGACCTGATAAATAGGATTATTTATGAGTGTGTTGTCCCAGATGATTGGCTGAAGAGTGTAATTGTAAATGTGTATAAAGGGAAGGGTGATGCCCTGGAAAGAGGAAATTATAGAGGTATACAGCTTTTAGATCAGATAATGAAGGTAATGGAGAGAGTTTTAGAAGGTATGATTAGAGAAAGAGTGAATATTGATGAGATGCAGTTTGGGTTTATGCCAGGTAGGGGGACCACCGATGCCATATTCATTGTTCGACAGCTTCAGGAAAAATATATTGGTAGGAGAAGGGATCTGTATTTTGTTTTTGTTGATTTTGAAAAGGCCTTTGACAGAGTCCCTAGAGAGGTGGTGAAGTGGGCAATGAGAAAGCTTGGCTTGGAGGAGTGGCTGGTTAGGGTGGTTATGGCCATGTATGTGGGTGCTCACACCCAGGTGAGAGTGAATGGAGATTTGAGTGATGAGTTTTCCGTGAATGTTGGTGTGCATCAGGGGTCAGTCTTGAGTCCCATGTTGTTTATCATGGTACTTGAAGCCCTTTCACCTGACTTTAGAAACGGACTCCCGTGGGAGTTGTTGTATGCTGATGATTTGGTGTTGATTGCAGAGAATGAAAGGGAGGCGGAGGAAAGGTTTAGGAAGTGGAGAGATGGTATGGGACAAAAGGATTTAAGGGTAAATGCAGATAAAACAAAAGTGATGATATCTAGGGTTGGTGGCGGTACTGTCAAAGATGAGGGAGAGTGGCCATGTGCAGTTTGCCACAAGGGCGTGGGAAGTAATTCCATCTTGTGCGGTGTGTGTGATAAATGGGTGCGTAAGAGATGTAGTGGTATCAGAGGTAGACTGCGAGATAATACTGATTTTATGTGTACGGCGTGCCGGGGTGAGCAGGTGGAGATCGTCAGACGTGAAAGGATTGAACTTGCTGGTGAATCTCTTGAGTGTGTGGAAGAGTTTTGTTATTTGGGAGACATGTTGTGTGCTGGAGGTGGGGCTGGAGCTAGCTCTGTGGCTAGGATGAGAAGTGGTTGGAAGAAGTTCAGGGAGCTCTTGCCTCTCCTGACATTGAGAGGGCTCTCCCTACGTGCTAAGGGGTCTTTGTATGCAGCATGTGTTAGGAGTGTAATGCTGTATGGCAGTGAGACCTGGGCAGTGAAGGAGGAAGACATTCGCCGGCTCAGACGTACAGAAATGACAATGATTAGGTGGATGTGCAGTGCGTCCCTGCGTCCAAGGCCTGGAGGGGCTGGGTTTACAATGGAAGAGTTGAGAGGTAGGATGGGACTGGAGTGTATTGGTGTTGTGATGAGGAGAGGTAGATTGAGGTGGTTTGGACATGTGGAGAGGATGGGGGGTGATAATTGGGTGAGGAAGGTGAGAAGTGTTAATATTGGGGGTGGGGTTATGAGGGGTAGACCGAGAAAGACATGGGACGAGGTCATTAAGTATGACCTTAGGGTTAAGGGACTGAACAGGGAGGCTGCAATGGATCGTGCAGCATGGAGAGCCACCATTAGGTGACCAAGGCTGACACATGCAAGCATGTTGGAGCCTTTAAAAACGAAACGAAACGAACGAAACTTTCCGACACATTTATTTTAAAGGGTCACAACAATGTGATGTGATGTGATGTTGTTGAGGTATTGCCTTTACAATGGCACCTCTAAACGATTTCCTTCTTTCTCTTTTCTCTTTCTTATATGTCTTTCTGTGGTCACACCTCCTCTTCTCTTACTATGTGTAAGCTATAATCAGTCGCCTGAATTTCTGAGCTCCTCCTTCTTCTTCTTCTTCTTAGGTTGAGGGTAGTGAAGCAGTGTAGCTTATACACCCTCCCCAGGTGGAGGTGGTACACCAGGAAGTGGGGCCTTGCAGGGATGACCATGAACTAGTGATCGGTTGAGATCTGGACAAAGCAGTGGAGACTCATGTCACTAACAGGGATTAAAGACGTTGAATTTGACCTGTGATGCGGAGGAACTGTTTCATGCTGCATAGCACCTTGGTCTTGAGGTCCTCTGGTAGCCCGACACCAGCTAGCAGAATGGGGAGCGTGAAGTCATACACACCATAGGCGATCAAGGCTGAACGGAGAAAGGTTCTAGCAGAGAAGAATCTCGGGCACCAAAAGACGAAGTGGAGGATGGTCTCTTCTGTGTCACCACACCACGGGCACGAAGGAGTAGGGGAAAGGCCTATCCTGTGCAGGTGTGCATTGAGTGCAGTGTGACCAAGCCGTAGTCGAACCAATGCGGTGTCCAGGTCGCGGCTGGGGGAGCGAACCCAAGGTTGTGGGGCAGAGGAGGAACGGTATGCCAAGAGTGTGGTGTTGCCGAGTAGGTCAGGGATAGCAGCATTCCATAAGTTGAAGAGGGTGCTAAAGGTGTGTGATGAGAAAGAGGAAAAGTCAAGAGGATAGGATTGAATATCTGTCATGTCATGTGCCAGTGTGGCTGCAGCATCAACTACGGTGTTTCCATGGATGCCTGTGTGGGACGGGACCCACTGAAAATGTACAATATAACCTTGTTCATGGAGAAAGAGAAGAACAGAGTGACAGTTGAAGACTAGTTTGCGATGAGAGGATGGACGCCTGGAGCACAAAAGGGCTAGGGAAGACTGGGAATCGGAAAAAATGACAACTACCTGGGGTGGAAATGTCTCTCTGATAAACTCCAAGGCGCCCAGGATGGCATAAAGCTCGGCAGCAAGGATAGGATGAAGCCCGTCTAGTTTCCAAGTTTTACACAAAGAAAGGCAAGGGACAAAGATTGCTGCCGTCGTGGAGGGTGGGAAGGGGACATGAGAGCCATCTGTAAAAATTTGAATAAAGTTAGTGTAACGGAGGGACACTAGTTCACCAAAGAGGGGTAGGGCATTGGGACAGTCAGTGGACTTAGTAAACGGAACATGGAGGTGTAAGTGAAAAAAGGAGGGAAGTGGGAACCAAGGGGGAACTGGAGAGACAGGAGACATGGGGAAAGGATGAGGCAGAGGCAAGGACAATCAGCAAAAGGATTGCAAAGCAAGGATGAGGAATGGAACACGGGAACGTAGAAGCCAGGATGGATCATCATGGGTGATACTAGGATGGGCATATAATATAGCCAAGGGATGGGAAGGGGAAGAGGAGAGACTTCTATATAGGAATGAGCAGTCTTGGAACACTCGCCATCGCTCCAGGGGCAACACATTTGCCTCTGCATGAATTGCAACGGCTGGTGAAGAACAGAGTGCTCCAAGTGCTGTCTGGAGGGCAGAGTTTTGAATTGTGTCAAGCTTACGTAAAAGGGAGGGGGATGCGGATCCATATATGGTACAGCCATAGTCCAGTTTGCTCCTAATATATGTTCGGTAAAACTTCAACAGGATTTCCCGGGAGGCGCCCCATCGGAAGCCAGTTAAGCATTTCATGAGGGAAAGGCGCTTCATACAGGAGACCCGTAAATAATCAATGTGTGCCTTCCAAGTCAAACTGGGCCATCAAGTCGGAGCCCCAGGAAAGTATGGTGACGCCTGAGAGGGACCGGGGTGTCATGAATATGAATAGTGGGCAGAGAGGGTAGTGCACGTCTAAGGGTGAATAACATTAGAACACTCTTGTCTACATTAACCCTGAATCCCCAATTCGCAAACCAGGTTAGTAGGGTGTTAATCCCCGACTGGAGACAGTCCTGCGCCTCTAGCAGAGTGAATGCTGTACTGAAGAGGGTTAAGTCATCTGCATATACAGTAGAACCTCTTTGGTCCGGACCCCTTTAATCCGGATTTCTGTTAATCCAGACAAAATTTAAAAATAATAAGCTCCAAAAATATGTTGAAAGTAATTCTAAAGTCATTTTCAGTATCGGCGCGGAAAGCGATCGTCATTCGTTTAGTCTCGGATCACGCTAGGTCGCAACATGGGCGCCTGTTCGTTCCATCAATTAGTTCACCAACCATTTATATTTTTACGCTGTATTTCAAAAGTTAATCCTCCTTACCATGCCCCTTACTGGAAGTGTAGCTTCTGCAATGAATAAAGGTGTTAAAAGGAGGAGTTTGCTTACAAGAAAATGGGTCAGAATATTCTGCAGTGTTTAGTGATTACTGTAGGTTATTTTTTGTACTTAAATGTGCTTTACTTGTACATCAAACATTAGCTTCTTGCCCATATGGGTGATATCAATATGCCAAAGATGACAATGTATTTTTTGCCTACATAAGTTTTATTTTTATTCCAAATATTACAGTTAATTAATTATTTTTTTGCCTACACAGGCCTTAGTCACTTACTACAATTTAAAATGTAGGCTAGTATCTTGTCATGGCCTTACCTGTAAATTATGCAATACAAAACTATCGTACATGATTAGTTTGGTTATTTTAGTATCCTTTCATCTTTCTCAGTTACGTAGGGTTGACATATGCCACATATGTTAATAATTAACAAACATACCATATGTAGAAAGAGTTTGGTATGAACTGGAGATTACTCTGATGGTCCGGACAATCTGCTAATTCGGACAACCCTTCCCCCCATATAGTCCGAATGAGAGAGGTTCTACTGTACTAGGAGGGAGGTGCCTGGAGGATGGGGAAGTGTGGACAACAACATGTTAAAGAGGAAGGGACTCAAGACCGACCCCTGAGGTACCCCTCTACGAACCAGGAACGAAGAGGATGTTATCCCCCCAAGGGAAAATGAGAAGGTTCTACCCGAGAAGAAACTAGGGAACCAAGTCAGAGGCTTCCCCACTATCCCAACTCTCGATAAATTATAGAGGATCCCCTCATGGGAAGAAGAATCGAAGGCCCCTGCCAGGTCGATAAAAAGAACCAACATAACTTGTTTACTTCTATATGTAATATGGATGAAATGCTCAAGTTGATGAAGGACATCCAGAGTGCCACGTCCTGGCCAGAAGCCACATTGCTCCTCCAGGAGAAGAGCCTGTTTCTCTGCCCACCAACGTAACCTATTACTTACCACCCGTTCCATGAGTTTTCCAAGGCAGGAGAGAAGTGCTATTGGCCTGTAGCTACTAAGCAGGGTGGGGTCTTTCCCTGGCTTTGGAAACGGGAGAATGGAGGCATGTTTCCATGCTGTGGGAAAGACCCCCATCTGCCAGCTGTCGTTTAGCAGCTTTAGGAGGAGATCATATCCCACAGAGGGAAGGTGGGTCAGGAATTCATACGGTATAGTATCCGGTCCAGCAGCTTTGCGTGGGGGCAGTGCACGGATTGCGACTGTCAATTCATGGGAAGTGATACGGGATGACAACTCCGTCGGGGAGGGCTCTGCTTCAGCTACCTCAATCACATGCATGACCCGGGGCAAGTCAGGGAGGGGAGCAGGGATACTAATAGACATGCTGTAATGTCGTGCAAGTGCGTCAGCTTTCCCTGTGGTAGTAAGTAGATCTACACCATCAAGAGTTAGTGGATACGAGAAGGAGGTCAGCTTACCCTTCATGGCTTCTGAGCTCCTTCACTTTCCTTTCTCTTTCGGGACAATTCGTCGTCAAGCCAATTCGCCATCACAACAACAACAAGACAATTGGGCCTCAGGACAGAGTCGGCAAGAGATTGCGATCCTTTCTCAGCCTGCAGTGTGATGGTCTTTTCAGTGGAAGTATAGACACTTAAAATAAACAGTACGGCATGTGCCAGCATGTGGTGGCGTAATGCCGTTGAATTTCACTGGCACACACACTGGATGGCTGTTTTTTCGTATTGTGGAAGATGCAGACACCATTACATGTAGGTAAGTCATATATTGTAATTATGTTGCTCAGAGAATTGCTGGAAGTAAGCTGTATCCTCCAGTCCCGATCCGTCGGCAGGGGAGGGGTAGGCTGGCCTCGGTATATTTAATATTGGTAGTATGAGATGAACGCATGAATATGGCCGCATTGCATCTCAGAAATCATGCGCTGGTATGGTGTTGCCAACCCGAAAACTCATTTTTGGTCCAAATATCTCTAAAGAAATCAAAATATCCTAGGTGTCCCTACGTTTCAAGTCAAAGCCCCTATGCCCGTCCCTACATGAATTAAACTTATGTTTCAACAAGAAATGCACGTAGTATGTTTCTAATGAAGTGATTAATAAGGTTCATGGAGAAAGGAAAACCAAAATAATGAATGCAATGGTATTTAATTACCTTTCTTAGAGAAAAAGTTATTTTTTTTTCAATATGCATCCAGTTTTCTAAATTCCTCCTATATATTAAGAATAAGGAAAATAAAGTTTATATAGCTTGTTTTCAGCATAGTTAATGATAATATGTTTCTTTGTCTAGATAGTTCCTTTAAGTATTCATGATGCTCCTGAGGGTGAAAATACGAAGTATACGTTATATGAAAGAGGAACAGTAAATAAATACAGCGATGTCATATTTCCTGCCATGAAATTCATTCATTCATTGCCAGACGCCATGTATCCCAGACGGGGTGGCCAATGGCTTAGAGTTAATTGTTTTACAGGGAGGGGCACTAATCCTCCACCAACCCCACTTTACACGTAGGGATGCCAACAGCATCTGGTGTTCCCAGGTGGTCACCCATCCAAGTACTAACCAGACCCAACGCCACGAAATTGGATGTGGAAATTTATCTTCAGCTCCGAGGAAACAGTTTATAACGCTTTTGGCATTTCAGTATCAGATTTCATTGGTAATCAGTATAGCTAACTTAAGGCCTGAATGGAAAGAAAACAGCAAAGCTTTACTCTTTATAACTGCATAAAAGACACAATATTTATTGGCTGTTTTTCTTATGAAAAATTCTACTAATTATTAATGATTATCTGAAATCCCTAGGTTTTTAAGAATTTTGCCTGGGCATATATGAGAGAGGGGGGTGTGAGTTGGGAGCAGGGCAGTGAAATGGCGAGGGACAAGTCGATGTGGAGGCGATTTGTTTGTGGCCACCCCGAACGGGATTGAGGCGTCTGGCAACGGATGGATGGTCTTTCCATCCCTACGTCTTTGAAAATTAGTAAAAAATTCCCAGGTTTAGGGATATGTCCCAACAGTTAGCAACACTGCTGTGGTGAGATGAGTGAAATAGGGCATCAGATAAATGTGGTGTAAGAAATGAAGGCCCCGTTGATGGCCAAAGGCTGGTGGGAACTGGAATACTCGGCCAGACAGGACCCGTATTCTCTTAGCCATTCACAAAGACCTAATTCCATTTTTCCTTTTTGGCAGGATGTTCTGAGTGAGTGCCAGTTCAAAAGCCACACCTCAGTGAAGCAGCGATGACCCTCACACCAAGACCTGTGGCCGATGCTCAGAACTGTTGGCCAAGATGGGCCGTGCAGTGTAGTGAAGGATTTTATCACCACCTCTTTAAGGCATGGTAGAGCCTGTGCATTTCTTCTTGCTGAGATGGGTAAAGAGTTTCATTTTCTGCTCTTGTTGTTATTTTCTTCTGTATGCTACATACTGTAGTGCTGTCACCCTCCATAACTCTGTGACCCCATTATTGCACAATTTTAACTCCCCAAAGAATACATTTGTACTTTCAGGCAAACACAATTTTGTGGATAAAAAAATGGTTTTCTGATTATTTTTTGTGGTTCATTTCATTTTGACTCATTTTCAGAATTGCCTCGTTTCCCTGTTTTTCCTGCCTCCTCCGTCCCTCTATTGAATGTAGGAACCCATGCTGAGAAAAGAAACATTTTTGCTGGAAAATGATGGTTCATATCAAATGGATTGAATAACAGCTTGGAAAACCCATGTTTTATCCAAACCTAACCATATCTAACTTAACTTGACTGGGTGCCTTTGCTCCTCAGACTCCCCATAGCATTAATGTAACCTCATCTAACCAAGTCACACTGCATGGAAGAAAAATAAGACAATGAAGCTGGCAGTTTTAAGCATTAATCTAACTTCATCAGACTAAGGAAGTGGTAAAGGAAGTGGTTGTTGCTGGTGATGAGAGGAACCAATAGAAAATAAAACTGTATACCCACTGTTTGCCAGTCAGTATAAAAAATGCAACACACCCTTGTTATACAGTCACTATAGTGTACAGTCATGTACTTGTGAGATCAATACAGATTTAACATTTTTTTATTATACAGTCACTGTGATGCCTGATTTCTCATTACCAGTCTCTGATCTTTTTCTTGCTTTCATGATTACAGTGCAAAATACATTAAACAATTGGCTGTGTGGAGAGTGAGAGACTGATAAGGAGAGTGTATTTGAGTGAGGCAGAGGGGGAGAGAGGGAGGGGGAGGCCAAGGATGAGATGGAGGGATGGAGGGGAGAGGTATATGAGAGAGGGGTGTGTGAGCTGGGAGCAGGGCAATGAAATAGCAGGGGAAAGGGCAACATGGAAGTGATTTGTTTGTGACCATCCCTTACGGAATTAAGGCGTCTGGCAATACTGTGGATGGATAGAGAGTTTCGAAAATGCATGGCAGTTGTAAAATGGTGGTGTGCTGTACCCAACAAAGCATCACAGGATTAGCAAGTGGAAAAGCAGGTGAATATACAATAATGAAAGTAGTAGAATCAGTTAGTTTCAGGAGAAGGTGTATATTGAATTTATCTCATTAAAACCAAGAAACAATGTGCACCAAAGTGTGTGCTGAGTGAAGTATGGTATTCTTGCCAGCAGACTGGGAGAGTTCACCATCTAACCAAATCTCTCCCAGTAAGTAGTACCATAATGTTAGTTTTTCATTTTCATTTTTTTCATTCATTTTTTTTCATCATCCAATCCTACATTGCCCCATGAGGAGCATAGGAGCCCGGGACTAGGCAAAGATGAGAGTGGCCAGCCTCACTCATCCCTGAGTGGCATTACATGAGCAATGAACCCCAACCCCACCTTGGATATAAACCTGCACCGGCTCAATCTGATTGGAGCACCTTAATTACCCACTAAACCACCAGGCACCAACATTTGGTTATATGGTTACCGCCCAGCGTAGTATTTTTTTTTTTTTTTTTTAAATATATGAACAGTAACTCTAGATGTATGGGCACACAGCATATTTTCCTTAGAGTGATCCTTTTCACAGGCTGATATCTGAAAGCATCAGCCCGGTAAGGAAGGCAGGTCTTGGCTGAACCATGCAAGTCAGTATTGCTGGGAGATCCTGACCGGGGGAAGGGTGGTTGCCTGGACACCTGCATGAGGGGACCTTCGTGGATGGAGTGAGAAGGTGAATGATGCTTAATTTGTACTTATGTACCTAGGAGGAAAATATGGAAGCTGAAAAACCAAGTAGTAAAGGATGCCTTCTATAGCGAGTTGAGGAGAGTGGTGGCTGAAGAGGGAGCTGTAGACAGAGGCATTAATCAACAGTACAGAGCCCTCAAGAACAATTTCTTGAGAGTTACTGATGTAACATGCGGCTGGACAAGAGGACCACCAAGACATAAAGTAACTTGGTGGTGGGATGAGGGTGTAGAAGCTGCAATTAAGGAGAAAAGAAGGCTTTTCCGGGAATGGAAGAAGGGTGGTAGCAAAGAGGAATATTTGGCTGCCAAGCGTAGGGCTAGAAGAGAGGTATACAGGGCAAAGTCTGAGTCACAGAGACAATTACTTGATAACCTAAATGATGGGGAAAGGAAAAATATAGTATTTAGGGTGGCAGGTCAGGTGAAGAGGGATAATCAGGATATCATAGGTGAGCAGTGTGTGAAGAATGATGAAGGAAGGGTAGTGGTGAACAGCGAGAATATTAAAGATGCATGGAGAGAGCATTATAACCGGTTGTTGAATGAGGAGTTTGACTGGGACAGGGAAGGTTTGGAGCCAGCAGATCCAGTGTCTGGCCCTTGGCCTTTGATTGATACTGCTACTGTGAGTGAGGCAATAGGCAGGATGAAGGTGGGGAAGGCAGCAGGTGTGTCTGGGTTGACTGCTGAAATGTTGAAGGCCTCAGGCGATATAGGGGTGAGTTTAGTCACTGACCTGATAAACAGGATTATTTATGAGTGTGTTGTCCCAGATGATTGGCTGAAGAGTGTAATTGTAAATGTGTTTAAAGGGAAGGGTGATGCCCTAGAAAGAGGAAATTATAGAGGTATTAAGCTTTTAGATCAAATAATGAAGGTAATGGAGAGAGTTTTAGAAGGTATGATTAGTGAAAGAGTGAATATTGATGAGATGCAGTTTGGGTTTATTCCAGGTAGGGGGACCACTGATGCCATATTCATTGTTCGATAGCTTCAGGAAAAATATATTGGTAGGAGAAGGGATCTTTAGTTTGTTTTTGTTGATTTGGAAAAGGCCTTTGACAGAGTCCCTAGAGAGGTGGTGAAGTGGGCAATGAGAAAGCTTGGCTTGGAGGAGTGGCTGGTTAGGGTGGTTATGGCCATGTATGTGGGTGCTCACACCCAGGTGAGAGTGAATGGAGATTTGAGTGATAAGTTTTCTATGAAAGTTGGTGTGCATCAGGGGTCAGTCTTGAGTCCCATGTTGTTTATCATGGTACTTGAAGCCCTTTCACGTCACTTTAGAAACGGACTCCCGTGGGAGTTGTTGTATGCTGATGATTTGGTGTTAATTGCAGAGAATGAAAGGGAGGCAGAGGAAAGGTTTAGGAAGTGGAGAGATGGTATGGGGCAAAAGGGTTTAAGGGTAAATGCAGATAAAACAAAAGTGATGATATCTAGGGTTGGTGGCGGTACTGTCAAAGACGAGGGAGAGTGGCCATGTGCAGTTTGCCACAAGGGCGTGGGAAGTAATTCCATCTTGTGCAGTGTGTGTGATAAATGGGTGCATAAGAGATGTAGTGTTATCAGAGGTAGACTGCGAGATAATGCTGATTTTATGTGTATGGCGTGCCGGGGTGAGCAGGTGGAGATCGTCAGACGTGAAAGGATTGAACTTGCTGGTGAATCTCTTGAGTGTGTGGAAGAGTTTTGTTATTTGGGAGACATGTTTTGTGCTGGAGGTGGGGCTGGAGCTAGCTCTGTGGCTAGGGTGAGAAGTGGTTGGAAGAAGTTCAGGGAGCTCTTGCCTCTCCTGACATTGAGAGGGCTCTCCCTACGTGCTAAGGGGTCTTTGTATGCAGCATGTGTTAGGAGTGTAATGCTGTATGGCAGTGAGACCTGGGCAGTGAAGGAGGAAGATATTCGCCAGCTCAGACGTACAGAAACGACAATGATTAGGTGGATGTGCAGTGCGTCCCTGCGTCCAAGGCCTGGAGGGGCTGGGTTTACAATGGAAGAGTTGAGAGGTAGGATGGGACTGGAGTGTATTGGTGTTGTGATGAGGAGAGGTAGATTGAGGTGGTTTGGACATGTGGAGAGGATGGGGGATGATAATTGGGTGAGGAAGGTGAGAAGTGTTAATATTGGGGGTGGGGTTATGAGGGGTAGACCGAGAAAGACATGGGACGAGGTCATTAAGTATGACCTTAGGGTTAAGGGACTGAACAGGGAGGCTGCAATGGATCGTGCAGCGTGGAGAGCCGCCATTAGGTGACCAAGGCCGACACATGCAAGCATGTTGGAGCCTTTAAAAACGAAACGAAACGAAACGGGTAGATTGAGGTGGTTTGGGCATGTGGAGAGGATGGAGTTTGACAGGGGTGCAGAAAGTGAGAAACATTATCGTTAGAGGTAGGGTTGTGAGAGGTAGGCAGAAAAACACCTTGGATGAAGTCATTGACTGTGACCTCAAGGATAAGGGACTGAATAGGGTGGCAGCTAGAGTTTGAGTTGCATGGAGAGCCGCCATTAGGTGATGTAGGCTGATGCATGCAAGCGTGTTGCAACCATTAAAGAACAAAGATGACACTGATAATGATTTTTTTCGGCAGATGGAGGAGTGGATGGTGAGTGTCATGGTGTCATCTTGTTCTGACATCAAGGTTGGCTGGAAATTGATGGAACCTGCTGACAGACAATACACCAGAGTGGAAGAAGATGGGAGAAACCTTTACTTTGCAGTGAACCAACGTGGCCTGCTGCTGTGATGATGATGGTGGACAGAATTGCAAGAAATCTGCATCCATTCATCGCGCAGTGATGTTAAAGGTAAACTAGATTTCTTTTCCATATCCTTTGTAGATGCAGGCCTGGTCAGTCAGCCGCACCCCAAGGATTTTTATACACAGTGTCACTCTACCAGGGACCCATTGGGTATGTCAGCTTAGCACCCTAGGATTTCTCAGGCATTAGGTTCTTCACTAGTTTAGCAAAGGCCAGTATGATCCCACATGTCTAGTGCTTCTGTATGTGTGAGAATTATTATTATTATTTTTTTAGTGTGACTGGTAAAATATATGGTAGAATACTCATTGATAGGGTTAGGCATATGACAGAGGAGCTAGTTGGAGAAGAACAAGGGGGATTTAGGAAGGGAAAAGGGTGTGTAGATCAGATATTTGTTCTAAGATGTTTAATGGAGAAGTATCTAGAGAAGGGAAGGAAAGTGTATGCTGCCTTCATGGACTTGGAGAAAGCTTATGACAGAATAGATAGGCAAGGTATGTGGAAGGTATTAAGAATATATGGAGTGGAGGGGAAATTGTTGAGTGCTGTGAAGAGTATGTACAAAGGAGCTAGGGCTACGGTGCGAGTGGATGGTGAGCTGAGTGAGTTCTTTGATCTCAGTGTGGGACTGAAACAGGGTTGTGTGATGTCTCCATGGCTGTTTAATATATACATGGATGGGGTTGTAAGGAGGTGCAAGGTAGGGCAGTAGATGTGGGGATGGCTCTAATGAATGAGGGTGAGATTTGGAAGCTTCCGGTGTTGCTATTTGCTGATGATACAGTATTGTTGAGTGAAGATGAATGGGAGTTGCAAGGTTTGGTGAATGAATTTGGGACTGTGTAGGAAGAGGAAGCTGAAAGTTAATGTAAACAAAAGTAAAGTTATGGTGTTTGAGAGGAATGAAGTCACAGAGTGTGCAGTGAGGTTGGATGGTGAGGATATGGAGAATGTGAGTGCTTTCAAGTACTTGGGTAGTGTGATGAGTAAGGATGGAACTTTGGGGGATGAAGTGCGTGAAAGGGTACAGCAGGGAAGGAAGGTTGTTGGTTCACTGAAAGCAGTGATGAGAAATAGGGAGGTCAGTATGGAAGTTAAGAAGTCATTGCATGATAGTATTGTGATCCCTACCCTGATGTATGGAAGCAAGGCGTGGACCTTGCAAGAGGGGAACAAGTCAAGAGAGAGCAGTATCTGTCTATCTATTGCCAGTCGCCTTAATCCCATAGGGGTGGCCACAAACAAATCGCCTCCACGTCGCCCTGTCGCCCGCCATTTCACTGCCCTGCTCAGTTAACACAGAAGTATTTACAACCCCAGGCTTATTTGAACATGAACCCTTCCTCTGCAGTCTTCCATCCTCCATTTGCGGATGTGGAGGAAATTGAGGAACATTTGTTTAGCCAGGCAGGGGAGCCATCTGGTTTTTTCATTGCGTAAAAGTGGATATTGAAATCTACCCTTTCCTTTCCTCCATCCTTCTTTCCTTCCATCCTCTTCTGTCTTTCTTTCCTTCATTCTTTCCTTGTCCTTCTGCCTGTGGGTGACTTTACACTCCCTCTTCTGTCTTTCTTTCCTTCATTCTTTCCTTGTCCTTCTGCCTGTGGGTGACTCTACACTGAGTGACAAGCCAAATGGTTTCCTGTACACCAGGAAACCATTTACTACGCTGGGTGGTAACCATATAACCAAATTATGGCGCCTGGTGGTTTAGTGGGTAATGAAGGCACTCCAGTTGGATTGAGCCGGTGAAGGTTTATATCCAGGGGGTGGTTGGGGTTTATTGCTCATGTAATGCCACTCAGGGATGAGTGAGGCTGGTCACTCTCATCTTAAATGTCAGGACCAGCTGCCTAGCCCCGGCCTCTAACCTTCCTCATGGGGCAACGTAGGATTGGATGATGATGAAAATGATAAAAATGACAGCATGTTTCCACCTAAAGAATTCCTGTATTGGGGTTGGCCGTGGCACAGCTGATATTCTTAATGTACTGGAAGCCAAACAAAAAGCCTATCTATCTATCTGTCTATTGCCAGATGCCTTAATCCCATAAGGGGTGGCCACAAACAGATCACCTCCATGATGCCCTGTTCTCTGCCATTTCACTGCCCTGCTCCCAGCTCACCCCCACCCCTCTCATATACCTCTCCACCCCATCTCTCCATCTCATCCTTGGTCTCCCCCTCCCTCTCCCTCCCTCCACCTCACTCACATACATTCTCCTCGTCAGTCTCTCAAAGAAGCCACAACCAGCTAATTACCTCCCAACAGTTGCTGGAAACTGTTGGGGAAAAAACAGCAATATGAGATACTGTATATGATACGATTTGTAACAATTTGAGAGTCTGCTTGGATGTTGACTCTTCTATACAGTCAGTTGGATAAAAAGCCTAATAATATGCAGGATAAATGACTAAATAAGAGATGTTATTAAATCAGCAAAGGCACTTGGAATGTTAGCCTGAGTTGCATAGGTGTTAGGGTCATATTAACACTGTGTGAAGGTGTGGACAAACTTGTAGTGTTTAACAGTTACTTCTTGCAGCAGGACACCAGGACTGAACATCTGACTTACCTTACCTTGCCTTAGCCATAGCTCCTGTAAGTGGTAACATTCTTACCATCCAGTATTATGAGTTTTTCAGGAGATTTAGTGAAACAGAAGTTTGACCAGAATTTTTAGAGGTTAGATAGATTTCACACTCTCACCTTAAATGTTAGGATCATCTTGCCTAGCCCTGGGCTCCTACGCTTGTCATGGGGCAACACAGGATTGGATGATGGATGGATGGATAAATGTTCTGCAAAACAGTTTAGGGCAAAGTTGTGCACCTAGTTGTTGTGTGAGAGAGTTGATATTTACACGACCTCCATGGTTACTGAAAAGGATTGCTCATTGAACACCTGTTTCAGCCACTCATTAAAGAAAACACCTCAGTACACCTGAAAGCTTCCTCATAATTATTCATTCACTTCATCTGTCTATCTATCTATAGCCTGATGCCATAATCCCATAAGGGGTGGCCATTTGTCTTTGAGGTAGTGGTTTTGTGGGGAGGCGCACTAACCCTCCACCAACCCACTTGTTGACACATAGGGAACATGTGTGGGTTGGTTATATGGTTACCACCCAGCGTTGTAAATGATTTCCTGGCTTACAGGAAACCATTAGGCTTGTTACTCAGCGTAAAGCCACCTGAAAGGGAAACAAGTGTAATAACAAGTAACAGGAAAGATGAGGGAAATGGGAAGAGAGGAGGGCAGACACAGAAAAAAATGATAAATGTGAAGGAAGAAGTAGGCAGCACAACATCAAGTGAGTGGATGATGGTGGTCACCGCCTACCACCGTTCTCTTGGTGTGGGATAAAATAAGTACAGTAGGGTAAACTAATGCAGGCATATCATTTATATTATAATTAATTTTGTGGCAGCACCCAACAGGACCCCTCCATATATGACATACAGCATAGCAGGGTGTTGCCAGTTTCCTTTCATAAAACTGTCTGTGCAAAACAAATAAAAATAATTCCAAAGCTTATTTTGTGTGGATGGGATGGAGTGGAGAGGTATATGAGAGAGGGGGGTGTGAGCTGGGAGCAGGGCAGTGAAATGGCGGGGGACAGGACGACATGGAGGCGATTTGTTTGTGGCCATCCATTACGGGATTGAGGCGTCTTGCAGCAGATAGATGGGTAGATTATTTTCTGTATAGTGCACATCACATGTTTGGTCCTCCCTTGGAAAGCTTATTGTATTTAGCATCTTGTTCCAGAGTTCTTTCTGTAATCTATCGATCTGTCTATCTGTCTATAGCCCAACGCCGTAATTTCACAAAGGGGGGCCGTAGACAAAACGCCTCGAAGTTGCTCTGTCACCCACCATTTGACTGCCCTCCCCCCAACTCACTCCCCCCTCCCTCATATACCTCTCAACTCCATCCTTCCACCTCATCCTCGGTCTCCCCCTCTCTCTCCCTCCCTCCACTTCACCTACATACACCCTCTTAGTCAGTCTTTCATTCTCTCCACATGTCCATACCACCTCAGTGTTGTTCTCTTTCTGTAAACACTAATATTTTATAATGTCAGTAATGTCACCAGGGTTAACCAAATGTATAAAATAGCAGTAGACAAAATTTGAACATGTTACTCACCCAGGTCAGCTCTGGAACTGTCTCCCTCTGTCTATATTTCCTACTTCCTATGACCTCCAGTCTTTCAAACGCAGTGTGTCCAGGCATCTCGAAATGAACAGATCTTGAATTTGGCCCTCTTTTGTTTTGTATTTGTTTTTTCTTGGAAGGAACGGCTTGCGAGCTCCTGGCCTTTGGTTCCTTCTTCCTTGCATTAAAAAAAAAAATTATTGCTGTTTCTTGTGCTGATATCCCCAGCTGTGATCACTGACATGTGCTACTTCAGGGGTATTCCCCAGGGATTTCGTTTCGTTTCGTTTTTAAAGGCTCGAACATGCTTGCATGTGTCGGCCTTGGTCACCTAATGGCGGCTCTCCACTCTGCACGATCCATTGCATCCTCCCTGTTCAGTCCCTTAACCCTAAGGTCACACTTAATGACCTCATCCCATGTCTTTCTCGGTCTACCCCTCACAACCCCACCCCCAATATTAACACCTCTCACCTCCCTCACCCAATTATCATCCCCCATCCTCTCCGCATGTCCAAACCATCTCAATCTACCTCTCCTCACCACAACACCAATACACTCCAGTCCCATCCTACCTCTCAACTCTGCCATTGTAAACCCAGCCCCTCCAGGCCTTGGACGCAGGGACACACTGCACATCCACCTAATTATTGTCATTTCTGTACGTCTGAGCCGGCGAATATCTTCCTCCTTCACTGCCCAGGTCTCACTGCCATACAGCAATACACTCCTAAAACATGCTGCATACAAAGACCCCTTAGCACGTAGGGAGAGCCCTCTCAATGTCAGGAGAGGTAAGAGCTCCCTGAACTTCTTCCAACCACTTCTCACCCTAGCCGCAGAGCTAGCTCCAGCCCCACCTCCAGCACACAACATGTCTCCCAAATAACAAAACTCTTCCACACACTCAAGAGATTCACCAGCAGGTTCAGTCCTTTCATGTCTGACAATCTCCACCTGCTCACCCCGGCACGCCATACACATAAAATCAGCATTATCTCGCAGTCTACCTCTGATACCACTACATCTCTTATGCACCCATTTATCACATACACCGCACAAGATGGAATTACTTCCCACGCCCTTGTGGCAAACTGCAAATGGCCACTCTCCCTCGTCTTTGACAGTACTGCCACGAACCCTATATATCATCACTTTTGTTTTATCTGCATTTACCCTTAAGCCCTTGTGCCCCATACCATCTCTCCACTTCCTAAATCTTTCCTCCACCTCCCTTTCATTCTCTGCAATCAACACCAAATCAGCATACAACAACTCCTGCGGGAGTCCGTTTCTAAAGTCACGTGAAAGGGCTTCAAGTTCCATGATAAACAACATGGGACTCAAGACTGACCCCTGATGCACACCAACATTCACGGAAAACTCATCACTCAAATCTCCATTCACTCTCACCTGGGTGTGAGCACCCACATACATGGCCATAACCACCCTAACCAGCCACTCCTCCAAGCCAAGCTTTCTCATTCCCCACTTCACCACCTCTCTAGGGACTCTGTCAAAGGCCTTTTCCAAATCAACAAAAACAAAATACAGATCCCTTCTCCTACCAATATATTTTTCCTGAAGCTGTCGAACAATGAATATGACATCGGTGGTCCCCCTACCTGGCATAAACCCAAACTGCATCTCATCAATATTCCCTCTTTCTCTAATCATACCTTCTAAAACTCTCTCCATTACCTTCATTATCTGATCTAAAAGCTTTATACCTCTATAATTTCCTCTTTCCAGGGCATCACCCTTCCCTTTATACACATTTACAATTACACTCTTCAGCCAATCATCTGGGACAACACACTCATAAATAATCCTATTTATCAGGTCAGTGACTAAACTCATCCCTATATCGCCTGAGGCCTTCAACATTTCGGCAGTCAACCCAGACACACCTGCTGCCTTCCCCACCCTCATCCTGCCTATTGCCTCACAGTAGCAATATCAATCAAAGGCCAAGGGCCAGACACTGGATCTGCTGGCTCCAAACCTTCCCTGTCCCAGTCAAACTCCTCATTCAACAACCAGTTATAATGCTCTCTCCATGCATCTTTAATATCCTCACTGTTCACCACTACCCTTCCTTCATCATTCTTCACACACTGCTCACCTATGATATCCCGATTATCCCTCTTCACCTGACCTGCCACCCTAAATATATTTTTCCTTTCCCCATGATTTAGGTTATCAAGTAATTGTCTCTGTGACTCAGACTTTGCCCTGTATACCTCTCTTCTAGCCCTACGCTTGGCAGCCAAATATTCCTCTTTGCTACCACCCTTCTTCCATTCCCGGAAAAGCCTTCTTTTCTCCTTAATTGCAGCTTCTACACCCTCATCCCACCACCAAGTTATTTTATGTCTTGGTGGTCCTCTTGTCCAGCCGCATGTTACCGGTACATCAGTAACTCTCAAGAAATTGTTCGTGAGGGCTCTGTACTGTTCATTAACACCTCTGTCTACAGCTCCCTGTTCAGCCACCACTCTCCTCAACTCGCTATAGAAGGCATCCCATACTACTTGGTTTTTCAGCTTCCATATTTTCCTCCTAGGTACATAAGTCCTCTTTTCATCACTTGTTCTTTAAGCACCATATCACAAATCAATAGTTTATGCTGCTGCACACACTCCTCACTTCCTATAACTTTAACATTCCTCACTAACCTCGTATCGGCCCTCCTAACCAGAAAATAATCTATCTGACTTCTATTTCCCCCAGACTCATACGTAATTAACCTACTGTCTCTCTTCTTAAAATATGTGTTGCACACAATCATGTCTGTTGCCTCCCCAAACTCGAGTATCCTTTCCCCTTCTGCATTCCTTATACCATACGCACATCCCCCATGCACTCCATAACCTTGTGCTGCTTCACCTACATGACCATTTAAGTCCCCTCCCAAAATCACCATCTCATCATCCTGCATACCACCCACTACACGTATTAAATCATCCCAAAATCTATCTTTCTCTGATTCATCCAATCCTGCATGTGGAGCATATGCCGATATAATCGCAGCTATCTTTCTTCCCAACAGAATTTTCACTACCAATATCCTATCGCCTACCCTCAAAACATTCATAACATATTCCACCCATTTCTCCGCAACCATCACACCAACACCTCCATATCCGTCTGTCCCCCCCTGCCAAAACAACTTATAGCAACAGTCCTTCCCAACAATCTTTCTGGCCGATCCACCCCTGTACCGGACTTCCTGCAAACACGCCACATCCACCCACCTCCTACTGAATGCCTCAACGACGTCCCCCGCTCTTCCCCTCAAACTTCCCACATTCCATGAACCCCCTCTCATCCCCATGGGTGATTTACTGTCCTCAGGCTTGCTTTGAAACTTATTTTGTTTTGTCATCTTCAGTATTAATAAAGGGGGACAGATACAGCACAGGTCCCACTCACTGCACAGTCCCAGGTCCAGGCAATAGATCTGGATCTCAGTGGCTGTGGTAGTGGCCTCGGGGCACCCTGCCAGGACAGCTGCAGGGACACCCTCCAAGCGCACCTGGGAACTGCAACTATCCCGCCATTATACACCTACTGATAGGGCAGCCTCCTGGGGCGCTACTCCCAGGTTCGGGCCCCTCTCTATTGGGCGGAAGCGGCAGCCTGGGAACCGCAATGCCCTGTACCCTCTAGCACAGGCCCGAGCCCCATCTCGCCCTGGACCCACGATCTATGCTGGCGGAACCCCCGCCACGCCTCCCCCCAGAAGTCCGCTACTAGGTAGCGGGGGCAAAGTTTTCTGGCCGCATGCCCTTGCTGGCGCCAACCCCTGTAACGTAGTGGGATACGTTGTGTGAAATGTAAAGTGCATGTAGTGTAGTGCATAGATAGTTAGAGGAAATGTTTGGGAGAGTATGCTGGTCTACTCTCCATGTTACTGTCACACTGAAAAGGTCAGCAAAAGGGGATGGCAAGATAGCTAGTGAAAAAGGAGCTCTAGCTCTCCCTATCACCAGCATTCCCATTCCCCTCGGGAGTACTACCCTGTTCGGCCCGTGCTATGGCCTCCTCCTACAATATATTAAGAATAAGAAAAATAAAGTTTATATCGCTTGTTTTCATTATAATTAATAATATGTTTCATTGTCTAGATAATTCCTCTAAGTATTCATGATGCACCTGAGGGTGAAAATACAAAGTATACATTATATGATAGAGGAATAGTAAATATATTGAGCAATGTCATATTTCCTGCCATGAAATTGGATTGGAAATTTATCTTCAGGTCCGAGGAAACAGTTTATATATAACGCTTTTGGTATTTCAATGTCAGATTTCATTGATAATCAGCACAGCAGTATGGCTAACTTAAGGCCTGAATGGAAAGAAAACAGTAAAGCTTTACTCTTTATAACTGCATAGAGGACACAAATTTTATTGGCAGTTTTTCTTATAAAAATTCTACTAATTATTAATGAATATCTGAAATCCCTAGGTTTTTAAGAATTTTGCTTGGGCGTCTTTCCATCCCTATGTCTTTGAAAATTAGTAAAAAATTCCTAGGTTTAGGGATATGTCCCAACAGTTAGCAACACTGCTGTGGTAAGGTGAGTAAAATAAGGCATCAGATAAATGTGGTGTAAGAAATGAAGGCCCCGTTGATGGCCAAAGACTGGTGGGAACTGGAATACTCGGCCATACAATACTCACATTCTTTTAGCCATTCACAAAGACCTAATTCCATTTTTCCTTTTTGGCAGGATGTTCTGAGTGAGTGCCAGTTCAAAAGCCACACCTCAGTGAAGCAGCGATGACCCTCACACCAAGACCTGTGGCCGATGCTCAGAACTGTTGGCCAAGATGGGCCGTGCAGTGTAGTGAAGGATTTTATCACCACCTCTTTAAGGCATGGTAGAGCCTGTGCATTTCTTCTTGCTGAGATGGGTAAAGAGTTTCATTTTCAGCTCTTGTTGTTATTTTCTTCTGTATGCTACATACTGTAGTGCTGTCACCCTCCATAACTCTGTGACCCCATTATTGCACAATTTTAACTCCCCAAAGAATACATTTGTACTTTCAGGCAAACACAATTTTGTGGATAAAAAAATGGTTTTCTGATTATTTTTTGCGGTTCATTTTGACTCATTTTCAGAATTGCCTCGTTTCCCTGTTTTTCCTGCCTCCCCCTTCCCTCGATTGAACGTGGGAACCCATGCAGAGAAAAGAAGCATTTTCGCTGGAAAATAATGGTTAATATCAAATAGATTGATTAACAACTTGGAAAACCCATGTTTTATCCAAACCTAACCACATCTGACTTGACCTAACTGGGTGCCTTTGCTCCTCAGAACCTCCAAAGCATGAATGTAACCCCCTCTAACCCAGCCACACTGCAGGGAAGAAAAATGAGACAATGAAGTTGGCAGTTTTAAGCATTAATCTAACTTTATCCAACTAAGGAAATGGTCAAGGACGAGGTTGTTGCTGGTGATGAGAGGAACCCATAGAATCCATAACACTGTATACCCACTGTTTGCCAGTCAGTATAAAAAATGCAGCACATCCTCGTATATACAGTCACTGTAGTGTACAGTCATTTGCTTATGAGATCAGTAAGAATTTAACATTTGTTTCTTATACAGTCACTGTGATACTTGATTTCTCATTACCAGTCTGTGATCTTTTTCTGGCTTACATGATTACAACACAAAATTCATTAAACGATTGCTTTTCGGAAATGTATGGCAGTTGTAAAATGAGGGTGTGCTGTACTCAACAAAGCATCACAGGATTAGCAAGTGCAAAAGCAGGTGATTGTCCAGTAATTGAATGTAGTAGAATCAGTTAGTTTCAGGAAAAGGTGTATACCGTATTGATTTTATCTCATTAAAACCAGGAAACAGTGTGCAACAAAATGTGTGCTGAGTGAAATGTGGTATTCTTGCCAGCAAACTAGGAGAGTTCACCATCTAACCAAATCTCTCAGTAAATTTTAAGGCATCTTTCCTATCACACCCTTCTTTCTGATCGTCAGTACGGGTTCCGTCAGTGACGCTGCACTGGCGATCTTCTCACCTACCTTTCAGACTCCTGGTCATCCTCCTTTCGGGACTTTGGCGAAAGCTTTGCCATTACACCTGACATCTCAGAGGCTTTCGGTCGAGTCTGGCATAAATCTTTAATTTCCAAACTGCCCTCCTACGGTTTCTATCCTTCTATCTGTGCCTTCATTGCTAGCGTCCTTTCTGGTCGTTCTATAGCTGCTGTTGTAGACGGCCATCGTTCTTCTCCTAGATATATCAACAGTGGTGTTCCTCAGGGCTCTGTCCTATCACCAACTCTCTTCCTTTTATTCATCAATGATCTTCTAAGCTGTACATCTAACCCTATCCACTCATACGCTGATGACTCCACCCTTCACCTTTCCATTCGGTTCCCGCAACGCCCATCTCTACAGTTACTTCAACAAACAAGGGATGAGGCTATGGCACACCTAATGTCTGACTTAGCTCGTATCTGAGACTGGGGTAAACATAATATGGTTGTTTTTAATGCATCTAAGACAGTTCTTACACCTATCAACCCGACAAAATCTTCCGCAGGTATACCCACTAATGTTTAATAATATTCAGCTTAATCCTGCACCATCCTTGAACATGCTTGGGGTTTCATTTACTCGGGACGTATCTTGGAAAGATCATATTACATCTCTTGTAAAATCTGCTTCCAAGAGATTGGGTGTGCTAAGCCGACTCCGTTCTTTCTTTACCCCTGCACAATTGTTGACTCTATACAGGGGTTTTATCCGCCCCTATGTGGAGTACAACTCTCATGTGTGGGGATGCTCCCCACATACAGCTCTTCTCAATAGGGTGGAGTCAAAGGCTTTTCGTCTCATTAGCTCTTCTCCTCTTACTGACTCCCTTCAACCTCTGTCTCTTCGCCACACTGTTGCATCTTTGTTGCTTTTCTCTCGCTACTTTAATGGTCACTGCTCCTCTGAACTGTCTGCTTGCATCCCTCCACCTCTGCGACGGGCGTGTAGCACCCGTCTGGCAGCAAACTCTCATCCCTTTTCTGTCCAGCTCTCTAATGCAAGAGTTAACTGTTACTCCCAGTCTTTCATTTATGCAACAGGTCAACTCTGGAACTGTCTCCCTCTGTCTGTATTTCCTGCTGTCTATGATCTCCAGTCTTTCAAACGCAGTGTGTTCAGGCATCTCAAAATGATTGGATCTTGAATTTGGCTCTCTATTGTATTTTGTTTTTCTCTTGGAGGAAACTGTTACTGCGGGCTCATGGCCTTTGGTTCCTTCTTCCTCGCTTAAAAAAAAAAAAAAATTACCATAATGTTAAAGTTTTTATTTTTATATATTTTTTCATTCATTTTTTTTCATCATCCAATCCTACGTTGTCCCATGAGGAGCGTAGGAGCCCAGGGCAAGGCAAGTTGGTCCTGACATTTAAGATGAGAGTGACCAGCCTCACTCATCCCTGAGTGGCATTACGTGAGCAATAAACCCCAACCATCCCTTGGATATAAACCTGCACCAGCTCGATCTGATTGGAGCGCAATAATTACCCACTAAACCACCAGGCACCAACATTTGGTTATATGGTTACCACCCAACGTAGTAATTTTTTTTTTTTTCTTAATATGTGAACGGTAACTCTATATATATGGGCACAGGGCATATTTTTCTTAGATTGATCCTTTTCACAGGCTGACATCGGGAAGCATGAGCCCGGGAAGGACGGCACCAGGAAGAAGACTGCAGATCTTGGCTGAACCATGTCATCATATTTGCTGGGAGATCCTGACTGAGGGAAGGGTGGTTGCCTGGACACCTGTATGAGGGAACCTGTGTGGATGGAGTGAGAAGGTGAGTGAAGTTTACACCCCACAGCATGTACCCTGAGTGAGTGTGTGGGAACTGCAGGGCTTGATGGATGAAAATGGTGATGATAATCTATCCGTCTGTCTATCTATTGCCAGATGCCTTAATCTCTTGTATGGGGTGGCCACAAACAATAGCCTCCACGTCACCCTGTCCCCCGCCATTTCACTGCCCTGCTCCCACCTCACACCCCCCTCTCTCATATACCTCTCCATTCCATCCCTCCATCTCATCCTTGGTGATAATGACTTCTGTATTTTCCTTTTTCTGGATCATAACTGCTCCATGTATAAGAGTGAGAAGAGAATTGTAGATGATAGGAGTGAATGGAGATTTGAGTGATGAGTTTTCCGTGAATGTTGGTGTGCATCAGGGGTCAGTTTTGAGTCCCATGTTGTTTATCATGGTACTTGAAGCCCTTTCACGTGACTTTAGAAACGGACTCCAGTGGGAGTTGTTGTATGCTGATGATTTGGTGTTGATTGCAGAGAATGAAATGGAGGCGGAGGAAAGGTTTAGGAAGTGGAGAGATGGTATGGGGCACAAGGGCTTAAGAGTAAATGCAGATAAAACAAAAGTGATGATAGCTAGGTTTGGTGGCGGTACTGTCAAAGACGAGGGAGTGTGGCCATTTGCGATTTGCCAAAAGGGTGTGGGAAGGAATTCCATCTTGTGCAGTGTTTGTGATAAGTGGGTGCATAAGAGATATAGTGGTATTAGAGGTAGACTGCAAGATAATGCTGATTTCACGTGTGCGGTGTGTTTGGGAAGGCAGGTGGAGATTGTCAGACGTGAAAGGACTGAACTTGCTGGTGAGTCTCTTGAGTGTGTGGAAGAGTTTTATTATTTGGGAGACATGTTATGTGCTGGAGGTGGGGCTGGAGCAGCTCTATGGCTAGGGTGAGCAGTGGCTGAAAGAAGTTCAGGGAGCTGTTGCCTCTCCTGACATTGAGAGGACTCTCCCTCCATGCTTAAGGGTCTTTATATGTGACATGCATTAGGAGTGTAATGCTGTATGGTAGTGAGACCTGGGCAGTAAAGGAAGAGGATATTCTCAGGCTCAAATGCACAGAACTGACAATGATTAAGTGGATGTGCAGTGCATCCTTGAGTGTGAGGCCTGGGGGGCTAGGTTTACGATGGAAGAGTTAAGACTTATGATGGGACTGGGATGATGAGGAGGGGTAGATTGAGGTGGTTTGGGCATGTGGAGAGGATGGAGGTTGAGTGTTGGGTGCAGAAAGTGAGAAACATTATCATTAGAGGTAGGGTTGTGAGAGGTAGGCAGAAAAACACCTTGGATGAAGTCATTGACTGTGACCCCAAGGATAAGGGACTGAATAGGGTGGCTGCTAGAGTTTGAGTTGCATGGAGAGCCGCCATTAGGTGATGTAGGCTGATGCATGCAAGCGTGTTGCAACCATTAAAAAACAAAGATGACACTGATAATGATTTTTGTCGGCAGATGGATTGGATAGTGAGTGTCATGGTGCCATCTTGTTCTGACATCAAGGTTGGCTGGAAATTGATGGAACCTGCTGACAGACAATACACCAGAGAGGAAGAAAATGGGAGAAACCTTTACTTTGCAGTGAACCAACGTGGCCTGCTGCTGTGATGATGATGGTGGACAGAATTGCAAGAAATCTGCATCCATTCATTGCGCAGTGATGTTAAAGGTAAACCAGATTTCCTTTCCATATCCTTTGTAGATGCAGGCCTGGTCAGTCAGCCACACCCCAAGGAT
Source organism: Coenobita brevimanus (assembly GCF_032717465.1). Lineage (NCBI taxonomy): Eukaryota > Metazoa > Arthropoda > Malacostraca > Decapoda > Coenobitidae > Coenobita > Coenobita brevimanus. Next base: position 446,987 of record NC_136997.1, read on the forward strand.
TTTTATACACTGTCACTCTACCAAGGACCCATTGAGTATGTCAGCTTAGCACCCTAGGAATTGTCAGGCATTAGGTTCTTCACTAGTTTAGCAAAGGCCAGTATGATCCCACATGTCTAGTGCTTCTGTATGTGTGAGAATTATTATTATTAATTTTTAGTGTAACTGGTAAAATATATGGTAGAATACTCATTGATAGGGTTAGGCATATGACAGAGGAGCTAGTTGGAGAAGAACAAGGGGGATTTAGGAAGGGAAAAGGGTGTGTAGATCAGATATTTGTTCTAAGATGTTTAATGGAGAAGTATCTAGAGAAGGGAAGGAAAGTGTATGCTGCCTTCATGGACTTGGAGAAAGCTTATGACAGAATAGATAGGCAAGGTATGTGGAAGGTATTAAGAATATATGGAGTGGAGGGGAAATTGTTGAGTGCTGTGAAGAGTATGTACAAAGGAGCTAGGGCTACGGTGCGAGTGGATGGTGAGCTGAGTGAGTTCTTTGATCTCAGTGTGGGACTGAAACAGGGTTGTGTGATGTCTCCATGGCTGTTTAATATATACATGGATGGGGTTGTAAAGGAGGTGCAAGGTAGGGCAGTAGATGTGGGGGTGGCTCTAATGAATGAGAGTGAGATTTGGAAGCTTCCAGTGTTGCTATTTGCTGATGATACAGTATTGTTGAGTGAAGATGAATGGGAGTTGCAAGGTTTGGTGAATGAATTTGGGACAGTGTGTAGGAGGAGGAAGCTGAAAGTTAATGTAAACAAAAGTAAAGTTATGGTGTTTGAGAGGAATGAAGTCACAGAGTGTGCAGTGAGGTTGGATGGTGAGGATATGGAGAATGTGAGTGCTTTCAAGTACTTGGGTAGTGTGATGAGTAAGGATGGAACTTTGGGGGATGAAGTGCGTGAAAGGGTAAAGCAGGGAAGGAAGGTTGTTGGTTCACTGAAAGCAGTGATGAGAAATAGGGAGGTGAGTATGGAAGTTAAGAAGTCATTGCATGATAGTATTGTGATCCCTACCCTGACGTATGGAAGCGAGGTGTGGACCTTGCAAGAGGGGAACAAGTGAAGAGTGAGAGTAGTATCTGTCTATCTATTGCCAGTCGCCTTAATCCCATAGGGGTGGCCACAAACAAGTCGCCTCCACGTCGCCCTGTCGCCCGCCATTTCACTGCCCTGCTCAGTTAACACAGTAGTATTTACAACCCCAGGCTTATTTGAACATGAACCCTTCCTCTGCAGTCTTCCATCCTCCATTTGGGGATGTGGAGGAAATTGAGGAACGTTTGTTTAGCCAGGCAGGGGAGTCATCTGGTTTTTTCATTGCGTAAAAGCCCTTTCCTTTTCTCCATCCTACTTTCCTTCCATCCTCCTCTGTCTTTCTTTCCTTCATTCTTTCCTTGGCCTTCTGCCTGTGGGTGACTTTACACTGAGTGACAAGCCAAATGGTTTCCTGTACACCAGGAAACCATTTACTATGCTGGGTGGTAACCATATAAGCAAATTATGGCGCCTGGTGGTTTAGTGGGTAATGAAGGCACTCCAGTTGGATTGAGCCAGTGCAGGTTTATATCCAAGGGATGGTTGGTGTTTATTGCTCATGTAATGCCACTCAGGGATGAGTGAGGCTGGTCACTCTCATCTTAAATGTCAGGACCAGCTGCCTAGCCCCGGCCTCTAACCTTCCTCATGGGGCAACGTAGGATTGGATGATGATGAAAATGATAAAAATGACAGCATGTTTCCACCTAAAGAATTCCTGTATTGGGGTTGGCCGTGGCACAGCTGATATTCTCAATTTAGTGGAAGCCAAACCAAAAGCCTATCTATCTATCTATCTATTGCCAGATGCCTTAATCCCATAAGGGGTGGCCACAAACAGATCACCTCCATGATGCCCTGTTCCCCGCCATTTCACTGCCCTGCTCCCAGCTCACCCCCCCCCCCCCCTCATGTACCTCTCCACTCCATCATCCTTCTCATCCTCGGTCTCCCCCTCCCTCTCCCTTCCTCCACCTCACTCACATACATTCTCCTCGTCAGTCTCTCAAAGAAGCCTCAACCAGCTAATTACCTCCCAACAGTTGCTGGAAACTGTTGGGGAAAAAACAGCAATATGAGATACTGTATATGATACGATTTGTAACAATTTGAGAGTCTGCTTGGATGTTGACTCTTCTATACAGTCAGTTGGATAAAAAGCCTAATAATATGCAGGATAAATGACTAAATAAGAGATGTTATTAAATCAGCACAGGCACTGGGAATGTTAGCTTGAGTAGCATAGGTGTTAGGGTCATATTAACACTGAGTGTGTGAAGGTGTGGACAAACTTGTAGTGTTTAACAGTTACTTCTTGCAGCAGGACACCAGGACTGAACATCTGACTTACCTTACCTTGCCTTAGCCATAGCTCCTGTAAGTGGTAACATTCTTACCATCCAGGATTATGAGTTTTTCAGGAGATTTAGTGAAACAGAAGTTTGACCAGAATTTTTAGAGGTTAGATAGATTTCACACTCTCACCTTAAATGTTAGGATCATCTTGCCTAGCCCTGGGCTCCTACGCTTGTCATGGGGCAACACAGGATTGGATGATGGATGGATGGATAAATGTTCAGGAAAACAGTTTAGGGCAAAGTTGTGCACCTAGTTGTTGTGTGAGAGTTGATATTGACACGACCTTCATGGTTACTGAAAAGGATTGCTCATTGAACACCTGTTTCAGCCACTCATTAAAGAAAACACCTCAGTACACCTGAAAGCTTGCTCTTAATTATTCATTCACTTCATCTGTCTATCTATCTATAGCCTGATGCCATAATCCCGTAAGGGGTGGCCATTTGTCTTTGAGTTAGTGGTTTTGTGGGGAGGGGCACTAACCCTCCACCAACCCACTTGTTGACACATAGGGAACATGTGTGGGTTGGTTATATGGTTACCACCCAGCGTTGTAAATGATTTCCTGGCTTACAGGAAACCATTAGGCTTGTTACTCAGTGTAAAGCCACCTGAAAGGGAAACAAGTGTAATAACAAGTAACAGGAAAGATGAGGGAAATGGGAAGAGAGGAGGGCAGACACAGAAAAAAATGATAAATGTGAAGGAAGAAGTAGGCAGCACAACATCAAGTGAGTGGATGATGATGGTCACCGCCTACCACCGTTCTCTTGGTGTGGGATAAAATAAGTACAGTAGAGCAAACTAATGCAGGCATATCATTTATATTATAATTAATTTTGTGGCAGCACCCAACAGACCCCTCCATATATGACATACAGCAGTGCAGGGTGTTGCCAGTTTCCTTTCATAAAACTGTCTGTGCAAAACAAATAAAAATAATTCCAAAGCTTATTTTGTGTGGATGGGATGGAGTGGAGAGGTATATGAGAGAGGGGGGGGTGAGCTGGGAGCAGGGCAGTGAAATGGCGGGGGACAGGACGACATGGAGGCGATTTGTTTGTGGCCACCCCTTACGGGATTGAGGCGTCTTGCAGCAGATAGATAGGTAAATTATTTTCTATATAGTGCACATCACATGTTTGGTCCTCCCTTGGAAAGCTTATTGTATTTAGCATCTTGTTCCAGAGTTCTTTCTGTAATCTATCCATCTGTCTATCTATCTATAGCCTGACACCGTAATTTCACAAAGGGTGGCCGTAGACAGAACGCCTCCAAGTTGCTCTGTCACCCACCATATGACTGCCCTCCCCCCAACTCACTCCCCCCTCCCTCATATACCTCTCAACTCCATCCCTCCACCTCATCCTCAGTCTCCCCCTCCCTCTCCCTCCCTCCACTTCACCTACATACACCCTCTTAGTCAGTCTTTCATCCTCCATTCTCTCCACATGTCCAAACCACCTCAGTGTTGTTCTCTTTCCATCAACAATAATATTTTATAATGTCAGTAATGTCACCAGGGTTAACCAAATGTATAAAACAGCTATAGACAAAATTTGAACATGTTACTCACCCAGGTCAACTCTGGAACTGTCTCCCTCTGTCTATATTTCCTACTTCCTATGACCTCCAGTCTTTCAAACGCAGTGTGTCCAGGCATCTCGAAATGAACAGATCTTGAATTTGGCTCTCTTTTGTGTTGTTTTTGTTTTTTCTTGGAAGGAACGGTTTGCGGGCTCCTGGCCTTTGGTTCCTTCTTCCTTGCATTAAAAAAAAAGAAAATTATTGCTGTTTCTTGTGCTGATGTCCCAGCTGTGATCACTGACATGTGCTACTTCAGGGGTATTCCCCAGGGATTCCCCAGAATAAACACAACGTCTGTCTATCTATCTATTGTCAGACGCCTCAATCCCATAAGGGGTGGCCACAAACAAATCGCCTCCATGTCGCCCTGTCCCCCACCATTTCACTGCCCTGCTCCCAGCCCACTCCCCCCTCCTTCGTATACCACTCCACTCCATCCCTTCATCTCATCCTTGGTCTCTCCCTCCTGCTCCCCCCCTCCACCTCACTCACATACACTCTCCTTGTTAGTCAGGCGCTAATAATAGATGGTATAAATACAACATACCATTTGAGTAGCTCCGAGGGAGAACAATCCAAGCGACATTTTTTTAAACGCCAGAAATCGCTCCTAAAGTTTGCTGTTAAGAAAATTCAAATATCTCAAGAACCAACCCTACGATTTTTAAGTTTCATATATCAAAATAAAGCTTAAAGCATCATCTTCATAATGGCATGAAAAATTCTTATCATAATACTCATTGAGTAATTATTATTAATTAATAATACAGTAGAACCTCTCTCATTCGGACTATATGGGGGGAAGGGTTGTCCGAATTAGCAGATTGTCCGGATCATCAGGGTAATCTCCAGTTCATACCAAAAACTATCTACATAAGGTATGTTTGTTAATTATTAACATATGTGGCATATGTCAACCCTACGTAACTGCAAAAGATGAAAGGATACTAAAATAACAAAACTAATCATGTACGATAGTTTTGTATTGCATAATTTACAGGTATGGCCATGACAAGAAACTAGCCTACATTTTAAATTGTAGTAAGTGACTAAGGCCCGTGTAGGCAAAAAAATAAATAAATTAATTAACTGTAATATTTGGAATAAAAATAAAACTTATGTAGGCAAAAAAATACATTGTCATCTTTGGTATATTGATAACACCCATATGGGCAAGAAGCTAATGTTTGATGTACAAGTAAAGCACATTTAAGTACAAAAAATAACCTACAGTAATCACTAAACACTGCAGAATATTCTGACCCATTTTCTTGTAAGCAAACTCCTCCTTTTAACACCTTTATTCATTGCAGAAGCTACACTTGCATTAAGGGGCATGGTAAGGAGGATTACCTTTTGAAATGCAGCATAAAAATATAAATGGTAGGTGAACTAGTTGATGGAATGAATGCTAGCATGTGTTTAAACAGGCGCCCATGTTGTGACCTAACGTGATCCGAGACTAAACGAATGACGATCGCTTTCCGCGCCGATACTGAAAATGACTTTAGAATTACTTTCAATATATTTTTGGAGCTTATTATTTTTAAATTTTGTCCGAATTAACAGAAATCTGGATTAAAGGGGTCTGGACCAAAGAGGTTCTACTGTACCAAGCTTGTGCAGGTGGTGGTCAGTTACATGTCATTATTTCCTACCAATAATGATTATAGACATGATTATAACACAAGTATTAGGGCTACTTACCACACTAGAGTGACTTGAGTGTTGAATGTAGATGCATCCCCCCTCCCCCCACCCCCCCGGCTCGAGGATTAGTTGCAATAATCGAGCAAATCATCGTCCTCATCAGCCAGGGCGACGTTGTGCTCGACTCTGCCAGCTTGAAGGCCCTCATAAAAGGCCTTCTTGTCGTCTGGCATGAGGGATAACAAGCTACGAAGATCACTGAGCTTTTCTTGCGTAAGCTGGAAGGGGGCGTTATACAGGGGTGGGAGGCGGACGGCACTCAGGTTGAATCCGTCACGGGACCAGGCTCCTCTACCCTTCATCAGTCGGACCTCGATGTAGTTGTTGTCAGTCCCATAGTCTGACTTGATGATGAAGCCTTCCTTGTAGTTGAGGCGGAAGAGAAGCTTGTGGGCATCCTTGAATGTGCTGCCTGGTGCCTGACGTTTGGTGATGTGGTCCTTCAGTACACCAAAGTTCAGAAACATCTGTTTCATGCACACCACTTTGTACCCCTGTGACACAGACTGTGCAATGTGGTACACATAGTCGTCTGGCGTATAAAGATTTGGCACACGTTTAAGATGCCTCTCAATATTGCCAAACGCTCGATCACAGGCCATGTAGCTATGGCCCGGCACCAGGTAAACTTTTTTTTTTTTTTTTTTTTTTTTTTTTTTTTTAATGCGAGGAAGAAGGAACCAAAGGCCATGAGCCTGCAGTAACAGTTCCCTCCAAGAGAAAAACAAAATACAGTAGAGAGCCAAATTCAAGATCCGATCATTTTGAGATGCCTGAACACACTGCGTTTGAAAGACTGGAGATCATAGGCAGCAGGAAATACAGACAGAGGGAGACAGTTCCAGAGCTGACCTGTTGCATAAATGAAAGACTGGGAGTAACGGTTAACTCTTGCATTAGAGAGTTGGACAGAAAAGGGATGAGAGTTTGCTGCCAGACGGGTGCTACGCGCCCGTCGTAGAGGTGGAGGAATGCAAGCAGACAGTTCAGAGGAGCAGTGACCATTAAAGTAGCGATAGAAAAGAGATAAAGATGCAACAGTGCGGCGAAGAGACAGAGGTTGAAGGGAGTCAGTAAGAGGAGGAGAGTTAATGAGACTCCACCCTATTGACTCCACCCTATTGAGAAGAGCTGTATGTGGGGAGCCTCCCCACACATGAGAGTTGTACTCCGCACAGGGGTGGATAAAACCCCTGTATAGAGTCAACAATTGTGCAGGGGTAAAGAAAGAACGGAGTCGGCTTAGCACACCCAATCTCTTGGAAGCAGATTTTACAAGAGATGTAATATGATCTTTCCAAGATAAGTCCCGAGTAAATGAAACCCCAAGCATGTTCAAGGATGATGCAGGATTAAGCTGAATATTATTAAACATTAGTGGGTATACCTGTGGAAGATTATGTCGGGTTGATAGGTGTAAGAACTGAGTCTTAGATGCATTAAAGACAACCATATTATTTTTACCCCAGTCAGAGATATGAGCCAAGTCAGACATTAGGTGTGCCATAGCCTCATCCCTTGTTTCTTGAAGTAACTGTTGAGATGGGCGTTGCGGGAACCGAATGGAAAGGTGAAGGGTGGAGTTATCAGCGTATGAGTGGATAGGGTTAGATGTACAGCTTAGAAGATCATTGATGAATAAAAGGAAGAGAGTTGGTGATAGGACAGAGCCCTGAGGAACACCACTGTTGATAGATCTAGGAGAAGAACGATGGCCGTCTACAACAGCGGCTATAGAACGACCAGAAAGGAAGCTAGCGATGAAGGCACAGATATAAGGATAGAAACCGTAGGAGGGCAGTTTGGAAATTAAAGATTTATGCCAGACTCGATCGAAAGCCTTTGAGATGTCAAGTGCAATGGCAAAGCTTTTGCCAAAGTCCCGAAAGGAGGATGACCAGGAGTCTGAAAGGTAGGTGAGAAGATCGCCAGTTGAGCGTCCCTGACGGAACCCATACTGACGATCGGAAAGAAGGTTGTGATGGGAAAGATGCCTTAAAATTTTTCTATTAAGAATTGACTTGAAAACTTTTGAAATACGGGACGTTAAAGCAATTGGACGATAGTTGGAGGGTCGGGAGTGGTCACTCTTCTTTGGGACTGGCTGAATGAGAGCAAACTTCCAGCAAGAAGGAAAGGTACAAGTTGACAGACAAAGGTGAAATAGTTTGCCTAGGCAGGGTGTAAGCACAGAAGCACAGTTCTTGAGAACAACAGGAGGGACCTCATCAGGCCCATATGCCTTGTTAGTACTGAGGCCAGTGATGGCAGAAAATACATCAACTGAAGAAATTTTAGTGTCAGCCATGAGGAAGTCAGAGGGGGGAAGTGATGGAGGAACAGCACCGGAATTGTCTAAGGTGGAATTGGAGGAGAAAGTCTGTGCGAAGAGATCTGCTTTATCAGTAGAAGAAATAGATACAGAACCATCAGAGTAGAAAAGAGGAGGGAAGGATGATGAGGTAAAGTTGTTAGAAAGATTTTTGGCAAGGTGCCAGAAGGAGCAGGAAGAATTCGAGTTGGAGAGTTGAGAGCATTTATTATGGATGAAATTATTTTTATTAGAGCGAAGAACAGACTTAGCACGATTCCGGGCAGAAACGTAAAGATTTTGTGATTCAGGGGTGGGTTGGCTCCGGTACCTTTTGTAGGCCTTCTCCTTGTTGCGGACAGCATTAGAACAAGCGTGATTAAACCAAGGCTTTCTTGGTCAATAGAGATCAGGTGCCTGGAGTGGAGTTCACTGAGGTAATACATCACCAAGTTGATGTTCTTATTCTGGCCAGCACAGTTATCTGAGATGACCACCAGCTGTGAGAAGTCGTCAATACTGCTTTCTTGGTCAATCCAGTGTTTGATGCAGCTAGCCACTTCACACGACCCTCGCTTGGCTTGAGTCTCATCCCACACATACATAGTGCTAGTGTTGCTTTTCAAGTTGTGGATGCATTGGTTGTAGGTCCACATCTTGCGCTTGTAGTAAGCAGCACTAGCAGTGATCTTGGGTGTGGGTAGAGTCTGCTGCAGATCAACACAGATTGCACGAGTCTTGGGGTCATTGTCAGATGCCATCTTCTTCAGGAAGTCCTGTGCCTGCTGTGCTAACCGCTGGTGTTCCTCTTTTTGCCTGGTGAAGTTGTTAACAGCAGCCTGATCGCCAGTCGAGTTAGCAATGGCGGCGTCAAGGGTGTCACAGGTGGTGCAGGTGTCTGTGCGTGGTGGCTCAAAGGAGATGTTAAATTCCTTTGTGAAGACGTCTGAATAATAATGCAGGCTGACCTCTTCACCAGGATACACGTCTCGGAGCCACTCCATGTACGACACATACAGCTTCTCGATTGTAAGGTGAGATTCTAGGTATTTCCAGTGGGGAGCATTAGCCCTGCTGTAGTGGCATGACATCGCAGGTAGCAGTTTAATGTGCTCCCTCACATGAAGAGCCTTGTTCCCAATCACCTTGTTAGCAGGTTCATGCCATCCTCGTTGGTTAGGAATTAGCATACCTGTGCCGTTCACCTTACGCAATGCTGTTGTTAGGAGAGTTGTACCAGTGGCGTGCATTGCCATGAACCCTTCTGTACACACTCTGGTCTGCACATTATTATACACGACACTGTAGTGACGGGTATTGCTACGCTTACTATTCTCATTCTTTGTTCACTTTCGTTTTACTGGTGCCATGCTCACCATTTTCTGAATGTAAGCACTCTGGGCATCATATGACCCCAGAGCCCAAAATACACTAAATATATTTTTTGCACCTTCATTAGTTACTTTGTCCAAGCACCCATCACGGCAAGGATTACCAATTGCACGTGCAGCAACTTCTTTCTTTGTTTTATAACTTAAGTACGCATGGCCTAAGTTATGCTTAACCTTAGCCATGACGCTGCCCCACTCCTCCACCTTTCGTCCTCCCTCGTCCTTGCTCTGTTTCACTCTCACTATCACTCACGTCACGAGGAACAGCGATAGCTTGAGGGCTATCAACATCACTACAAGAATCACGAGCAGCCATCGTTATACAAACGAGAAAAACACAGATAATCCAAGTGCAGGTCTTAATGGCGGCAGAGGGAGAGAGAGACTGTGTGTACAGCCTCCCTGAGACAGCTGCAGCAAGCTGATTGGTTTCGCGCTCCCTACAGCACGGCCCCAGGCTCCGCGCCATTGGCCAGCTGGCTATGACGTCACAACTGCCCGGCGCTCTGATAGGCTGGCTGCCACCGCGCCGCCATTCTTGTCGCATGGGCTATTCTCCCGCGGCGGTGTTGCACATACGTTGACAATGTGTCATAGGGCCAGTAACATGTTGTCTTTGTATAGCATTTTCGACCCTAACAGCACAGAGGAAGAAACATCCAACTCCCTTCACGTGGTAAGGGAAGCCCTGGTCTGTCGTTTGAGCGGGAAATCAGGGTTTGGCGGGCGGTGGTGCTTGAGCTCTTCTCCCGCGGAGCTACTCATGTAATTAACCTCTGATGTAGGCAGCTGTGTTCAGTGGGATGTTTTATTTGTTATCCTACACCATGGTCTGGGTTAGATAAAGCTGAAATAAATTCTCTTACAGTTAATTTTGTAGTAAACCATTATTATCATGGATATGTGGTAGGTGGGGGCGCCCACCGTCAACTCACTCAGTGTAGTGCTGCTCTCTGGTGTCTGCCCTTTCCTCTCCTCCATCCTTCTTTCGTGTCTTCCTCTTCTGTCTTTCTTTCCTTCATTCTTTCTTTTTCCTTCTGCCTGTGGGTGACTTTACACTGAGTGACAAGCCAAATGGTTTCCTGTACACCAGAAACCATTTACTACGCTGGGTGGTAACCATATAACCAAATTTTGGCGCCTGGTGGTTTAGTGGGTAATTAAGGCGCTCCAATCGGATTGAGCCTATGCAGGTTTATATCCAAGGGGTGGTTGGGGTTTATTGCTCATGTAATGCCACTCAGGGATGAGTGAGGCTGATCACTCTCATCTTAAATATCAGGACCAACTTGCCTAGCCCCAGGCTCCTACGCTCCTCATGGGGCGACGTAGGATTGGATGATGGATGGATGGCTTGTCATGGATGTTCTGCACTGACACTGAGGCTACACATACATGCAGACATAGTTGCCCAATACAGACAGAAAGCCAGCAGGTGGTTGAGTGAAGCTGACTGTATGGACAACAATTTGGGACAATAAAAAGTGAGAGACTGATGAGGAGAATGTATGTGAGTGAGGTGGAGGGGGGGAGAGAGAGGGGGAGGCCAAGGATGAGATGGAGAGGTGGAGTGGAGAGGTATATGGAGAGGAGGGTGTGAGCTAGGTGCAGGGCAGTGAAATGGTGGGGGACAGGGCGACATGGAGGTGATTTAATTGTGGCCACCCCTTACGTGATTAAGGCATCTGGGAATAGATAGATAGAAAAAAGCCCAATGACCTTATTGTAAGTTTCTACCAAAAATGGCCATCCCTCTGCCCTTTCTTTCCTACTGCCTGTACAGGTATACCTGGATATACAATACCCCTAGATGCCATACCCTGGCTTAGCAATGGGGGTAAAAATATTGTACCAACATACCCTGCCTAACGATGGCCAATCCCCAGTATAATGATGGGTATTATTTTTTTACCAATTTTGATGATATTTTAGACTAAATTTTTTTGTGTTTGGGTTGATTTATAAACTGTTTTTAGATTAATGTGTTTTAGCCATAGGTGGGGTGAACATTGTCATTTTGGGGTACAGTTTACTAAGCTTGATTTTTTCCAGACTTATATTTGGCAATTTTTATCTTTTATTTGTTGGTTTTAGTGAGTTATTTACAGGTGTTAGGCTTAGGTTAGCTTCTTTTACAGCTGTTAGGCCATTAGATTGGCTTTAAACTTGTTTTTGGACTCATTTGGGTGGGTTTAGGACTTGGTTGGGGGGGAAACTCAAGGCTCAGAAACGCATCCCTGTACTTTACATATTAAATCTACTCCAATGTACGATAGCCTGCCTAACAATGGGTTCTTACTTAACCAGTTGCATCATTAAACTGGGGTATACCTGTATTTCCTACTGTCTTTCGCTGTCTTTATTTCCCACTTTCTTCCCCTGTCTGCATTTCCTACTGTCTTCCCCTGTCTGCATTTCCTACTGTCTTCCCCTGTCTGCATTTCCTACTGTCTTCCCCTGTCTGCATTTCCTACTGTCTTCCCCTGTCTGCATTTCCTACTGTCTTCCCCTGTCTGCATTTCCTACTGTCTTCCTCTGTCTGCATTTCCTGCTGCTTTCTTCTGTTTATTTCTGTTTTCCCCTGTCTGCATTTCCTGCTGTCTTCCTCTGTCTTTATTTCTGTTTTCCCCTGTTTGCATTTCCTGCTGTCATCCTCCATCTTTATTTCCTACTGTCTGTCCTCCAAATGTAGGGCCAGCACTGAACAGACCCAGCCCCCAAGTTGACGAGGGCTGGCTGTTGATATTGTGTTTCTCTTTCCACAGTGACACCATCAGCAAGGCCTTGAAGCAGCTGCCAGTCAAATGTGCCTGCCAGGGTGTTGGTGAGGCCCGGCTGGACTGGTGGTGATGGCACAACACACTCTGGCTGCTTACAGGGTTATCTGGGGCAGCAGTTTTTAACCTGGGGTGCTGGCGTCCTGAGGGTTCACTGAAAGCAGTATTAAGGGCTGCTGGAAAATGCTGTATTATTATTATTATTTTTTTTTTTATTATTATTATTTTTTTTTATTATTATTTTTTTTTAGTATTGGCATCCTTGATGTTTTACTTTTGGAGATTGTATAAAATAAATTGGTCAAGCTGTACTTCCCTTTACTTTACAGTACTTTATCCTTGTAGTTGTGTAGCAGCTGTAGTGCCAGTACCAGATGCTGTAGTGCCAATACCACATGCTGTAGCACCAGATCCAGTAGTGCCAGTACCACATTCTGTAGTGCCAGATGCTGTCATGCCAGTGCCACATGCTGTAGTGCCAGTACCACATGCTGTAGTGCCAGTTCCAGATGCAGTAGTACCAGATGTAGTGGTGCTGCACTAACACCACACTACAAGGGCTGCTGATGCTGGAATAGGTCAAGAAACACTGACCTGGCAAGTAGGCTGGACAACAGGTGTGACAGCAGGCCGGATACCAAGCTGATGTATCCTATTACTACTACTGCTACTATGACTACAAAAGCAAAAGCTACTAGTTACAGCTACAATAAACTACTACTACTAGCACACCACCACTATTGCTACTACTACTACCACCAGCACCTACTACTACTACTATACCACCACACCACGACCACCACTACTATTACTACCTCACCACCATCACCACCACCACCACTACTACTACTACTACCACCACCACCACCACCGCTACTATTATACTACTGCTACAACTGCCCCGCCACCACCACCCCTATTACTATACTACTACCACTACTACTACCCCTCCACCATCACTACTACTGTACTACTGCTATTACTATTGCTGCTGCTGCTGCTACTACTACCACCACCACCACCACTACTACTGCTTCTACTAGTACCACCACCAGGTCCACCACTACTACTACTACCACCACCACCACTACTGCTGCTACTACGACTACTAGCACCACAACTACTGCTAATACAACTATCACTATCACTACCACTACTACCACTATTGCTGCTGCTGCTGCAACTTCTATCACCATCACCACCACTACCACTACTACTACTACCGGTACTACTACTGCTATTACCCCTGCTACTACCAGCATCACAACCACCACCACCATTACTACTACTACAACTACTATTATTACCACCACCATCACCACTACTACTGCTACTAGTATTACGTATACTACTACTACTACTACTACCACCACCACCACCTCCACTACTACGGCTACTCCCACCACCATCACCACCATTACTACTACTACTGCTACTGCTTCCACTACCACCACCACTACTACTACTACAATTGCTTCTACTACCACCTTCGCCACCACCACCACTACTACTACTTCTACTGCCACCACACCACCACTACTACTACTACTACTGCTACTGCTTCTACCACCTCCACCACCACCACTACTACTACTACTACTACTACCATCTCCACCACTACTACTACTGCCACCACCACCACTACTACTACTACTACTGCCACCACCACCACCACCACCACTACTACTAATACTACTACTACTGCCACCACCACCACTACTACTACTACTACTACTACTGCCACCACCACCACCACTACTACTACTACTGCCACCACCACCACTACTACTACTACTGCCACCACCACCACTACTACTACTACTACTGCCACCACCACCACCACTACTACTACTACTACTACTGCCACCACCACCACTACTACTACTGCCACCACCACCACTACTATTACTACTACTACTACTGCCACCACCACCACTACTACTACTACTACTACTACTGCCACCACCACCACCACTACTACTACTACTACTACTGCCACCACCACCACTACTACTACTACTACTGCCACCACCACCACCACTACTACTACTACTACTGCCACCACCACTACTACTACTACTACTGCCACCACCACTACTACTACTACTACTACTGCCACCACCACCACCATTACTACTACTACTACTGCCACCACCACCACCACTACTACTACTACTACTACTACTGCCACCACCACCACCACTACTACTACTACTGCCACCACAACAACTGCTGCTGCTGCTACTGCCACCACCACTACTACTACTACTGCCACCGCCACCACTGCTGCTACTACTGCTACCGCCACCACCACCACTGCTACTACTACTACTACTGCCACCACCACTACTACTACTACTACTACTACTGCCACCACCACCACCACTACTACTACTACTGCCACCACCACCACCACTACTACTACTACTACTGCCACCACCACCACCACTACTACTACTGCTGCTGCCACCACCACCACCACTACTGCCACCGCCACCACCACTACTACTACTACTGCCACCACCACCACCACTACTACTACTACTACTACTGCCACCACCACCACCACTACTACTACTACTACTACTACTACTACTGCCACCACCACCACCACCACTACTACTACTACTACTACTACTACTACTACTACTGCCACCACCACCACTACTACTACTACTGCCACCACCACCACTACTACTACTACTGCCACCACCACCACTACTACTACTACTACTGCCACCACTACCACCACCACTACTACTACTACTACTACTGCCACCACCACCACCACCACCACTACTACTACTACTACTGCCACCACTACCACCACCACTACTACTACTACTACTACTGCCACCACCACCACCACCACCACTACTACTACTACTACTACTACTACTACTACTTCTGCTGCTACTGCTTATACCACCACCACCACTACTACTACTACTACTACTGCTCCTGCTTCTACTACCACCTCCACCACCACCACTACTACTACTACTGCCACCACCACCACCACCACTACTACTACTACTGCCACCACCACCACCACCACTACTACTACTGCCACCACCACCACCACCACCACTACTACTACTACTACTGCCACCACCACCACTACTACTGCCACCACCACCACTACTACTACTACTACTACTACTACTACTGCCACCACCACCACCACCACTACTACTGCTACTACTACTGCCACCACCACCACCACCACTACTACTACTACTACTACTGCCACCACCACCACTACTACTACTACTACTGCCACCACCACCACTACTACTACTACTACTACTGCCACCACCACCACTACTACTACTACTACTACTGCCACCATCACCACTACTACTACTACTGCCACCACCACCACTACTACTACTACTACTGCCACCACCACCACCACTACTACTACTACTACTACTACTGCCACCACCACCACTACTACTACTACTACTACTGCCACCACCACCACCACCACTACTACTACTACTGCCACCACCACCACCACTACTACTACTACTACTGCCACCACCACCACCACTACTACTACTACTACTACTGCCACCACCACCACCACTACTACTACTACTACTACTACTACTGCCACCACCACCACTACTACTACTACTACTGCCACCACCACCACCACCACTACTACTGCTACTACTACTACTACCACCACCACCACCACCACTACTACTACTACTACTGCCACCACCACCACCACCACTACTACTACTACTACTACTACTGCCACCACCACCACCACCACCACCACCACTACTACTACTACTACTGCCACCACCACCACCACCACTACTACTACTGCCACCACCACCACCACCACTACTACTACTACTACTACTACTACTGCCACCACCACCACCACCACCACTACTACTACTACTACTACTACTACTGCCACCACCACCACTACTACTACTACTACTACTACTACTACTGCCACCACCACCACCACCACTACTACTACTACTACTATTACTACTACTACCACCACCACCACTACTACTACTACTACTACTACCACCACCACCACCACCACCACTACTACTACTACTATTACTACTACTGCCACCACCACCACTACTACTACTACTACTACTACTACTACCACCACCACCACCACCACCACTACCACCACTACCATGGTCGGGGTTGGGATACACACCAGCAGAGATAAATAAAAATCTGGTATTTCAGGTGAATATCATCAACCCAGACGACTAAATTAGCGCTGGGAGTATGAAGGGTGAGAGACTAACTAGGAGAGTGTATGTGAATGAGGTGGAGGGGGAGGAGAACGAGGAGAAGACCGAGGAAGACACGGAGGGATGGAGGAGGGAGGTATAGTTTGAGGGATGGGGTGAAAGTGGGAGGGATGGAGGATGAGACTAACTAGGAGAGTATGTGAGATGGAGGAGGAGACCGAGGAGGAGAGATGGAGGGATGAAGTAGAGAGGTATATGAGAGGGGGGTGTAAGTTAGGGGTATCCCCCCAACTTACACCCCCCTCTCATATACCTGCGACATGGCGGGGGACAGGGCGACATGGAGGCGAGTTGTTTGTGGACACCCCTTACGGGATTAAGGCGTCTGACTATAGATAGATATATAGACAGATAGATACGGATCATATTAAAGATAAATATTAATCAGCAGGACAAAAACGAGACTTTCATCTCGAACTAGAGCTCGGTGAACCATAGAAGCTTCGAATCCCGTCAGTCACCCTCTAACCTTGAGCGGGGGAGGACGCTCGAGCTGTGTATGTTCTGTGTTGATGGTGTTTAAACAGCTTCCCCATCTTGCCGAGATGAAGGAAGGTAAGCGAGGATATTGTTCATTAGTTCTTTGATAATTACTAGTTCTTTGAGATGAACCAAATCGTCCTTATAATTGTGAAAGTGGTGTGGAAATAAGTTATCTGAGAGGAATGTGGAGCTACGTGGAGAGACAGACAGACAAATGAGAAGTAAAGGAATGCTGTGGTGTTGGTGTGGATGTGGAGTTACGTGGAGAGACAGACAGACAAATAAGGAAGTATAGGAGCGTTGCGGTGTTGATGTGGATGTGGAGTTCGGTGGAGAGACAGCCACACAATTATGGAAGTGAAGTAGCGTTGTGGCGTTAATGTGACTGTGGAGTTAGGTTGACACACAGACAGACAAATGAGGATGTGAAGGAGCATTGTGGTGTTGATGTGGATGTGGAGTTACGTGGGGAGACAGCCACACAAATAAGGGAGTGAAGAAGTGTTGTGATGTTGACGTGGATGTGGAGTTACGTGGAGAGACACAGACATATAAGGAAGTAGGAGCGTTGTGGTGTCTGTGTGCATGTGGAGTTACATGGAGAAACAGACAGACAAATGAGGATGTGAAGGAGCGTTGAGGCGTTGATGTGGATGTGGGGTTACGTGGAGAGACAGACAGACAAATAAGGAAGTAAAGGAGCGTCGTGCTGTTGATGTGGATGTGGAGTTACGTGGAGAGACAGCCACACAAATAAGGAAGTGAAGGAGCGTTGTGGTGATGATGTGGATGTGGAGTTACGTGGAGAGACAGACAAATAAAGAAGTAAAAGAGCGTTGTGGTGTGTGTGTGGATGTAGAGTTACGTGAAGAGACAGACAGACAAATAAGGATGTGAAGGATGCTGTGGTGATGATGTGGATGTGGAGTTACGTGGAGAGACAGACAGACAAATGAGGATGTGAAGGAGCGTTGTGATGTTGATGTGAAAGGGGAGTTAAGTGGACAGACAGACAGACAAATGGGGAAGTGATGGAGCGTTGTGGTGGTGATGTGGATGTGGAATTAGGTGGAGAGACAGACAGACAAATGAGGATGTGGAGGAGCGTTGTGGTGGTGATGTGGATGTGGAGTTACGTGGAGAGACAGACAAATGAGGAAGTGAAGGAACGTTGTGGTGTTGATGTGGATGTGATTGATAGTTTTGGGAAAAGCACCCTGAGATGATTTGGCCATGTGGAGATAATGGAGAGTGAGAGACTGACTAGGAGAGTGTATGTGAGTGAGGTGGAGCGTGATAGAGGGAGAGGGAGACCGAGGAAGAGATGGAGGGGTATGGTGGAGAGGTATATGCATGAGGAGAGTGTGAACTGGAGGGAAGACAGACAGATGCTGGACAAGGTGACATGGAAACTCTTTGTGGCATAGCACTTCTTCGTGACTAGCATCATATTAGAGTTTATTTCACGTAGCTCAGTGGCAGAATAAGACAATGTTGCGGCCCCACTTACATAGCACTTCTTCGTGACTAGCATCATATTCCAACGTTAATTTATTGTTACATCTCAGCAGTGAAGATGGAGAGAGGGCAGTGATGATAATAATAATAATAATAATAAGATGATGATGGTGATGATGATGATTATGATGATGATGATGATTATGACTCTCTCTCTCCCCCTCTCTCTCTCACACACACACACACACACACACACACACACACACACACACACACACACACACACACACACCACATTATTTCGTCAAACCCTTCCTTTGGTGACGTCTTATTTCTCCCCTTCTCCTCTCTCTCTCTCTCTCTCTCTCTCTCTCTCTCTCTCTCTCTCGTGCGGTATCAAAACATAATAATAATAATAATAATAACAATCTCATGCCAGGAAGCTTTTTAGTCAGAGGTATAACTTCATTACGAGAATTAGACAAAGAAAACGGTAAGAATGGCGGTAATCACTATGAGGCGAAAATACAGGTGTGATAGCAAGATTAATTAGGCTCCTAGCACCTGTCCCCATCGGTCTGAAGGATCGGGGTTGGGTGGGGTGCAGTGGGGTAGGAGTGGGGTTGGGTGGGATGCAGTGGGGTAGGAGTGGGGTTGGGTGGGGTGCGGTGGGGTAGGATTGGGGTTGGGTGGGGTGCGGTGGGGTAGGAGGGGTTTGGGTGGGGTGCAGTGGGGTAGGAATGGGGTTGGGTGGGGTGCAGTGGGGTAGGATCGGGGTTGGATGGAGTGCAATGGGGTAGGTTGGGGGTTGGGTGGGGTGCAGTGGGGTAGGAGGGGGGGTTGGGTGGGGTCCAGTGGGGAAGGATGGGGGTTGGGTGGGGTGCAGTGGGGTAGGATCGGGGTTGGATGGAGTGCAATGGGGTAGGATTGGGGTTGGGTGGGGTGCAGTGGGGTAGGAGGGGGTTGGGTGGGGTGCAGTGGGGTAGGAGGGGGTTGGGTGGGGTGCAGTGGGGTAGGAGTGGGGTTGGGTGGGGTGCAGTGGGATAGGAGTGGGGTTGGGTGGGGTGCGGTGGGGTAGGATTGGGGTTGGGTGGGGTGCAGTGGGGTAGGAGGGGATTGGGTGGGGTGCAGTGGGGTAGGATTGGGGTTGGGTGGGGTGCAGTGGGGTAGGATCGGGGTTGGATGGAGTGCAATGGGGTAGGATTGGGGTTGGGTGGGGTGCAGTGGGGTAGGAGGGGGTTGGGTGGGGTGCAGTGGGGTAGGAGTGGGGTTGGGTGGGGTGCAGTGGGGTAGGATCGGGGTTGGATGGAGTGCAATGGGGTAGGATTGGGGTTGGGTGGGGTGCAGTGGGGTAGGAGGGGGTTGGGTGGGGTGCAGTGGGGTAGGAGGGGGTAGTGTGGGGTGCAGAGGGGGAGGAGTGGGGTTGGGTGGGGTGCAGGGGGATCGGAGTGGGGTTGGGTGGGGTGCAGTAGGGTAGGATTGGGGTTGGGTGGGGTAGGAGGGGGTTGGATGGGATGCAGTGGGGTAGGAGGGGGTTGGGTGGGGTGCAGTGGGGTAGGAGTGGGGTTGGGTGGGGTGCAGTGGGGTAGGATCGGGGTTGGGTGGGGTAGGAGGGGGTTGGGTGGGGTGCAGGGGGTTGGAATTGGGTTGGGTGGGGTGCAGGGGGTTGGATGGGGTGCAGTGGGTGGAGTAGGGTTGGGTGGGGTGCAGGGGGGTGGAGTGGGGTTGGGTGAGGTGTGATATTAGTCAGAACAAATGTAATAAGTCGTTCTCAGTGTGGCAGTTAATGAAGACTGTTCCCTTGCCATCGTCTTGAGAGGGTTTCCTTAAGCTGCTTGGAATCCTCTGACGCCTGGCAATGAGAAAGAGTAACAAATGACGTCAGCAGATGGAATGCGTTGTTCTAGGCGCCAGGGATCGAGTCCTGGAGGTGGACAGATGTTTTTATGTCATGTAGACGTTTTATATTTTATTTCTGATACCTGCACACGATGTTATTTAGCTTTAGGTAGCCTTGTCTTATGGAAGGACTCACTGAAACTTATACCTAGCCTCTCCATTAAAAAAAAAAACTGATATGCGGCCTCGTACTGAATTGGCTTGGCACTCTTGCGTTCCTCGCATTAGATGGCGCCACCGCTGCACTGTGCGACGGGAAGAGGTCAAGCAGTCCAGACCTCTCTTTTGACTCTAACTTGACCTAAAATTGTCCTCTCTCTCTCTCTCTCTCTCTCTCTCTGCTTTGAGTGATGAGTCGTATAGACTAACTGGGCGGAATTTTTCGTCCTTTTGTGGGTTATTTCCCGTAGCTCAGAGGCAGAGTGAGACAATACTACGGCCCTGCATCCACTTCATGGCACTTCTTCGTGACTAGCATCGTATTGTAGTGTTAACGTGTTGCTACAGGTCAGAAATGGAGATGGGGAGATGGCCAGTGCATTTTAATCCAGGTTAAGTGAGTGTTTATCGTATTGTCTCTCCCAGGCGCCTTTGAAGCCAAACACCATAGTCCCCCCCGTCAGCTGGACATAGAGCACTCCCGAGCATTAGAGGGTTAGCTTAGGCATTTATTAACCCCCTGATGCTATGGACAGTTCTAGTGACATTCCAGTTAAACCAGACGATTTTACTGAGCTGGGAGTGTGTCATAGGAGCCTTAGAGGGTTAATACACTGTCAGCAATAACCCCTGCATAATTGAAATAACTCTTGCATTTCTTTACAGCTGACAACAGGCGATTTGGTCCAGCCGAGTGTATAGGGCCTGACAGATACGGTAAATAACAGTAATACAGGCAAGGTATGGAATGCATTGTAAATTATGCCAAATAAAAACGAGAAAAAAAAAAACACCAAGTCCTGTTTTTCTTTGTTCCCTATACTGTATGTAGGTAGATATACGATACTCTTTACTTCTTCGTGACTAGCATTAAATTAGGCTTATGTATTCTAAGTGGTTCTAGATCGTAACAACGCTTCCTTAGCAACTTGTTCTGCATGGTACACTTTCATATTACCTTGTTTTTTTTGCAGATAACAACTTAGGAAAATACAGTAGGAGTTTCCGACCTCAATCATCCATGATCGTGATGGCCGAGTCTGTACAGGCTTGGCTCCCTAAACCAGATAACCCGGGTTCGATTCCTGGGAGGATGGAGGAGAAAGTTTAAAGATAATTGTGGCGGGTCTATAGTGACTTGCTGCACACAGGCATATTTACACGAACTCTTACACACACATGAAGACATACACAGATATACACTGAAGCACTCAGTCATACCCACCTACAGACAGACACACACAACATACTACGTCATGGTAGGGCGTGGAAGGTAGGGGGTTTTTATTTTAAAGTCCAAAAAAGGTATACCCTTTTTTGGCCTTTGAAATAAAACCCCCCTACCTTCCACGCCCTACCCTGATGCATGTGTTCTGCTGTAGGTGGGCGTCTGTCTTACTGTGTGTCTGTCTGTCTAAATTGGTGGATGTGTGCGTGTGACGTGTCGTGTGTGTAAGTGTAGACTTTTACATCCCCCCCCCCTGGCAGTTCAACTACGTGACTGCCCTCACCCCCGCCACCGGGCAGGTCACTACGTGACTGCCAAACAACCTTAATTAACCTCTATGTCAACCGAGAGTCGAACCCGGGTCCAAATGACAGGCCACTAAGGATACTGCCACATATTTAAATATACCTCTATTTCCCGGGATTTGAACCCGGGTCTTCCAGGTGGCAGGCCACCTCTCTCTTCACTCGGTCACCACGGCCCTGGTAGGGTTGCGGCCAGAACTGGTGCTGTATTTTAGTTATTTGATACCAATAATAAACAAGGGCAGACTGACCTGTATTGCTTATACAGCATTAAGTTGTATTAAGTCGCTAAGGAAGAGTTGTTACGATATCTCCAGAGCCACCTAGAACACTTAAGACTAATTTAATACAATGCTGGTCACGAAGAAGTGCAGTATTATGTTTCTTGGCCACATTCGGAGCAGTAATAAGCTTTGATAAGGGGGCAGTGTCTACCTAATAGCAAAACCCTGATGGCTTTTGGCAAGGGTGGCTATGAAGTAAGCCTGGAACGTAGAGCGGCTTTGATGACAATGCAACAGGTGTCAAAGGAATCGGTGTTTGGGTCTGCTTTAAGGCATAAGGCAAAGGAATAACCATAACTACACTGATAATGGCTTGGATAAAAGGCCACCACTTGTACAGTACCTACAGTGGCTTGGATAACACAGCCAGCCCTCCTCCTAACACAGACAGCCCTCCTCTAACACAGCCCTCCTCTAGCACAGCCCTCCTCCTAACACAGACAGCCCTCCTCTAACACAGCCCTTCTCCTAACACAGCCCTCCTCTAACACAGCCCTCCTCTAACACAGCCCTCCTCCTAACACAGCCCTCCTCCTAACACAGCCCTCCTCTAACACAGCCCTCCTCTAACACAGCCCTCCTCCTAACACAGCTCTCCTCCTAACACAGCCCTCCTCCTAACACAGCCCTCCTCTAACACAGCCCTCCTCCTAACACAGACAGCCCTCCTCTAACACAGCCCTCCTCCTAACACAGACAGCCTTCCTCTAACACAGCCCTCCTCCTAACACAGCCCTCCTCCTAACACAGCCTTCCTCTAACACAGCCCTCCTCCTAACACAGCCCTCCTCCTAACACAGACAGCCCTCCTCTAACACAGCCCTCCTCCTAACACAGCCCTCCTCCTAACACAACCCTCCTCTTAACACAGCCCTCCTCCTAACACAGCCCTCCTCCTAACACAGCCCTCCTCCTAACACAGCACTCCTCCTAACACAGCACTCCTCTAACACAGCCCTCCTCCTAACACAGCCCTCCTCCTAACACAGCCCTCCTCCTAACACAGCCCTCCTCCTAACACAGCCCTCCTCTAACACAGCCCTCCTCTAACACAGCCCTCCTCTAACACAGCCCTCCTCCTAACACAGCCCTCCTCCTAACACAGCCCTCCTCCTAACACAGCCTTCCTCTAACACAGCCCTCCTCCTAACACAGCCCTCCTCTAACACAGCCCTCCTCCTAACACAGCCCTCCTCCTAACACAACCCTCCTCTAACACAACCCTCCTCCTAACACAGCCCTCCTCCTAACACAGCCCTCCTCCTAACACAGCCCTCCTCCTAACACAGCCCTCCTCTAACACAACCCTCCTCCTAACACAACCCTCCTCCTAACACAGCCCTCCTCTAACACAGCCCTCCTCCAACACAGCCCTCCTCCTAACACAGCCCTCCTCCTAACACAGACAGCCCTCCTCCTAACACAGACAGCCCTCCTCCTAACATGGCCCTCCTCCTAACACAGCCGTCCTCCTAACACAGGCAGCCCTCTTCATAACTCTCCCTCCATCTCCTCCTCCTCTCCACCTCACTCACATACACTCTCCTAGTTAGTCTCTTCTGCTCCATTCTCCACACATGGCCAGACCAGCTCAGTGTATCTCATATGCCGTCACAAAGCTGGGATCTTTCCATAGTACATCAGCTCCACATGAGGCCTAAGTTTGGCTGATTTTCTGTAAACACTCATTATATAGAACTGACAACACTGGGGGAAGCTGGCACATCTGTATCTATCTATCTATAGCCAGACGCCTCAGTCCCTTAAGGGGTGGCCACAAACAAATCGCCTCCATGTTGCCCTGTCCCCTGCCATTTCGTTGCCCTCCTCCCATCTTATACCTCTTCTCTCATATACCTCTCTACTCCCTCCCTCCATCTCATCCTCTGTCTCCTAGGCCACAAACAAATTGCCTCCCTGTCGCCCTGTCCCCTGCCATTTCGCTTCCCTCCTCCCAACTTACACTCCCTCTCACATATACCTCTCTACTCCATTCCTTCCTCTCATCCTGTCTCCTCCCCTCCACCTCACTCACACACTCTCCTCGTCAGTCTCTCACTCTCCATCATCTCCACAATGTCAAACCGCCTCATTTTATTTCTAATGTTTTCTACTCCATTTTACTTTCTTTTTTTTTATGCAAGGAAGAAGGAACCAAAGGCCAGGAGCCCGCAAACCGTTCCTTCCAAGAAAAACAAAAACAATACAAAAGAGAGCCAAATTCAAGATGCGTTCATTTCGAGATGCCTGGACACACTACGTTGGAAAGACTGGAGATCATAGGCAGCAGGAAATACAGACAGAGGGAGACAGTTCCAGAGTTAATCTGTTGCATAAATGAAGGACTGGGAGTAACGGTTAACTTCCCTACCTACCTATCTACCTACACTGGAGATCATAGGTAGTAGGAAATACAGACAGAGGGAGACAGTTCCAGAGTTGACCTGATGAGACTTTCTGTGCACACTTCTACCTGAACAGCTTTGAATATGAGCTTTGATAAAAATATGTATGTAGTTGGAGTGGAGGGAGGGAGAGGGAGGGGAAGACCGAGGATGAGGTGGAGGGTATATGAGGGAGGGGGGAGTGAGTTAGGGGAAGGGCAGTCAAATGGTGGGTGACAGAGCGACTTGGAGGCGTTTTGTCTGCGGCCACCCTTTGCTGGATTAGGGCGTCGA
>NC_136997.1:476961-666961 GCF_032717465.1 Coenobita brevimanus
TATAAGTTGAAAAATTCACTCAAACTAGCTGGCCTCTGAAAACTATACCAAGTCCAAAAATTAACTCAAAAATACAAGTTCAAAATTCTACCCATAAAAATACTAGCTGGCAACTTTCATTTCCAAGATGGCCGTCCCTGTGTGATGGTGCTGAGAGAGTGGCTGGTACAGCTGCTGACAAAAGTACTGCTCCATGTTATTAGTCCATGATTTATGAGAGAGACTGACAAGGAGAGTATGTGAGTGAGGTGGAGGGGGGGAGAGGGAGGGGGAGGCCAAGGATGAGATGGAGGGATGGAGTGCAGAGGTATATGAGAGAGGGGTGTGAGTTGGGAGCAGTGCAGTGAAATGGCGGGGGACAGGGCGACATGGAGGCGATTTGTTTGTGGCCACCCCGTATGATATTAAGGCGTCCGGCAGTAGATAGATAGAATTATGAAACTCAAACGTAATACTATAAGAGGTTTGTTGTGCCTGAAGGTAGCCTCACTGGGTTTCAGAAGGCACTGCTCACCTCCTGGCTAATTTTCGTTCATGAAGTGGATCAGTATTTATGTCCGCGACTGTACACTCACTCCCACTTCTATTTTTCCTCCGCGTGTCCTCCCCAAAACTCTCCA
Organism: Coenobita brevimanus; assembly: GCF_032717465.1. Lineage (NCBI taxonomy): Eukaryota > Metazoa > Arthropoda > Malacostraca > Decapoda > Coenobitidae > Coenobita > Coenobita brevimanus. The sequence goes on from NC_136997.1 coordinate 477,582, forward strand.
ACTCCTTTGCCCTTCCTTTCTTCATCTGCTGCTTTTAGTTATACAACGCTGGGTGGTAACCATATATCCAAACCATACGTGTTCCCTACGTGTCAGCAAGTGGGTTGGTGAAGGGTTAGTGCCCCTCCCAGTAAAACAACTAACTCAGTCAAATGGCCACCCCTTACGGGATTATGGCGTCTGGCACTAGATAGATAGAGGAAGGAAGGGGAAAGGAGTGGGGAATATTTGGATTGTGGTTTGGACATGTGGAGAGAATGGACCATGAAAGACTGACTAAGAGGGTGTATGTAGGTGAGGTGGAGGGAGGGAGAGGGAGAGGGAGACCGAGGATGAGGTGGAGGGATGGAGTTGAGAGGTATATGAGGGAGGGGGGAGTGAGCTGGGGGGAGGGCAGTCAAATGGTGGGTGACAAGAGTGACTTGGAGGCTTTTTGTCTGCGGCCACCCATTGCGGGATTAGGACGTTGGGCTATAAACAGACAGATAGATAAATAGATAGATAGGTAGATAGCCTATTACTTTAAACACCATTCTCTTGTTTCAGGTCGTCTCGGGTCACATCAGATTACGAAAGACGACGCGAACACTGTGTTAATTTTAGCAATCATTTTGGGGACCAAGAATACCTATTTTGGGCCATTTTTTGAAGAATATCGCTAATTTTGTCCATATTTTGCTTTTTGCTATTTTTATTTCAAATTTATATATATTTTCCATTTTTTATATTTTTGAAAACTATTTTGAACGAAGGCTTTTGTTTTAAAATTTTCCACGTAATAAAATTTTTAGATTTCTAGTTCTTTTCTCCAACATTCATTAATATGTTAAGACACTCACAGGTAAGCTGGTCATTTCGGTCAGGCAGATTAAAGGTTACACTGAAAAACTACAAAAAAAAAAAAAAATGAAAACTAAGAATTCAAGACAGTAAATTTGAATTCTATTTTGCATATTCAAAAAATAAATTCAAAACTAATACAAAATTAAAGACATTTGGTAAAAGGAGAAGATTTATCACCATCACTCAGCAGGCCACCACAGCCACCGTTCTTCACCATCGCTCAGCACCACAGCCACCGTTCTTCACCATCGCTCAGCACCACAGCCACCGTTCTTCACCATCGCTCAGCACCACAGCCCCCGTTCTTCACCATCGCTCAGCACCACAGCCCCCGTTCTTCACCATCGCTCAGCACCGCAGCCCCCGTTCTTCACCATCGCTCAGCACCACAGCCCCCGTTCTTCACCATCGCTCAGCACCACAGCCACCGTTCTTCACCATCGCTCAGCACCACAGCCACCGTTCTTCATCATCACTCAGCACCACAGCCACAGTTCTTCATCACTCAGCAGGCCACCACAGCCACAGTTCTTCATCACTCAGCAGGCCACCACAGCCACCGTTCTTCACCATCACTCAGCAGGCCACCACAGCCACCGTTCTTCACCATCACTCAGCACCACAGCCACCGTTCTTCACCATCACTCAGCAGGGCACCACAGCCACCGTTCTTCACCATCGCTCAGCACCACAGCCACCGTTCTTCACCATCGCTCAGCACCACAGCCACCGTTCTTCACCATCGCTCAGCACCACAGCCACCGTTCTTCACCATCGCTCGGCACCACAGCCACCGTTCTTCACCATCGCTCGGCACCACAGCCACCGTTCTTCACCATCGCTCGGCACCACAGCCACCGTTCTTCACCATCGCTCGGCACCACAGCCACCGTTCTTCACCATCGCTCGGCACCACAGCCACCGTTCTTCACCATCGCTCGGCACCACAGCCACCGTTCTTCACCATCGCTCGGCACCACAGCCACCGTTCTTCACCATCGCTCGGCACCACAGCCACCGTTCTTCACCATCGCTCGGCACCACAGCCACCGTTCTTCACCATCACTCGGCACCACAGCCACCGTTCTTCACCATCACTCGGCACCACAGCCACCGTTCTTCACCATCACTCAGCAGGGCACCACAGCCACCGTTCTTCACCATCACTCAGCAGGGCACCACAGCCACCGTTCTTCACCATCACTCAGCAGGGCACCACAGCCACCGTTCTTCACCATCACTCAGCAGGGCACCACAGCCACCGTTCTTCACCATCACTCAGCAGGGCACCACAGCCACCGTTCTTCACCATCACTCGGCACCACAGCCACCGTTCTTCACCATCACTCGGCACCACAGCCACCGTTCTTCACCATCACTCAGCAGGGCACCACAGCCACCGTTCTTCACCATCACTCAGCACCACAGCCACCGTTCTTCACCATCACTCAGCACCACAGCCACCGTTCTTCACCATCACTCAGCACCACAGCCACCGTTCTTCACCATCACTCAGCACCACAGCCACCGTTCTTCACCATCACTCAGCACCACAGCCACCGTTCTTCACCATCACTCAGCACCACAGCCACCGTTCTTCACCATCACTCAGCACCACAGCCACCGTTCTTCACCATCACTCAGCACCACAGCCACCGTTCTTCACCATCACTCAGCACCACAGCCACCGTTCTTCACCATCACTCAGCACCACAGCCACCGTTCTTCACCATCACTCAGCACCACAGCCACCGTTCTTCATCACGCAGCACCACAGCCACCGTTCTTCACCATCACGCAGCACCACAGCCACCGTTCTTCACCATCACGCAGCACCACAGCCACCGTTCTTCACCATCACGCAGCACCACAGCCACCGTTCTTCACCATCACGCAGCACCACAGCCACCGTTCTTCACCATCACGCAGCACCACAGCCACCGTTCTTCACCATCACGCAGCACCACAGCCACCGTTCTTCACCATCACGCAGCAGCACAGCCACCGTTCTTCACCATCACTCGGCACCACAGCCACCGTTCTTCACCATCACTCGGCACCACAGCCACCGTTCTTCACCATCACTCAGCACCACAGCCACCGTTCTTCACCATCACTCAGCACCACAGCCACCGTTCTTCACCATCACTCAGCACCACAGCCACCGTTCTTCACCATCACTCAGCACCACAGCCACCGTTCTTCACCATCACTCAGCACCACAGCCACCGTTCTTCACCATCACTCAGCACCACAGCCACCGTTCTTCACCATCACTCAGCACCACAGCCACCGTTCTTCACCATCACTCAGCAGAGGCACCACCACCACCAGAGTCCTTCAGCATCAATCAGCAGGGGCACCACCACCACCAGAGTCCTTCAGCATCAATCAGCAGGGATACAGCCACCAGAGTCCTTCAGCATCACTCAGCAGGGGTACAGCCACCAGAGTCCTTCAGCATCACTCAGCAGGGGTACAGCCACCAGAGTCCTTCAGCATCACTCAGCAGGGGTACAGCCACCAGAGTCCTTCAGCATCACTCAGCAGGGCACCACAGCCACAGTTCTTCACCATCACTCAGCAGGGCACCACAGCCAGAGTTCTTCATTCACCAGGGAGCACAAGCAGAATTCTCAGCAGTCCTCAGCAAGAAAGGCCTGAGTTGTTTGCCAGGAGAGCAGGGTCAGCAGCAGGCACACACCACTGGAGCAGAAACGTATTAGTTTAAATCCACATTAGCATTTAATAAATAAATCCGTATTAAACATTATAAGAGAAACTTTTGAAGAGTAAGAATACTGTACATACTAACAGTTCTCCATCACTCAGCAGGGGCACCACCACCACCACCAGAGTCCTTCAGCATCACTCAGCAGTAGCACCACCACCACCAGAGTCCTTCAGCATCACTCAGCAGGGGCACCACCACCACCAGAGTCCTTCAGCATCACTCAGCAGGGGCACCACCACCACCAGAGTCCTTCAGCATCACTCAGCAGGGGTACAGCCACCAGAGTCCTTCAGCATCACTCAGCAGGGGCACCACCACCACCAGAGTCCTTCAGCATCACTCAGCAGGGGCACCACCACCACCAGAGTCCTTCAGCATCACTCAGCAGGGGCACCACCACCACCAGAGTCCTTCAGCATCACTCAGCAGGGGTACAACCACCACCACAGTCCTTCAGCATCACTCACCAGGGGTACAGCCACCACAACCCTCTGGCCTCACTCAGCAGGGGCAGCACCAGTTAATCACTCGGTATGCTGCATGGGTACATTGACCTCAGCTCTCCGGCAGGGACACTACTTAAGAGGTCTCCATTATCACTCGGCAGGGGAAAGAGTAGGGTTGGTCAGGATGGCAGGGTCAGCAGCAGGCACACAGCACCTGCGGAGCATACGTGTGCCAATTCAGATCTATCAGCTTTTTATAAAAAAAATATCAGTTATATACATAATCAAATACCAAACATTATTCATCATCATCATCCGGACCTCCTTTCCCACCCTAGGGCAGGGTGAGGAGTAGCAATGTCCAGACAGCCCAGATTTGCCCACTCCAATGGGCCACGCTTCCATTCACTCATCATTCAAGCCCCCGGAATCCTGGCTCTATCGGATACGCCAAAAACATTTACCACGTTGTGTAGCTTCACATACGTATCCGGTAGAGTCAAACATTATAAACAATACAAACGTCATTAGGGTAAGAGACTCACCATCAGCTCTCGCCAACACTTTGCAGGGGCACAACCACCTGGCAGGGGCACGAGCAGATTAAAACCTAGGGAGCTTCAGTGTAGTAGTTCAAATCCATGCTCAGCAGGGGCACACAGTCCTTCAGCACCATTCGGCAGGGTAAAGACCAGAGCAGCAGGCCAGGACTACAGGGCCAGCAGGCAGCACACCAAACCTATGGGGCAGAAGCTTATCATAGTCCATGCTATCCTTTACGTCTGTTTAAACAAAACAGTAACAAACTTCATATAGTCCTACGTTAGTATGTTTAGTAAACGCTTAATAGATCAGTTATTCTGTGGTGGTTTACAGGACATTTCGACATGCCACAGGAGGTCTTAATACAGGGAAATACAGTACAAATATATGAAAAAAATCTGCTGTGAAGCCTCCATAACATATCAAATATAAATATTAACTCACTCGATGTGGTCCTGCTCTCAGGTGTCTGCCCTTTTCTCTCCTCCTTCCTTCTTTCCTTTCTTCGTCTGTCTTTCCTTCATTTTTTCCTCTGACTTTACGCTCCCTCTTCTGTCTTTGTCCTTCATTCTTTCCTGTTCCTTCTGCCTGTGGGTGACTCTACACAGTGACAAGCCAAATGGTTTCCTGTACACCAGGAAACCATTTACTACGCTGGGTGGTAACCATAACACCAAGTTTTGGCGCCTGGTGGTTTAGTGGGTAATTAAGGCGCTCCAATCGGATTGGCCATGTGGAGCGGATGGAGAGTGAGAGACTGACGAGTAGAGTATGTGAGTGAGGTGGAGGGGGAGAGAAGGAGGGGGAGGCCAAGGATGAGATGGAGGGATGGAGAGGTAAAAGAGGGGGGGGGTGAACTGGGAGCAGAGCAGTGAAATGGCGGGGGTCTGGGCGACGTGGAGGCGATTTGTTTGTGGCCACTCCGTATGGGATTAAGGCGCCTGGCAATAAATAGATAGAATCGGATTACGCCTGTGTAAGTTTATATCCAAGGGGTGGTTGGGGTCGATTGCTCATGTAATGCCACTCAGGGATGAGTGAGGCTGGTCACTCATCTTAAATATCAGGACCAAGTTGCCTAGCCCCGGGTTCCTACGCTCCTCATGGTACAACACAGGATTGGATGATGGCTGGCTGGATAAATATAGTGTTAATATTTCACACAAGTCCTTAGCATAAAAGTAATACCAAGATTAGTGTCCACAGCTCCTTCGTAACAATACTATATACTGTATTGACTCTAACGGTGCTCATAACATCGTCTCTCCAGCTGGAATTCAGAGTTGTAACAGTAGATTAACACTAGAATATGATGCTAGTCACGAGGAAGTGCTGTGGGGAGACTAGAGAACCATGGCATTGTCTTAAACTGCTTTCAACCTGAATTATATAAACAGCACAAAGACCGAAATCCAGACCAAGTTAGTGTAGGGGATGGGTGCTATGTGCTACCACACCATGGGGCTATCACACCATAGGGGGCTATGTGCTACCACACCATGGGGGGCTATGTGCTACCACACCATGGGTGCTACCACACCATGGGGGCTATGTGCTACCACACCATGGGGGCTATGGGCTACCACACCATGGGGGCTATGGGCTACCACACCATGGGGGCTATGGGCTACCACACCATGGGGGCTATAGGCTACCACACCATGGGGGCTATAGGCTACCACACCATGGGGGCTATGGGCTACCACACCATGGGGGCTATGGGCTACCACACCATGGGGGCTATGGGCTACCACACCATGGGGGCTATGGGCTACCACACCATGGGGGCTACCACACCATGGGGTGCTATGGGCTACCACACCATGGGGTGCTATGGGCTACCACGCCATGGGGTGCTATGGGCTACCACACCATGGGGTGCTATGGGCTACCACACCATGGGGGCTACCACACCATGGGGGCTACCACACCATGGGGGCTATCACACCATGGGTGCTATCACACCATGGGTGCTATGGGCTACCACACCATGGGGTGCTATGGGCTACCACACCATGGGGTGCTATGGGCTACCACACCATGGGGTGCTATGGGCTACCACACCATGGGGTGCTATGGGCTACCACACCATGGGGTGCTATGGGCTACCACACCATGGGGTGCTATGGGCTACCACACCATGGGGTGCTATGGGCTACCACACCATGGGGTGCTATGGGCTACCACACCATGGGGGGCTATGGGCTACCACACCATGGGGGGCTATGGGCTACCACACCATGGGGGGCTATGGGCTACCACACCATGGGGGGCTATGGGCTACCACACCATGGGGGGCTATGGGCTACCACACCGGGGGGGGCTATGGGCTACCACACCATGGGGGCTATGGGCTACCACACCATGGGGGGCTATGGGCTACCACACCATGGGGGCTATGGGCTACCACACCATGGGGGGCTATGGGCTACCACACCATGGGGTGCTATGGGCTACCACACCATGGGGTGCTATGTGCTACCACACCATGGGGTGCTATGTGCTACCACACCATGGGGGCTACCACACCATGGGTGCTACCACACCATGGGGTGCTATGGGCTACCACACCATGGGTGCTATGGGCTATCACACCATGGGTGCTATAGGCTATCACACCATGGGGGGCTATGGGCTACCACACCATGGGGGCTATGGCAGGGTGGAACTATCACTACGGGGGGGACTACCACTACGAAAGGGGACTACCACTACGGGGACTACAAGTACTATCGGGCTGTAAGTACCAGTATCAGTAATAAAGCCTACATAAACTACTTTCTCTTTCACCCGAGGGAACTGGGCCACTCACACACAGTACGTCGTTTTGGCAGTAATTCTCGTAGTCTTAGTTACGAGCACTACACAAAACCACTACAGACAAAAACACCACTACAAACACCGCCACACACAAAAACACCGCCACACACAAAAAACACCGCCACACACAAAAAACACCGCCACACACAAAAAACACCGCCACACACAAAACACCGCCACACACAAAAACACCGTCACACACAAAACACCGCCACACACAAAACACCGCCACACACAAAACACCGCCACACACAAAACACCGCCACACACAAAACACCGCTACATACAGTAAGGAGAAGAAGTAGCCCCAGTTTTTTTTTTTTTTTTTTTGCCTATCGACCATTGGGGCCGGAGCCCCTGGTCATTAAGGCAATATATATATATATATATATGTATATATATTGACATATATACACATATATATACGAACATATATATATACATACTTACATACATACACACATCCATGCATATGAACATACACACTTTCATGCACACGTACATATATATATATAATAATTTTTATTTTATTATTTTTTTGTAGTTTTATTTTTATTATTTTTATTTATTTTTTAATATTTTTAACCTTATATTACTTATAAACTAAAATACCTAATCTAAAGACCCTAAAACTAATCACCTAACAGACAAATCACTAACCTATACTAAATCCTAAGAGACAAATAACTAGACCTACACTAATGGTAAAAAAAGCCTCGACCAAGAGATCACCATCGACTGCAGATATGTAATGCCTTTCTACATGACATACCTGCACTCATCACCTGGTGATTGTCAGTCAAGGCACAACCTAATATAGGGGACATCAATATATGAAAGGGAACCAGACGAGTCAGGAACATTTCCATATACGTCAGCTGTCGTCCCTAATTAGAATAACTTAAGCAAGATGGTATAATGTATTTACATAATTTGTACAAAAAGTGAAGAACCTCGCCCAGCAGACCACCATCGACTGCAAGTGCCCAATACCTTCCTATATTGCACACTTGCACTCATCAGCTGGTGACTGTCAGGCGAGGAACTTGGCTTAATGTAGGGGACATCTATATTAGAAATAGATCGGTGGGAGGAGGAACTATTTAAAATATGTCAACTGTCAACCCTAATTAATATTGCAATATATACATATTTACTCTTCATAAAAACCATAACCACGCAGTAAAAAAGTCACATCACTCTGATCAGTCCGGTCTCTCTCAAGAAAGCCATCAATTTATCAGTCATAACAATGTCCCCATCACCCAGGATGTTGGAAAGGGTGAAGGGGACGTCTGCTGCGCCGCAGTAATTTATAAGTGAAGCGCGTTCACGAATAAATCGCCGACAGCGCAGGATGATATGACTAATAGATAACACCGCATTACAGATATCACAGTGCGGTGGGAAGCGTCTTTCCATATATGGTTTTATGTGGGTTACAATGGTGGCATTAAACCGTAACCGTGCCAACACTTTTTCTTCTAGGCGACTGGGACGGTTGGCAGTGTCCCAGTCGCCCAGGTACGGCTTACAAGTTGGAATATTTAGTCTGGTCCACTGACCTTGCCACAGAAGATTTATTGATTTCTTTCCGAGAGATAGACTCGACCGCAGATCACGAGGAACGTCCCAAGTCTCCTCGAGCTCTACAGCCGACTTTGCAAGTAAGTCAGCTTGCTCACTGCCGTAGATACGACAATGACCAGGCACCCAGATCAGCGTGAATGACTTGTTGCATGAATGCAACTTATTAACGATGCGGCCCTGGATCTCGTGAGAGTCCGTAGTGCAAGATGCAATTGCCTGAAGGGCTGATTTTGAATCTGAAAATATGACAAATGAGTCATGTCTAGAATTGAGAGCATAGTCTATGGCTTTGTCAATAGCAAAAAGTTCTGAAGTAAACACAGATGTATGAGTCGGCAACCGATACCTGAGGGCACATTCAGTCGACCACACACTTGCACCCACACATTCACTCGACTTGGAGCCGTCGGTGTACAATTGATGGGACCCCAAGTGACGAACAATGATGTTACGAAACAAGTGGTGGACCTCCGCCTCGGTCGCCTTGGCCTTTGGTGCTGGGAGCCACGTAACATCGACTGTAAAGCCGGGTGGCTCCCAAGGCGCTATATTTTTAAGCACCAACTTGTCACAGTCACTGGGGTCCACATCAAGCTCCTGAGTCAGTAAGTGGAGGCGAGCGGCAAGTGGCCGACGCACCCCCCGCAGAAGGTGGTGGTATTGACGCAAGCGGGTACAGGCCACATTGCCGATATTACTTTTTCTTAATGTCCTTATGCCGTAGGACAAGGCCAGGTGGTCACGGCGAATACGGAGGGGAGGCACATTCGCCTCCACTTCCATACGAGCCACACGGGTACACCGTACAGCTCCAAGACACATTCGCAAGCATTTATTCTGTAACACATCCAATCCTTTCAGCGTGGCATCAGATGCCGAGCCATACACCTGTGCGCCATAGTCTAGCTTCGATCGAATAAGGGACTTATACACCATTAATAAAGATTTTCTGTCGGCACCCCAGGTAGTACCCGCTAGGTACTTGAGGACATTTAACGGTTTATCACAACGAGCAAGCAAAGTATTAACGTGAAGTTTAAAATTCATTCTACGATCAAAATGTATTCCTAAAAATTTTACAGAATTTTGAAAAGGTACCGCCTGATTATCCAAAGTTAAGCACAAATTAGGTACGTTACGATTAGTGAAAACTATAGCGGCACACTTACGTACGGAAAACTTAAATCCCCACTGCAAGGCCCATTGGTGGACAGAGTCAAGGGCTGCTTGAATCCGCCCAGCCGAAAATTGTGCATTACGGGAAGAGTGCCATATTGCACAATCGTCAGCATAGAGTGAGTATTTAAGATTCCTCGGGATGGGAGCTGATGACAGAATATCATTGATCATAATACTAAATAAGGTAGGACTAAGCACACTTCCCTGCGGCACCCCGTTTTCCTGGATAAATATATCCGATGTTACGTTACGGGGCAATTTGACAGAGAAAGTTCTGTCCCTTAAGAAATTTGAAATAAAAACAGGCAAATTTCCTCTTAAACCATAAGCATAGAGTTTCATTAGTACACCGTGTCGCCAGGTCATGTCATAGGCTTTATGGATGTCCAAGAACACCCCTATCATGAATTCTTTATTGGCAAATGCCTCTGCAATACAATGCTCCAAATTCATTAAATGATCTAGTGAACTTCTGTATTTACGGAAGCCACATTGTTGATCATTTAACAAATTCTTCGACTCTAAAACAAAAAGAAGCCTATTGTTAACCATACGCTCCATGACCTTACATAGACAAGAAGTCAACACAATAGGACGAAATGAAGTGGGATTCATAAGACGACCAGCCTCTTTGGGTATCGGTATGACGTGCGCAAAGTGCCATGAGTTTGGGAACGTTCGAGACGCCCAAATCTCATTGTACAATGCTAACATCTTAATCAGGTTGTCCTGATTAAGATGCTGGATCATACTGTACGTGATGGTGTCTGGTCCAGGGCTGGTGTCTTTACAGGATTTAAGGGCAAGGAGCAGTTCATCTAGCGTAAACTCTTGGTTGTACGGGGAGTTTACGTCTTCTGTGGCAAAGTCTATCTGTAGCTCAGCCGTGCGTTTATGATGTTGGAAACGCGGGTCATAATTGGCTGAGCTACTTACATGAGAAAAACTCCTGGCGAGGATGTTAGCATCGTCCACGGGCTCGTCATAGGTGATATTATTCACCTGCAAGGTGATGACAAGGAAGTATGGGCGTTTATTATTTAATAATCATATAGTGGACCAGACTTTATGTAATGGTGTTGTACGAGTCACCGTGGACACAAAGGACCGCCAGGAGTCACGTTTAGCCCTTCTTATTATTCTCCTTGCCTCAGCCCGTGCCTGTTTGTATGCAATAAAATTTTCCTCAGTGGGCTGACTATCAAAAATCCTGTATCTCCTATTGCGTTTTCTTAATGCTTGTCGGCAATCCGGCGTCCACCAATGTGCTCTATGCTTCGCATGAACTGTAGAAGTCTTGGGAATAGCAGCCTCAGCTGCGTGTAATATGGATTGGGTTATATTTTCGACCTTAACATCTATGGTCTCCCCAGATATATCTAAATTGGCGATCCTTGAGAAGGATCCCCAATCTGCTTTCTTATAGTTAAATTTTGGAGGTGGAGGGTCCGAAATGATGTCGCGTGTATAAGAAAGACAGATGGGTAAATGATCACTTCCCAAGGAGTCGTCGTAAGGGTCCCATGAGAGATCTTGATGTATACCAAGGAGGCCAAAGATAAGTCAATGGCCGAAAAGTTACCAGTACGATCATCTACACGAGTCGCTCTACCATAGTTCAGAAGACAGAGGATGGACTGTAGTATTAGGTCGGCTACTTGCTCACCACGACCATCAATCCTCAAGCTACCCCATTGATAGTGATGGGTGTTAAAATCGCCCAACACTAACTTATTTCCAGGCAGATGTTCAACTAGTGAATTTAAAGCATCACCATCAATGGGGCCATGTGGAGTACAGAGAGCAAATAGACAGATACGTGTTATTAAATTTTACTCTGCACGCGACAGCTTCCAGAGTAGAATTTAGAATCACTTCCGTTTGTGGGTGTGATTTGTGTGTGTAAATGGCAACTCCGTGACCTTCATATCTTCTATACGAGTGGTAGTGTCTGAACTGTGAAGGATCAGGATGATCCTCCAGGCGCGTCTCCTGTAAACAAACAACGTCTGGCCTGTGTAGTGAAAGCAAGATAGCTATATTATGTAACTTATTCCCAATACCTCTACAATTCCACTGCAGTATAGTGAATGCGGCGGTTTAAGATTTTCGAGGGTGGCCAGTGTGCTTAGTCTTTTTATGCCCCCCGCGACCAGGCGAGTGGCTACCGGGGGACCTATCCCGGTGCTTGTTTGTGGAGATCTCCATAGTCTCATCAATAACGAGATTCCCAGATTCCATCGAGGAAGAGCTATTCTTTCTCTCTCTCGCCGGACCAGGAGCAGGAAGGACATGAGGACGTGACTGTTTAGTGAGGGTGGTCAAGTTAATTTTATCTAGACTTGTCAGGCTTCTGTTTTGACCGCACTGACTGCGAAGGAGGCAGCGGCAGCCTGTGAGTACGTTGAAGTGGCAATAGGGATGTCTGTCAGAGAGTTGGAACGTACAGGAGGCTTAGACTGAGAGGTAGGGCGTGGGGCATGAGGAGCGAATGTTAGGATCAGTCTGTGTTTCAACGGTGCACATCACGGGACGGGACACAACCGCCGATGCATAGGAGACATTAGGCTTGGGAGTTGCATGCAACTCCTTCACCTTCTTCCTTGCATCGTAAAAGGAAATGCCCTCGGTCGCCTTCACTGTGCAGACCTCTTTCTCCTCCTTCCACTTGGGACAAGCCCTCGAGGAAGTGGAGTGAGAATCCTTACAGTGGAAGCAACACTCCGTCTCAGATGTACAGTGTTCAGCAGAATGTCCCACATTCGCTTGCACACTTACCACACACTGGCTGGGAAGCCCTACAAGCCTTTTCATGATGCCCATAAATCTGGCATTTTAAGCAACGCAAAGGGTTCGGGATGTATGGTCTGACATTAAGAATTTCATAACCAATTTTTATGTTTGAAGGTAAAGCAACTTTGCCGAACGTTAGGACAACTGTGGCGGTCTTTGTCTTCCTGACACCTTCCGAGAATCTAGTTATGAAACGGGCCTCTATAACATCCTGCTGAGCAAGTTCTTGTACGATCTCTTCCTCACTCCATGACCACAAGATCTCTGCAGGTGATCACACCTTTGCAGGAATTCATGGATGTTGGGATCGTGGTCTGAACATCATAACAGTGGAACTTGCTCAGTTTTAGCAAATCCTTTACCTGACTTGAGGTCCTAGTTTTAATGAGGAGATCTCCACTCCCAAGTTTTTTCACTTGTTCCACCTCACCTGCACACCCATCAATCACCTTCTTGATGATAAAGGGATTGAGGCTGGACAAGGGAGTGGGACCAACCGCAGTGATGATCTGTACAAACTCAGCATTATCTAAAATCAATGTCAAGACGGGTACGTGTCTGGGGCCGTTCAGTCTGGGGGTAGTCAGTCCGTGAGACAGTCGGGGGTCAGTCAGGACTACCTCCCCCTGAAGGGGAAGGAGGCAGCAGTGGCGTCCGCCATAGTTACCACTTCCCCCGTGAGGGGGAAGTGGGAAGAGAGAAAAACGACCAAGGGAGAATTGCCCGGGGAACACACACCTAATCTGAGATTACCCTCTCAAACCACTCTCGGGAGGACGCGCCCGTGTGTAACTCACACCCCAGAGCGATCAGTGGGGGGTACACTCCAGAGGTGAGTAAGCAAAGGCAATCTCAGGAAACAGATATAGACACTTACTATATCTCTAAAGGGCTGGGAGGAGAATTAGTACTAGCTAACCTAACTTTATTGAAAAACGCCCTAGTGGCGGAGAAAACAAAGCTAAAGCCGGTGAGGCAACCCTGCAGCTAGAGGAGAGCCAGAGAAACACGTCTGCACACTCCACGACCATGCATCAAAGTCCGCCATCTAAAATAAAACAAATCGCCTCTTGAAATAACCTTGACCTCATCACCTCCGAACCGCCCCGTCACCACCACCGTTACCCAGACACGCAACTGCATCGGCAACGGCTTCGGTATTCAAACAGCAGAGGCCGTTATGTTCAAATATTTAAAACGACTCGCTAATGCAGAGAGAGAGAGAGAGAGAGAGAGAGAGAGAGAGAGAGAGAGAGAGCTACGCAGCCACCATCAGCCAACTACATCGTCTGCTTCGGTACCTAAACACTAGAGTGCGTGTGTCGTATGCTAAAGTAAGTCGCTAAAGTAAAATTGCTAAAGTAAAATCGCTAAAGTAAATCGCTAATGAAGAGGTGTTAGGAAGCTTTCTGTGCTAGCTAGAATACAGTCTTTAGTTTTAATAATACAGATAATAAAGTAACTAGTCATAAGGTAACAAAAATCCTCCAATTCCATAACCATAATAATAATAATAATAATAATAATAATAATAATAGTAATAATAATAATAATAATAATAATAATAATAATAATAATAAAATACATAAGTTTGTCCCACTGAAAGGGTTAATCGAGGGAAGACTATGCTACACCCCCCCCACCCCCACACCCATACCCACCCACACCCACACCCACACACACACACACACACATACACCCCCACCCCCACCCCCCCCACACACACATCGGTCTGTCTGACATGTGGTTGGAACTAGATTACTAGAGAATGATGCTGGTCACGAAGAGGTGCTACGGAAAGGATATAGAACCGTAGCTACTGACCTTTTCAATGAGTTACATGGAAAAATACGGAAAGAGAGAGAGAGAGAGAGAGAGAGAGAGAGAGAGAGAGAGAGAGAGAGAGAGAGAGAGAGAGAGAGAGAGATACACTAAGGTAGTCTGGCCATGTGGGGAGGATGGAGAGTGAGAGACTAGCGAGGAGAGTATATGTGAGTGAGGCGGGGGGGAGGAAGAAATGGAAGAAATGGAGTTCCCCCGAGCTAAGCCCTGTATTGGACTATATAGCCCCGCTAGGGTTACAGGAGGGAGCTACCCCTCCCGGCACGGCAGCCCGGGCGAGGCTCGAACTTGCAATCCCCCGATCACAAGTCCAGCGCGCTACCACTGTGCTACCGCGCCCCCCTAAAGGGGGGGGGAGGAAGAGGGAGGGGGAGGCCGAGGATGAGATACAGGGATGGAGTGGAGAGGTATATGGGAGTTGGGGGTGTGAGCTGGGAGCAGGGCAGTGAAATAACAGAGGACAGGGCGACATGGAGGCGATTTGTTTGTGGCCACCCCTTACGGGATTAAGGCGTCTGGCAATAGATAGATAGATAGAAGTTATTTTGGTCGAGTATATCGACTTTAGAGAGATATGGAAAGTGCGGATGAGAATATTAGACTCAAATGGGAAAATAAATCGCCAAGGAGAGGGTGTATAACGCGTTTGTTCTTATCTGACGAAAATAGGTTAATCCCACAACATAAGTATTAAGTTCTCTGTCTATCTATCTACCCATCTATCTACAGTATGTATCTATCTGTGTATGTCTATCTATCTGCCTATCTACCTATGTATCTATCTCTCTATACGTCTTATGTCGTTATCTATCTGCCTAGTTATCTATTTATCTATTTCTTATATGCAAGGAAGAAGGAACCCAAGGCCAGGAGCCCGCAAACCGTTCCTTCCAAGACAAAACCAAAGCAATACAACGGAGAGTCCAATTCTAGATGCGTTCATTTTGAGCTGCGCTAAAGAGGCCTTAGGCGACATGGAATGGTACCACATAAGGTAATTGGACCTGGAGAAGCCAAATCAGCCATCACCTGACACCTGACGTGGCGCCATCTAGCCACAATTTTGGGCAAGTTACTTTTACAGCAAACTGGAACAAGAGCCTCGCCGCAGGTCTCACAGCAATTCCACTCTTTCTTTTAATTAGCCTTAATTAGCCTTTTGAACAAGCCTAAACCTACAGGCTAGCTACATGGGCCTATCTAGGACCCCCTCGGTGATCCCCAGAGGCTCCTTCCTTCTGTAGGCAGATTTTCGCCATTTTGGAGCCGGTCAAGCGGCGTCTGGCAACCCATGCACCAGCCCAGGAGTTGCATGTCGTCGCCTGATTCTTCATTTTGTTGTTTTTCTTTAGACAGTCTTGTTACTGTACTTTACAGGTGCTCTCACTGCCTGTTAAAATTATCACCTTCACTATTTGTCTACTCTATCTATTGCCAGACGCCTTAATCTCGCAAGGGGTGGCCACAAACAAATCGCCTCCATGTAGCCCTGTCCCCGGCCATTTCACTGCCCTGCTCCCACCTCACACCTCCTTCTGTCATATATCTCTCCACTCCATCCCTGCATCTCATCCTTGGCCTCCCCCTCCCTCTCCCCCCCTCCACCTCACTCACATACACTCTCCTCGTCAGTCTCTCACTCTCCATCCTCTCCACATGGCCTTCACATGTGTCCCACACCCGGAACAACACATCACAACCAAAGCTTTTAATCTGGTAATGGTCTATGGCTCAGCACGGCCACCCTCACACCCCACACCCACACCTCACACCCCACACCCACAACAGGACGGGCACTATGGTCCGTCTATTTTATGAAGAGCGTTTGGGCAATGTCCCTCTTGGGTAGTCCCCGTCCCACAGTGTTGCCATACTTAGTACTGGGCAACTTAATCGGATTAGAAACAAGGCGTTAATGACAACTCTCCCTCCCAGGACACCACTCTCTCTCCTCTCTCTCTCTCTGCATATAGAAATTGCATTTTTTATAGATTTATTTCTATAAAAAGTCTATACATTTTTATGAATTTTTAGAATTTGAGGAAAAGCCTCCAGACTGACGGTCTGTCTGTCTTGTTGCGCTCTTATTCATTCCCTTTCTCCATGACCTTTCCCCCTACCCTGTTTCTGTCTGTCTGTCTGTCTGTCTGTCTCTCTAATATTATTTTTTATTATGACTGTGATTTTCTCCTTAAAGTGTGAGGTTTATTTGTGGTTTATAATTTCGATTTATTTTCCACACCACCTTTGAGGTTGAGGAAAAGCCTCTTGACTGTCTTGTTGCACTCCTATTCAATTTCCACCACATTCCCTCCCTCCCTCCCTTCGTCTTGCCTTTTCTCCCTTATCTCCGGCCTCTCCAACCCCCCCTCCCTCGTTGTCCGCCTATCCCCCTTATCTCCATTCCCTTTCCTTCCTCTCACTCTCTCTGTTACTGTCTGTCTGTCAACAGGTTTTTCTTATGAATGTGATACTTTCCTTAAAGTATGATGTTTTATTTGTTCTCTATAACTTCGACTTTTCTTCCACACCACCTTTGAGGTAAAAGTCAAGGTGCGTTTTTTTTTTTTTTTCTTTATAGAGGTTTTCCCTAGGAGGCCTAATCAACAGCTTTTGAGGGAACAATTATAGGTCCTCTGTTTGCCTTCTCTTCTAAGAATACTTATTTACGTTGTAAATAAGTTCTTTTTCTCTACTGTGGAGCACACGAGATCGAGTAGCAGAAGTAAGAGCATCCATCTCAGGTGGTGGTCAGGGTGGAAATGACCTGGATTAACACGGTCACTCTACCCTTACAAGCGTGGCAATGTTGGAAAGCAACGTTGCCAAGTGTAGTGGTATTTATACATTGTTATTATTAGAAAAAAAAGAGACATTTATAACATTATATAGCCTTATTAGAGAATTAAATATATATATATATATATATATATATATATATATATATATATATATATATATATATATATATATATATATATATACTGTAAATAAACTTAATTTAGAAGTAGTAAATACCTGACATGAGACAGGGAGGTGTACACGTTTGGCAGAGAGGCGGCCGAGGAAATTCCCAAGAGGGACAACGCCTAAACGCGCTTCATAAAATAGACAGACCATAGTCACCGGTGTAATGATCAGAATTTTAGATACCTCCAGTGTAAGGCGAGAATTTTAGAGATTATAGAAAAATAGGGTAGCACAATCTTATTTGAGAATATATGGCGTGAGTGAGAAATGAGGTAGCGTGACTTTATCAGAGAGGACGTGAGTAGCTTGATATTAGCACACCTTGCGGGCCACTTTACCTCGTCTGTACCACTCCTTGGGGGATAGCAAAATTCAAACTCAAAATGACTTAAACCTAAGATTTACTAAGTATCAAGAACTGAGATATAGATTACTCTCCAAACTGGGAATGATACCAAACAAAATATAATGAGGATGTATGTCAACAGAAACATGAATCTTCTCAAACTGAATACTCAAAGAATACTGTTACACTCTTCGGAAATATGAATCTTCACGAACTAAATTTTCATTCATTCATTCATTGCCAGACGCCATGTATCCCAGACAGGGTGGCCAAGGGCTTAGAGTTAATTGTTTTTAACAGACTAAATTAATATTCAATAATGAGGATCTACAGTATAACTCCAGAAATATGTATCTCTACACACTAGATTAGTATCCCAAGAATACTGATACACATGGATATAGTCCCGTGGTCTCTGACGGACTCGTCGGGAAGGAACCTAGAGATTATCACCAAAGAGTACGGTGTTCTCTAAGACTAAATGCACAAAAAATTGAAGAATCTTATATAAACTAGACACAATAATCAAAAGGACCAGTAAATCACATGGACCGTAATCAAATGGACAAACGGACTCGCCGATATTCCATGAACTAAAGGGGGGGGGGTGATTTAATGTGTTAGCGGTTAGGCCGGGGCTAGAACGCTCGAATCCTTGGGATGCTAGCCACGGCCCTCCATAACCCTCGTCTGCAACGATGAAAAGGAACGATGTGAATTGTTTGGCGTGGCTTCTTGCCTTTTCCAGGCATCAACACAGTATTCGGGAATCGGCTAAAATTTTAACTGATTACTTTATACTATTATCGACACTCTAAGATCTTCAAAGAATATGAAAGATACGTCTGCACTCAACATACGCAGAAAAGTGACTTACGATGTTGAAATTTTTGTAATAAGCGTACATGAACTTTAACCCGTCACGTCCCGAGCTATTTCGCACCTCTGACACCCCCCAATCCCGAGGTATTTTCGATTTTTTTTTTTTTTGGCTAAAACCTCCGCTTTTGGTGAGAAACATCGAAAATTTACAGAGAAATTGCTCACCTGAGGTTTAAAATACTCGATCCAGGTAGCAGTACCTCCTTATCTTACTGGGTTTTCTAGGAGGCTGGCACCAAACAAAACGAGTTCTATGGGAAGGTAACTATTTCACACCACTCATAAACGGTATTTATTCATTTGGTAGGAATTTATATGTAGTATGAGAGGTTTATTGGTTTTCAAACAGTAATACAGGCATTATAAGCATTGTTTCACTCACTAACTCATCACCATTCCTGACGTTTTTTTGCCACATTACCTGATCATCATTTCTGACTGTTTCTTCCTCTAATGCTATGTAAACTTTGTCCTCCACATTGTTATCGATTGGGGAATCACTCTGGCCCTGAATGTCTTTATAGGACAGGTCACTGGTAACAGGTGAATTGCCGAGACAATGGTGTGCGGGGGGGGGGAGGTTATGGGGTGTAAGGGATTGTCCCTGCTTGGCATCTTGTAGAGGAATAGAGGAAGGTGTCTCGTGTATATGTACGAAAAATCACGCAGGTAAATTGAAAATTGTGCAAATTATGAACCTTGGAATTGCACGTACCAGTACGTCGTCGGGACTGGCAAATGCAAAATGTTGCAACGTATCCATACGTCGACGGGACGCCTCGGGTTAAAAGCTGATTAAAAGGTTTCAGTAATTATTTTCTCTACCTTTCTGTCTGCCTACCTGAGGTGGTTTGGCCATGTAGTGAGGAAGGAGAGCGAGTGACTAATGAAGAGAGTGTATGTCAGTGGGGTGGAGGGGGAGGCTGAGGCCGAGATAAAGGGGGTATATGAGAAAGGGTGTGTGTGAGTTGTGGGGAGGGCAGTGGAAAGGCAAGAATAGGGTGACATGGAGGCAAATGGCTTGTGGCCACCCCTTATGGGATTAAGATTTCTGGCAATAGATAGATAGATAGTGTTATCCCAGATGACTGGCTGAAGTGTAATTGTAAATGTGTACAAGGTTATGGGTGATTCCCTGGAAACAATAAATTGTGGAGGCATAAAACTTTTGGACCAGATAATGAAGATAATGGAGAGAGTTCTAGAATGTATGATTACAGGAAGAATGCATACTGATGAGATGCAGTTTGGGTTTATGCCTTATTTGTTGTTCGACAGCTTCAGGAAAAATACATAAGAAAGAAAAGGGAACCGTACTTTGTTTTTTGTGATTTGGAGAAGGCCTTTGAAAGAGTCCCTAGACAGGTGGTGAAATGGGCAACAAGAAAGCATAGGATTGAGGAGTGGCTGGTTAGGGTGGTTATGACTATGTATGTGGGTGCTCGCACCCAGGTGAAAGTCAATGGAGACTTGAGTGATGGGCTTTCCATGAATGTTGGTGTGCATCAAGGGTCAGTCTTGAGCCCCTTATTGATTATCATGGTGCTTGAAGCCCTCTCATGTGACTTCAGATTGGATTCCCGTGGGAGATGTTGTATGCCAATGATTTGGTGTTGATTGCTGAGAATGAAAGGGAGGCAGAGCAATGATTTAGGAAATGAAGACATGGTATAGTGCACAAGGGCTTGAGAGTAGATGCATTAAAAAAAAAAGAAAGTGATGGTATCTAGGGTTAGTGGCAGTACTATCAAAGAAGAGGGAGAGTGGCCATGTGTGGTTTGCCACAAGTGCGTGGGAAGTAATTCCATATCCTACAGTGTTTGTGATAAATGGGTGCATAAGAGATGTAGTGTTATCAGAGATAGACTGCGAGATAATGCTGATTTCGTGTGTGCAGTGTGTCAGGGAGAGCATATGGAGATCGTCAGGTATGAAAGGACTGCTGGCAAGTCTCTCAAGTGTAAGGAAGAGTTTTGTTATTTGGGAAACATGTTATGTGCTGGAGGTGGGGCTGGAGCTAGGACTGTGGCAGAGGCGGGCACAGCTAACCGAAAAGTTAGCTTCAATAACTGCTAATCTGCTAACTCAAAAGCTAACTTCAATAATGCAAAACCAATAAACTGCCAAAAAAATTAGTGGAAGCTATGCTAAACCAATAAACTGCTAAAAAATTAGTGGAAGCTAATGATAATTGCTAACTTTTATCTTAGGAATTTAACTTTTTTTCCCTCTCTAAAAGCCTTATAGAGACCTGAAATTTTAAATGTTGTATCTTAGACAAAGAGCTTTCCAAAAGGGTATAGCATACCAAGATCAGATGATGGTCAAGGTGTACATAAATAATTAAATGAACAAATGAATTTGAACATTAGTTTACATTCAAAATACAGCTTATTTACAGTAAAAAAAAACGTATTAAACGAACCAAGAATACTGTACTATACCTCATACCAATTAATCTGACCAGGCTTGTATGATAACACTGTTCCTTAAAATTTAAATGTGTTATACCAACGCTTAGATTAAGCAAGTTTCCTTAATTTTCTGTTATATTACAGAGTGTCAGAGATTTAAAGGAACTGTTCGAATGCTGACCTTGACTTGGACTGTTATAATACTTTGTTGACTCAATATCTATATCTTCCTACGAAAATTTCATTGTTGATAATAATTAAAAGGATTTCTTATTGCTTTTGACGATTGTATTGTCGACAAACTCAGTATCACATCTGATAATAATAAGAGTATCAGTTTTAGCAACAACGAAATCGAAAAACACCTCCAGCCAATCAGAATCTCGGCAGGAACAGTGTTGCCATACATGCCTGGCCAGATTAATTGGCACGAGGTATAGGAAATGAAAATACACATGAAAAATAACTGTAATAATCTAATAGTAAAACCTCAATACAACAGATTTCAACATACTGGAACTTGCTTTTATCGGACTCAAGGAGTTGACCAGATTAAATTCTTATATGTCGGAAAAAGTCTGATAAAGCCAGAAACAGTCCGACCACTTCAGCTATGTTCACCACAATAAGGTAAAAAAAAAAAAAAACTATTATTATATATATTATACCATGTGGTTATTGTAGAAAATGTATAATACAGTACAGTATTGCAGTGGTAGAGAAAACAGTTTAAAAACTGTTGGCGCGATCCGGACTAACGTCAGATATCCCGGAAAAATTCCAGGTTAGCAGGGGGAAGTCCGAATGTTGCTCTTATTGGAAATAAGCTTTCTTTTTCGGAATTGCTTGGGCCCTAATTAACCCGTTAGAGTGAGGTTTTACTGTAATGCATTCACTATGGCTTAGCCTCCTGCTCCTTCTCCATTTCCTCGATGTGATGCTAGTTGCCCTTCATGAACATCAGCCTCTCAAATGCTGCTCAACTGCTGGTGCATCGGTTAATCACGTCCTGTGTTTACACGTAGCTAGCCAATAGCATGCCAGACTGTCTGTTGCAGACATGCTCTCAACAGAAAGGAACAAACATATGACTTTAGGGTTAGCGAACTTAAAATTTGTGGAACTAAATTTTGCAGATGCTAACTGGTCTGCTAACTGTTGTCAAAGTTAGCAGAAATGCTAATCTGCTAACGAAAATCTTGGCTTTGCTAATTAGCGGTTAGCGGATTGGCGGAACTGTGCCCACCCCTGGTCTCAGTGGTCTGTAGCTAGAGTGAGATGTGGTTGGAAGAAGTTCAGGGAGCTGTTGCCTCCCCTGACATTGAGAGGGCTTTCCCTCTGTGCTAAGGTATATTTGTGTGTGGCATGTGTTAGAAATGTAGTGCTGTATGGTAGTGAGACCTGGGCAGTAAAGGAAGAGGATATTCAGAGGCTCAAACGTCCAGAAATGACGATGACTCAGTGGATGTATAATGTGTCCTTGAATGCGGGGCCTGGTTTATGATGGATGAGTTAAAAGGAAGGATGGGACTGGAGTGTATTAACGTTGTGATGAGGAGAGGTAGATTGAGATGGCTTGGGTATGTGGAGAGGATGGGATGCAGAGAGTTAGAACTGTTAACATGGGGAGTAGATTGTGAAAGGCAGACCGAAAAAGACCTGGAATATCATAAAGTGTGACCTCAGGGATATGGGACTGAACAGGGAGGCTGCAAGAGATCGAGCATCAGGCAGCATGGACAGCCGCCATTAGGTGACCAAGGCCAATGCATGCAAGCAAGTTGGAGCTTCCATAAATAAAACAAAATGATCTATAGCCAGATGCCATGATCCCGTAAAGGATGGCCGTTTGTCTTTTAAGTGTTCTGCTAGGAGAGGCACTAACCCTCTACCACTTGCCAACACATAGGGAACACATAAGGGTTGGTTATAAAGTTACCATCCAGCACTGTAAATGGTTTCCTGGCTAACAGTAAACCATTATGGTTGTAATAAAAAAAAAAAGCCATTTGAAAAGGAAAGAATAATAATAATAATAATAATAATAATAATAAAATGTGACAGGAAAGATTGGAGAAATAGGAAGAGAGGAGGGCTGACAGAAAAAGAATGAAAAAGGTGATGATGAAGTAGGCAGCACTACATCAAGTGAGTGGGTGATGGTCGCCACCATTTAAAATATATATATATATATATATAATCTCACGCAGCTGGTAAAGCAACCAACCAGAATACCAGATAATCCTGACCATAATGCCCATCTTTTAGATCTCTGACAAATAATCCAGATTAATACAGGATAGAGGTACAGTACTGTCACCACTTGGATCCTCTGACCACAATCTCATCAAAGCCTCATTAGTTAGCCCCCCCAAACTTCCCCGTTCTGAACCTGTCAGGGTGACCCGATGGCACTTTGATAGGGCAAACTGGGATGGATTTAGAAATTATCTTGCTGACATTCCATGGCAGTCTTTCTTCTCTAGTGATGCCAATTCTACCCAGTCCCACATTTGCGACTTAATACTTGCTGGTACCAAGTCAACAATTCACTAAAAGATCAAACTCTCCAAAATGGTTTGAGGGCAACTGTGCCACAGCAACAGCCCAAAAGTCATTAGGATATAACTCTTACTTAAAATAAAAAACATCTAACTCATTCTTTCAATTTAAAATTGCTATAAATCAATGCAAAAGATATAATAAATCTCGCTAAATCAAACTTTCTTCAAAATCAAGCCTCAAAACTACTTAACAACCCAATAGAATATTCTGGTCAACTCTCAGTTCTTTCAATAATAACTTTAACAAGTCATCATCCAGTCTCCCACTAAAATCTTCAGATGGCAACATTACAAATGACCCGTGTGGGAAAGCAGATATCTTTCCAGTACATTTGCCAGAAATTCTACCATAGAGGAGGCCAGCCAGAGCGTCCCAGTACTAAAACTTGACTCTCCCAAAACTGTCCCACTCAAGTTACAGACAAGGTATGTGAAATCCATCCTAGACAATTTACCTACTAACGAAGCTCCTGGACCAGATGGAATTCCACCAATTATTTTGAAAAAGTGTTCCCCAGAACTTGCCTCTGTTCTTGCTAAATTATTCAGACTATGCATACGTACTTCTTCATTCCCTAATTCATGGAAAGAAGCCAATATCCACCCAATTCCAAAGAAAGGATGTTCCTCTGACCCCTCTGATTACAGACCAATAGCTGTCACATCATCTCTTGGTAAGGTATTTGAAACTTTAATTGATAAGCACATAGTTCAACATCTTGAATCCAACAACTTAATTAGTGATAGACAATATGGTTTTCGCCAAGAAAGATCCACCATTGACATATTCAGTCTCCTGACTCATACCATCCATCAATCAGTTGACCTCCATGGTGAAACTCATGCAGTAGCCCTGGATATTTCTAAAGCTTTCGACAGAATATGGCACCGTTCCGTTATCCAAACTCCCTTGCTATGGACTAAAGTCTTTTGTTCCTTTCATTTCCTCATATCTCAGCAACAGAAAAATAAAAGTAGATGATGTATATTCCAATTTCCACTCAATTAATGCCGGCGTCCGACATATTAATGATCTCTTATCTGTCACCCTCAATCCCATCCATGCATATGCTGATGACTCAACATTTTATAATTCATTCACACTCAGACACCCATTTACAAAGTCAGATATCTCTAACTCTCAACTCAGTACAGGCATCTCCATAAATCAAGACTTATCCACGATCAGTGAATGGGGACAAAACAACCTTGTCTCATTTAATGCTAGTAAAACTAAATATATACAATTTACTAATAGACAAGTATTACCACATTCGTATATTACCTTCAATACTACAAATATTCCCATCTCCAAAAGTATTGAAATTCTCGGCGTCTCGCTTAACAATGCCCTCAGCTGGACCTCTCATGTTAGATCACTTGCTAAAACTGCCTCAATGAAACTTGGATTATTGTACAGAGTCCGCAACTTCTTCACTGACGAGCAGTTGACTATAATCCATTACAGTCATGTGCACTTTCAGCTAGGATACTGCTCACCCATGTGGAATGGATGTGGAGATGTTGCATTAAAACAACTAGACAAAATTCAGGACAGGGGTGTTAGAAGTATTAATAGCCCTGCTATTACTAATAAACTACCTCCCCTACAAGTAAGAAGGACCCTTGCATTATTTTACAAATATTTTCATAGCAAAATATTCAGACGAAGTTTCGTCCATTGTGCCACCTCTCCATGCCTTCCCTCGTGCTACATGGGCATCTGGTAGCGCTCATGACTGGAATGTCACTCAGGCATATTGCAGTACTTCTGCCTATCAGAATTCTTTCATTCCCCGAACTGCATCTCTTTGGAACTCGCTTCCTCAGAGTTGCTTCCCTCGAAACTTCAACCTACAGCTGTTCAAGTCTAACTTACAGATAGTTTATGAACAGAGGACACCTGTAATCTGGTGTATGGATTAGTTTTTTTATTCAGTTGTTTTTCCTTCCTTTGTTCTGTTATATATATATATATATATATATATATCTATATATATATATATATATATATATATATATATATATATATATGTATATATATATGTATATATATGTATATATATATATATATATATATATATATATATAATTAAAAATATCAAAAGACTTGGATGGGTGACCGCCTGGAAACACAAGATGCTGTTGGCATCCCTACGTGTCAAGTGGGGTTGGTGGAGGATTAGTGCCCCTCCCTGTAAAACAATTAACTCTAAGCCCTTGACCACCCCGTTTGGGATACATGGCGTCTGGCAATGGATGGATGGATGGTAGGTGGGGCCACTCACCACCCACTCAGTCAATGTAGTGCTGCCCTCGGGTGTCTGCCCTTTCCTTTCCTCCCTCCTTTCCTCCTCTGTCTTTCTTTACTTCATTCTTTCCTCATCCTTCTGCCCACAGGTGACTTTACACTCCCTCTTTTGTCTTTCTTTCCTTCATTCTCTCCCATTCCTTCTGCCTGTGGGTGACTCTACACTGATTGACAAACCGAATGGTTTACTGTACACCAGGAAACCATTTACTATGCTGGGTGGTAACCATATAACCCAATTATGGCGCCTGGTGGTTTAGTGGGTATTTGCGGCGCTCGAATTGGATTGAGCCAGTGAAGGTTTATATCCAAGGGGTGGTTGGGGGTATTGCTTACGTAATGCCACTCAGAGATGAGTGAGGCTGGTCACTCTAATCTTAAATGTCAGGACCAACTTGCCTAGCCCCGGGGTCCTACGCTTCTCGTGGGGCAATGTAGGATTGGATGCTGGATGCTGGAAAAATATCTAGAAGTACAGCAAAATCAAGGAAAGAAAGTCAGAATATAAGAAATATCTAGAAGCACAGCAAGAACAAAATAAATATCAAGAACAAAAGAAATATCATGAAGAACAAAAAGAAGCTCAAGCACAACACTATGCAGAACTAGAGGAACCGGTGAGTGAGAAGACAAAACCTTCACCACCTGTGTGAGGAGATGAGGAAACTGAAGCAACAAGAGGTGGCATACAGCAAGGTAGAGAGAATAAGTGACCAGGTAAGAGAGGCGAGGCAAGAGGTGTCCTGTACAATGGAGGATAAAGTCAGGAAGTGCATAACAGGGATGAAGTTCTTTGTTCGTCTTGCTGTACTCCTTATACTGCAAGTATATCTGCCAGAGATATGTCTGCCATTTTGCAACCTGTCCGTGTGTGTGTCTCTCTCAAATCGTCACTCCTGACACCAGTTTGTAGCACTGAAGAGTTTGTTGATAATTATGTCAAGAACAACGAGTACACAAGCCAGGACATCAATCAAAGGCCACTGAATATTTCATGGTTTTATTCCTTCCAGGCACAACTAAGGTACACTTGCAAAACACGGTGACTTTTCTCTCTCCCACGCTACCTTCGTCATTATTCCCTAATACTCATTCATTGTCCATTCATTTATTAACTGCTCTGTCTTAATTTCATTGATGAACACTCACTGTCTTACTGACTACCCTCCACTCTGTACTGCTCTCTGTTGGCTGCCACACACAAACTAAACTAGGAGACACAATGGTCACTTTAAATACCCCCCCCCCCCAGCTGACTCCATCTCCACAACAACACAGGATATTCTTGAGCCTGGGAGAGAACTCACCAGGCCGACAGCAGTGGCGGTGGACTCATCACCCTGGTACACAAATCCATCAACTTTTCAAATACCAGTGCACACACAAAGTCACTTCTCCCCCCACATGACACCGCATCAGAAATACAATCAATGATAATAGGCACTGGTGACAAATCACATATAACAATCGCCAACACATACATTCCCCCCCAATCGTCCCCCACAGTACCACACAATTACTCTCCACAGATACACCACATCACTAACATACCCATCATCATCCTGGGTGGTGATTTCAATGCCAAGGCGTCGGCCTGGCATGTAAACAATCCTGATACAGACAGAGGGCTGGTACTACAATCCCAGACAGATAATATTTTCATACTTAACAATCTCCATCAACATACCCATATCCCACACCAAGCCTTCTTCCTCCCATCATCCCCAGATATCACCTCTTGCTCCTCAAACCTCGCCCCCACAACATCCTGGAGAGTGGTCAAAACCCTTGGCTCTGACCACCTCCCAATCATCATCACTACCAAAACCAGAATCACCCCAGCTGACCACAGACACACATACACTAATTATAAGAGAGCCAACTGGGAGGCCTTTGTAACTGAAACAGAAAACATTTCGAAACATTAAACAGTACACCCATCATAAACATCAACAACGCTGTGCACACTTTCAATACAATTATTCAAAATGCAGACAAAAGACACATCCCTAGAGGGAACAGAAAGAGACAACCCCAACTTCACACCAGAAATTCAAGGCCTTTTCAGTCAACGGGACACACTACGACACTCCCCAGCACCCAAATACACAAGACATCGTACAGCAAATACAAGAACTCATCACTCAAATAAACAATAAAATATCAGAACAGCAAACCATAACTAGAATAATTATCTCCAAACACTTGATCACAAAACAAACACCAGCAAACTCTACAAAACACTAAACAACATCACAGTCTCCGACAGCAACACTGCACAATCACACGCTACAAAACACTAAACGCAACACACTCTCCAACAGCAACACTACACAATTACACGCTGCCATCACAACAACAGACACCATACCTTCAAACAAACAACAAGCAAACTCTTTCATTAATCCCTTTTCACATGTCAGCCATCTAACCCCCATCGCGACGACCGACGTATCATCTGACATAAGAGACAGTTCTCCACAGACCCAGACTTTGCACCTTTCACTTACAACCAGACGAAGTACATCATTAGCAACCTTAAGCTCTCATCTGCCAGTGGCCCAGACAATATAAGCAACATACACCTTAAACATCTTGGACCACAAGACATACAAGCACTCACCAACATATCAAACTACAGCTACTTACACAACATAATACCCAACATCTGGAAGCATGGAAATATCATCACTATCCCTAAACCCAGCAAAGACCCCACGTTACCTTCCTCACACCGCCCCATCACACTCCTCTACACACCCTCCAAAGTCACTGAATGACTGGTACTACAACTACAGTAGTTACACCTTACACCCCCCTAGCCAAAAACAACATGGTTTCAGGCCACTACACTCCACAAACACCCTTCTTACGGACCTTACACAGACAGTTTTTGATGGCATGAATTCAACTAGGCCACCACACAGAACATTCCTGGTCACACTAGACATGAGCAAAGCTTTTGATGCCATCCCCCGCCAAAACCTCACAAACAAAATATTCAACACTAACATACACAGTAACACAAAAAGATGGCTGGCAAACTATTTAGCAGGCACATGTGCACATGTAACATTTGCCGGTCAGTCATCGAACATCAGAAACTTTACAAACAGCGTCCCTCAAGGATCTGGTTTGTCCCCTACACTCTTTAACCTACACATGCACGACATATACCCCACACACCACAGATACACATAGCTTCCAATGCTGACGACATAACACTTACATGTACACACCAAAACGCAAACAGTTTGACTGTGTGTTCTCTGGAAGAGGGGAAAGTGCCTCAAGAATGGAAGAGGGCAAATGTGGTACCAAATTATAGGGGACAAAACAAGGAAGAACCCCTGATTTTTAGACTAGTATCCCTAACCAGCATGCTCGCAAAATTGTGTGAGAGAATCCTGAAAGACAGATGGATAAAATATCTGGAAGAGATGAATATTTTGGCTGAAAGTCAGTTTGGATTCAGAAGTGGAAGATCATGTGTTTCCAACTTGTTGAGCTTTTACTCAAGAGCGACTGACATGCTACAGGAGAGAGACGGTTGGGTGGATTGTGTGTACTTAGATTTGGAGAAGGCCTTCGACAAGGTACCCCATAAGAGACTAATGTGGAAACTAGAGCATATAGATGGACTGAAGGGAAACCTCCTGGAATGGATGAGAGACTTTTTGAGAGACAGACAAATGAGGACAGTAATAAAGGACAAGCTGTCTGGATGGAGGGAAATAACAAGTGGAGTCCCACAGGGCTCGGTGTTGGCACAGGTAATGTTCCTGATTTACGTAAATGACATGGTACATGGAGTGAACAGTTATGCAAGTCTGTTTGGTGATGACGCAAAGATCTTGAGGAAGGTAGAGGTTGAGGAGGATTGTAAATTGCTGCAGGAGGATCTGGATAGGATACACGATTGGAGCCGGATGTGGGAAATGAAATTCAATGCAAAGAAATGTAAAATATTGGAAATGGACAAAAGTACCAAGAGGCCATCACTGAATTATTTGATGGGTAATGAACCAATAAAAAAAGTGAGAGAAGAGAAAGACTTGGGAGTGCTGGTCCAAAATAGTTTGTCACCTGAAAAACATATTAACAAGACAGTGAGACAATATAACTCTTGACTAATATAAGAGTAGCATTTCATTACATAGATGAGGAGATGATGAAAAAATTGCTAGTGGCCATGATCCACCCCAGGCTAGAATATGCAGCAGTAGTGTGGTCCCTACACAAAAAGAAAGATATAAACAAGATTGAGAGAATACAACGAACAGAAAACCAAGATGGTCCCCAGTCTGGCAGATCTATTGTAGAGATAGAGGCCGGAAAAGTTGGATCTGCCTTCCTTAGACGAAAGGAGAGAGAGGGGCGACATGATTGCAGTGTTCAGGACCATGATGGAAGTAGATAAAATTGACAGAGAAGATCTGTTTGTATGGGATAAGAGAGTAACAAGAGGACACGGAATGAAACTGAAGAAGCCAAGCGGCTTGAAGGATATCAAGAAATATAGTTTTCCTTATAGATGCACAGACCTGTGGAGCAGCCTGGGCAAAGAGATCGTCCAGTTTAAAAACTTAAACGAGTTCAAGTCAAAATTTGACTTACTAAGAAACAGAGACAGGACCCCAAGAGCATAGCTCATTTCCTGAATATCACAGTCTGGTAAATACAATTAGGTAAATACAGCGGCACACATCCTCCAACCTTACCACAACACTACACGAATGGTTCATCACAAACAAACTCAATATAGCCCCAGCCAAATCTACAGTGACCCATCTTGCAAACTGGACAGAAGAACATAGTCACTTTCCACACCTCACCATAAACAACACTCCCTTACCACACACAAACACACCCACACACACACACTCACACACACACACACACACAATCCTTGGCATAACATACACTACATCAATGCCATTTAAACAACACATCAAAAACATTAAAAATAAATTAACACCAAGACTCAACGCCCTCAAGTCACTTGCCTATACAACATTCGGACACAACAAAGAAACCACCAGCGCAGTATACAAACAATATATACATTCAGTGATGAATTATGCAAGCCCTGCTTGGGCTTCTAACCTCACTAAAACACACTACAACACTCTACAGATCATACAGAACAAGGCCTGAAAAATAATCACAGGCTGCACCGCTACTATGCCTACAGACCACCTACACCAAGAAACCAAAGTCCTCAAAATCAAGGATCACCTAGACATGACAAGCACCCAAATTCTTGCCGCAGCCTCCACATGCCCACACCATCCACTACACTACATGGCAGCACATCCACTCACATCAAGGAACATCAAAACAACACCAGCACACAATATCATACACTAATACTCTCATGTCTCCCCCCTTGCCCGTCTCAAATCAGCTTCCAGAAGCATATCCATGCTCACATCACTCACTGCTCCACTCATTCACTAAAAGACAACATACAGCTGCATGCACGGCCTCCTAATATCCACCCTTCCGAATCCTACCTCCCTCGTGAGGACAGGGTCCACCTAGCCAGGCTGAGACGTGGGCATCATCCAGCCCTCTTATCAGCAGGGGCTGGACAACTCCATCGCTGATGCCTGTCCAGGATGCAACACAGCACCCCTGTGAACTATGCACATTATGGAAGACTGCATTGCACACAATCACCTGTGCCAACAGCACAATATACACTCCTTGACAGCTCTGTGGGAAAGTCTGGTCTCAGCTGCGGCCTTCTTTAGGGACTTGGGGCTGTTCGGCCAGACTGCCTAGGGAACTACTACTACTACTACTACTACCACTACTACTACTACCGCTATTACTGCTACTACTACTACTACTACTACTATCAAGGTGAACAGCCCTCTCCTAATACAGTCCACCCTCAATATAATGAACTAATTGATACCTGACCCTTGATGTTTAAGCTGAACACCATGCTGTCTGGTAATTTCCCGGGCATTGTTGCTTTTATTGAACAAAGATCATGAAATACAGAGTGTCACTTGGCCATACACTCATACACAGTAACATACAGCTAGGCCTAAATGACTTTTTTTCTCAATAAATGCTCTATTTACTAACTTACGAGTTTATTCTCACCTTTGAGGGAGTAACTGCGGTGCAAATAAAGACTTCAAGTAGGCATTGGATAAATCTATGTTTCTTTGCCATACAGCATTCCACCACTGGCACAGATGGTCATTGATAACCACCACAATCCTGCACCATACTGTACACTGCCTATACACTACTGTACATTTGTGGCGCCGCCTGCTGAAGTGAGGCAAGCGATGAGTCAGACGAAACTGAGTTGTCAACTGCATCGACTAGGCCACTTCAAGCTCTAGCATGTGGTACAGGTTCAAAGATGAACGCCAAAGGGATGTGTTGGTCATCATCATCTGGACCTTTCCCACCCTAGGACAGGGTGAGGAGTGGCAATGTCCAGACAGCCCAAATTTGCTCAGTCCTATGGGCCATGCTTCTGTTCACTTACCATTCAAGCCCCCGGAATCCTGGCCAAAACATTCAACACGTTCTGTAGCTTCAAATAAACGTATCCGACAGAGTCAATCTGGATGTTGTCACACTGAAAAGGGGTTCCAAATCCCTGATCACGCATTTCTCCTTATCATATTCATCCAGCCAGCATGATCTCTTATCAGTCACCTAGCCTCACCTACTTTCAAACCTCTCTTCCTCACACACTCATCCACCATATCCCTCTGCCCTCTTCTCAGCCTACCTCACCTCCTCCCTCCTTCAAACTCGCTCAGAAATACCTCTTTCACCACTCTATTGTTATCCAATCTCTCCACATGACCATACCATTTCGGTGCATTCTCTTCGATTCTGGTGTCCCCAGGCTTCCTCACTCCACATCTTTCATGAATCACACTATTTCATATCCTATCCACTCTCTGCACTCCACATACATTTCCTCAGTAGTCCCAACTCCACTGCTCTCACTCTTGACTTTTCATTTTCATGCCACACCATAGTCTCACATCCATATGCTAAAGTACTAACACTCCTTCACGTAAGCCTTGCACAGCTGCAACACTCAAGCCTCTGTTCCTTATCAAGGCCTTCATAGCTCCAGCTACTTGTGTCACTCTATGTTCCACTTCTTCTGCACATTTTCCTATGTACCCAAATATCTGAACTCTTTCACCAATTCCAGTCTCCCTCCATTCATTGTAACATCACACTGGGAGTCACCTTCTCTCTCAGTAACCATCACTTTACTCTTTTCGACATTTACTTTCAAGACACGACACTCACAGACATCAGCAAAACTTTGCACTAGTTTACCAATTCTTGTAGCACTGAATCATCAGCATACAACAAATTTGAGATATTTCATCCATTACCATTCATTACCAGCGTCATCCCCCTCTCCCTTATTTATGTTTTTACTTCCCTCATCACCCCATCCATATACAGTATATATACTGAACAACCATAGGGACATCACACAACCTTGTCGCACAGCCAGGCCGATTGTGAACCATTCACTTTGATGCCCATTTACCCTTACACATGCTTCACTACCATCATAAAAACTCTTGATGGCACCTAGCAGATTACCATCTACACCGTACATTAGGGTGACAATAGTGCATAGGGGTAAATTTCAAAATGAGATAAATCTAATGGCCATTTGTCCAACACTGCCTTCCTGTGAGAAAACACTGTAGCTAAAATTTCACGGAATTTGAAAACCATTCAGAGGTGCCTCAAGGTGCTTAAAATTAAGGCCGTTTCACACTGGCCGACTTTTCAGCTCACTTCAGTCAGGTATTGTTGTGTTTAGAAAAAGTATTCCTGCTTGCAAAAAAGATTAACACTGGCAGACAGCATCATTGTTTTTAGGTTCAATGGTGCATACACATGAAAAACTCACATCTGGCTTATTGGCCAGCCCATACCTGACATCAAGGGTGCACAACTCCCTTCAACTGGAGACGTTTTGCGCCTGTTTTTCCATGCTCACAAGGAACAGAAGACAGTGAATGACTCAGCAAAGGAGGTGGCATCATCAGTCAAAGGCTTCTGGGAGAAAGTACGGATCCCTACCATGACAGACAAAAGCACTGGTCGAAAGGTTGTGGATCTCTTCTTGACGTGGAAGGGTCTTCAAAAAAAATGCACTTGCACTACAGACACACATCAGAAGAAAAAGGATAAGTTCTGTGATGAGTTGAAGGACCTCTTCGATGCTGCCCATCCCAAGGCAATGGAGCTCATGACCGTCGGGGAGGATCATGCATTCCTGACAGCTAAACGTGATAATGGGAGGAGGGGAGCGATGGTAGGAGTGGACAAGAACTTGGCGCGTTCTGTCAAGCGTCGGGAACAAGCTAAGAGCAGGCAATCTCAGCATCAGTGCCAATCCAACCCTGCTTTTGAAAGTGTCCAGCTAGAATCTACTTCATCTTCTGTGTCTGGAACACTGAGCTCTTCACCATCATCTACAGGCTCACCAGAGGTCTCTCCCCCAAAATGTAGGCGTTGTGGCACTATCCAAGTCATCATCCCTGAACTGGCAAGTACAGTAGATCGTACTGGGATCAGCCATCGTTCAGCACTCCGGATCGTCCAAGCTACAGCTTACAGTCTCGGTCATGACCCACAGAAACTCGTGCTCAACTATGAGACAATATGTCAATTGTGTGTGACACACCGTTCTGGGACTCTGGAAGGAATCAAATAGAACTTTCAACCCAGTGAAGTGCTCACTGTGCACTGGGATGGAAAAATTCTACCAGATGAAGAAGGTGTAAGTGTTGATCGATTCGCCATTTCTGTGACCAGAATGGACACTGAGAAGCTCCTGGGTGTCCAAAAGCTGACATCAGGGACTGGCAAGGCCATCGCTTCAGCAGTGAGTGCAGTGCTTGAAGAATAGGATGTGTCGGAGAAGATCTCAGCAATAAGCTTTGATACCATGGCATCAAACACAGGGTACTTATCGGGGGCATGCGTAGTGTTAGAGCAGAAACTCAGCTGCCGTCTCCTGCATCTCACATGTCGTCATCACATCCTGGAGCTTGCTGTCAAGAAAGTGTATGTGGAATGCATGGGAACTTACTCTGGACCAGAGATTAGTCTCTTCTGCTTCAAGCAAAAGTGGCATGACATCAGTCAAGATGATTACAGCCCCCTCTCAGACCTCCCCCAAAGTTTAAATGGGAAACAAGATGACCTGATCACTTGCTGGAAACTCCACCCAGCCCAACTTCAGCCTCGTGAGGATTACCGTGAGCTCCTGCAGCTAGCAATCATGAGTCTCAATGGAGCTTTACCCAACTTTTGACTCTGACGGCCGGGAGCATTTCATCGAGCCTGGTGGATGGCAAAGGTCATCTATGCACTGAAGATCCCTCTCCTTGCCAATCAGTTCAAACTGACAGCTCATGAGACATCTGGCTTGAAGCAGTTCGCCTTCTTCGCACTGCAGCTGTACGTCACTGCATGGCTCACGGCCCCTGTTTCATCCTCCACTCTCGCGAATGATCTGCAGCTCCTTCAAGACCTGGCAGAGTACCACGACGCCAAGATCTCAGCAACCTGCCTCAGTGTCTTTGGCCGTCACCTGTGGTACCCGAGTGAATACTTGGTTGGTCTCGCCCTCTTCGATCCAAAAGTCAATGCATGAGTGAAGAAGAACATCGCTCGAGCAATCACTGAGAAGGAGGCTCCCAAGTAACCACCAAAGCATGCCATTGTACCTACGGCCTCCTCCATTTCCACCAAACAGCTCTTGGACTTTCCCTCCGAAGCATCAAAGTTCCTCTTTGAACGACTCAAAATCAAGACCAGTTTCTTGTCCAAGGAGCCTGAGACATGGTCTGATGAGGAGGACTTCACAGCTGGCGCCACTGTTGTTGGAGGACTCCGAGTCACCAACGACGCAGAAGAGAGAGGGATCACCTTGATCAAGGACTTTAACACCAAGATCACCAAGCGTGAGGAGCAGCACCAACATCTGCTGCAGGTTGTTGAAGAACACCGGCGGTTGCAGCCAGAGATATCAAGGCAGGGGCTACCAAACAAAAGCAGGCAACAATGAGTGGACTGGCATATCAAGAGACCCTCCCCGCAACCGAGGAGCTAATACTCATTCTGAATGAAGGGGACCTGCAGCCATGCTTCAGGAACTGAAGTGAGTATTTATAAGCATAATCATCATAGATATATTATAAAATAAACTGCCAGATGGTGAACATCATTTTTTCCTACAAGGGTGTAACTGCAGTCGACTTAAGCCACCCCTACATATCGATCAGATGACCTAATATTTCACCCGTGTTGTTTTCTCACACACTAGCAGCACTGGTCAAATAGCCATCAAAAAATCATCTATCTATCTATTGCCAGATGCCACAATCCCGGAAGGGGTGGCCATTTGACTTTGAGTTATTTGTTTTACAGGGAGGGGCACTAACCCTCCACCATCCCAGGAAACCATTTGGCTTGTCACTCAATGTAAAGCCACCTGTAAAGGAAAGAAAAGCAATAAGAAGTGACAGGAAAGATGAGAGAAATAGGAAGAGAGGAGGGATAATTTTTTATTTTTATTGTCACCCTACCATACATGCACAAAACCTTCCACAATCTTTCTCTGTCTACTTTGTCGTATACTTTTTCCAGATCCATGAATGCCATAAAGTCCTTATGGTCTTTCTCACAAGCCTTCTCCACTGTCTGTCTCACTGCAAATATTTGATCCACACATCCTCTGCCACTCTTAATGCCACCCTGTTCATCACTCACCAGGACTTCTGATCTCTCTCTTACTTTCTCCATAATAATTCTTCCATATACCTTCCCTACCACACTCAATTACTTATGCCAAGATACTTCTTGCACTCACTTTGCTCACCTTTATTTTAGTACAGGGGTACAATCACAGCCTTTTTCCACTCTGCTGGCACAGTTTCATTCATCCATGCCTTCTTACATATCTCCAACAAGCACTTCATTCCACTCTCTCCACTAAACTTAAGCATCTCTGCATACACCTCATCATCTCAAGCTGCTTTCCTATTTTTCAGCCGCTTCACAGCACTCTTCACCTGTGCGAATGTCACATTTCCTGGCACTGCATTCCTTCTCTGCACACCCCCAAAACCAATCATGTTTACGGTGGCTCTGCTCTCTCTATTCCCATTCATCAGGCTTTCAAAATATTCTTTCCATCTGGTCCTTACTTCGTCTCCATGGGTTAATAATCTACCACTTACATCCTTCACACCTTCACATTTCTTTCTGCTTTCCCTTCCACATTTCTGCACCTCTTTCCAGAATAACTTCCTATTTTCTGAGTAGTTTGCATTCATTTTTCTTCCTAGATCATCATTTACCTCCTCCTTTTCCCTCTTCACTGGTCTGTTTACATGCTTCATGCTCTTAATATAATCAGAACCCGTGTCCTGTAATCACTTTAGCCATTCTTCCTCTCTTCTGCCACTCCTCTCTTAACCTCTTCATCCCACCAGGCCATACCTTTCTTCTTTGTTGTTCCTCTTACCACTTGTGTTGATAAGGAATATAATCCTACGAGAATACCTATATTTTTAACCCAAATGCCACATGACTAGAAACTCAGGTGGAGTGAGGCAACCACCCGAGAAAGGTGCTGCCACCACTCAGCTCTCAGCATTATGATACATCATTGGTTGCCAGCCAATGGGCGCATGGCAACCCCCCCCTCCGCAGATACTCAGTTTCCCACGTGCATTAGAATTAACTCCTTCGTGCATGATGACGCAATTCGCATTCTATGGGTGTTTCCTGAAAACACACATTGATGCGAATCGCATGAAAAACCAGGAAAAAATTTGCCAAAAATTCAGTTTTCGGCTGATTTGCGTCAAATTTTGGTACATTCTAGCAGGCCAGTCTCACGTCCAAAGTAAATACTTGGCAATGCTGTGACTGCTCTGATGAGACACTGCGCAGCAGTAAACCTCAATACCTTACGACCAGCCGGGCTTAAGGGTAGCGCTAAGTCAGTTGTCCCTTTAACTCCTCCATTTTCCCCCTCCCGCCTGAGGCAGAAGACATTATTGAAATATTGTGATTGTATAGTGTTTCTGACTATACTGTGAAGTGATTGTGTCTATGGAATATAGATATATTGTTTGTAAGGCACTGGGGCTCGTTATCAGCCGGTCGGCCAAGAGGCAGGAGTCGGGTTTGTTATGGCAGGGTTTCCACTCTGCTTCACCCTGCCCGTAAATGATGTGAGTATTTTACCTTTACAGTGAAGCCAATACTTATATCTGTGAAATATATAGTGCCTGGATTAGTGAAATAACTGACCTACCAAAGAAGGCGTTACATACGCCATAAAGATATGCCGTAGTTGCAAAGGGAACAGGCGGTCACGTATGCCATACAGATGGGAAGATAGAGGAGGCTGGGATGGAATCATGTGATAGTGTTTTATACTGCATATGGTTTAGTGTGAAATATACATACAAAATAGTGCAGTGAGTGTTTGTCGAAAAATATATGCGTGCATTGACTGAGTGCAAAACCAGCGCAAGAATCAGAGACATCAAATATGCCACACAACCACAGACTTCAGTGAAAAGGTATTTTACCAATTTCAGACAGTGCTATACAGCATGTGGTTTCGTGTGAAATATATGTATAAAATAGTGTAGCAAGTGTTCACAGAGAAATATTGTGTGCATTGACTGACTTGGTGCAAACCTAGCGCAAGGATCAGACAACAAAATAATACACCACACAACCATACATATATATACCTATGTCGTGCAGCGAGTGATCGTGGAGAAATCTATTGTGTGTATCGCATGTGTCAGGCAAACGTAGCGCAAGGAGGAGAGAACAAATATGTCACACACACACACACACACACACACACACACACACAGATTGGAGAAAATTCAGAGAATCAAGAGAGATACAGGGGAAGTGGGATATTTTTCTAGGCTTCTATAATTCAGGAGTGGGAAAATTTGTGCCAAGGGTAAGGGGGAAAGAAAACAGGAAAAAGGAGAGGTTTAATAGAAGGTGTATGATAGCAAAAAAAGAGAAAGACACGACGTGGAACAATTGGAGAAAGAAAGGTAACAACAGAACAAAGGAAGAATATAATAGAACTAGAAATGAATACACAAGAATACGCAGAGAGGAAGAAAGAAATATTGAAAAAGGTATAATAGACAAATGTATGGATGAACCCAAACTGTTTTATAGATTTGTCAATGGGAAACTGAAACAAAAGGAAGGAATCACCAAACTGAAAGTAGAAGGAGAGGTCTATAATGATGCAGCAATGCAAGCAGAAATAATGAACAAATGTTTCCAATCAGTTTTCACAAATGAAAAGGAGTTTGTGGAAGGGGCAGGAGTGACTAGAAATGTAGTGATAAAAGATATAAAAGTGGAAGTACAGGAGGTGTATAAATTACTGGAAACTCAAGATGTAAGGAAAGCCCCAGGACCAGATGGAATCTCTAACTGGGTACTGAAGGAATGCAGAAAACAACTGGCGGGTAAGATTCACAGTTTAATTGTGTGTTCTCTGGAAGAGGGGAAAGTGTCTCAAGAATGGAAGAGGGCAAATGTGGTACCAATTTATAAGGGAGGAAACAGGGAAGAACCCCTGAATTATAGACCGGTGTCCCTAACCAGCATAGTCGCAAAATTGTGCGAGAGAATCCTGAAAGATAGATGGATAAAATATCTCGAAGAGATGAATATTTTGGCTGAAAGTCAGTTTGGATTTAGAAGTGGAAGGTCATGTGTTTCCAACTTGTTGAGTTTTTACTCAAGAGCGATTGACGTAGTACAGGAGAGAGATGGTTGGGTGGATTGTGTGTATTTAGATTTGAAGAAGGCCTTCGACAAGGTACCTCATAAGAGACTAATATGGAAACTAGAGCATATAGGAGGACTGAAGGGGAACCTCCTGGAATGGAGGAGAGACTTTTTGAGAGACAGGCAAATGAGGACAGTAATAAAGGATAGGATGTCTGGATGGAGGAAAGTAACAAGTGGAGTCCCACAGGGCTCGGTGTTGACGCCAGTAATGTTCCTGATTTATGTACCAATTGATATGGTAGATGGAGTGAACAGTTATGCAAGTCTGTTTGCTGATGATGCAAAGATCTTGAGGAAGGTAGAGGTTGAGGAGGATTGTAAAATGCTGCAGGAGGATCTGGATAGGATACACGATTGGAGCCGGATGTGGGAAATTAAATTTAATGCAAAGAATTGTAAAATATTGGAAATGGGAAAAAGTACCAAGAGACCATCACTGAATTATTTGTTGGATAATGAATTAATCACAAAAGCGAGAGAAGAGAGAGATTTGGGAGTGCTGGTCCAGGACAGTTTGTCACCTGAAAAACACATTAACAAGACAGTTAGAGAGACGTATAAACTCCTGACTAATATATGAGTAGCATTTCATTATATGGATGAGGAGATGATGAACAAATTGATAGTGGCCATGATCCGCCCCAGGTTAGAATATGCAGCGGTTGTGTGGTGCCCACACAAAAAGAAAGATATAAACAAGATTGAGAGAATACAAAGAACAGCAACCAAAATGGTACCCAGTCTGGCAGATCTGTCATACAGAGACAGGCTGGAAAAGATGGATTTGCCTTCCCTAGAAGAAAGGAGAAAGAGAGGAGACATGATTGCAGTGTTCAGGACCATGGTGGGAGTAGATAAAATTGACTAAGAAGATCTGTTTTTATGGGATAAGAGAGTAACAAGAGGACACGGAATGAAACTGAAGAAACCAAGCTGCTTGAAGGATATCAAGAAATATAGTTTTCCTTATAGATGTATAGACCTGTGGAATAGCAAGGACAACGAGATAGTCCAGTCTAAAAACTTAAATGAGCTTAAAGCTAAATTTGACTTATTGGGAAATAGAGACGGGACCCCGCGAGCGTAGCTCATTTCCTGTATATCACAATTAGGTAAATACACACACACACACACACACACAAAGAGGGATTCAATCTAGGCGGACGTGTGACACCGGCGCTCCGTACCAAATCATCACGGCCAGTGGCATTACCTAAATAGTATCATTGTATGAGTCAAGCTCAGTACCAGGTTAGACTAAATGATTGTTCATTATAAAAAGGAAAAAAAAAAATAAGTTTAAACAAGACTTGTAAAAACAGGAAATAGAACCAAGACGAAAGAATATGCTGAGTCATCGCTGAAGTTTGTTTAGACTACAACAACAAGGAGATTGTAAGTACATGCTTTGCACTTTAAGTATTGCAAAATGGATACATACTTCAGTAAAACAAATTTGGAAAAGAAAAGGGATAAAGGTAAAAAGCAAAATGATGATTTCTACCAAGAACTGGTTGAAGTAGAGACCCACAATAGACTGGTTGAACGTGTAAACAAACTAGAAATGGCTTTCAAAAATGAAATTGATGAAATAAAGAAGCAGATGCACTTGCAAAAGGAAGAAACAGAAAAACTTGGAAGGGAGGCCAATAAGAAAGACACAACCATCAGTGAACTAACAGTGGAACTGAGTACACTTAGGAAGAAAATGAGTGAAATGGCAAGTACAGTAGTCAATCACGAGAGTGTTATGGAAGAGTTCAAAAATGACACAGAGACAATTAGGCAAGTTAGCAGTCTTACTGACCAGAGCAGTGATATTGAGGAGAAGATAACACAAGTGAATGAAGCTGTGCAAAGCTACAAAAATGATGTAGAAACCACGTATGCTGCAATGGTGAAAGTAAAGAAAGACTTAGAAACAAGGGTGGAGGAACAAAGCATTAAAAAGGAGGTGAAAAGAATAATCCAAAACAATCCAAAGTTAGTCAGAGATTCAGTAGAGATAAACAAATCAATAGTAATCACTGGTATAGAAGAGGAAGAGGTTAAAAACAAGATTACAAGAGACAAAATGGAGATGGCAAATGTAATGAGCTTACTGAAAGAAGTATCAGAGGAAACCTGTAGTAAAGACACAGAGGAACACAAAAGGTTAGGGGAATACGAGAAAAGCAAGACAAGACCCCTAAAGGTGACTTTCCAGAGTGTAAACACTGTGGAAGAGATACTAAAAAAATGCAAAGAAACTTAAGGAAAAAGAGGAGTTCAAAAATGTATGGATAAAAAGATGCCTAACACAAGAGGAACTGGAATTACTGAAAGAGAAAAGGGAGGAAGTAAAAACAAAAAATGAGGGAAGATCAGGAGAGAAGAAGAAGAAATTTTTTTACCAAGTAATAGGATTGCAGGTACCAAAGTGGTACACAAACAGGATGGAAGAAAAAGGAGGAAGGTAGTAGAACCATGTCATGACAAGTATATAAACAAGATGATAAAGTTGATGTACTCAAATGTGGATGGAATGGTATCTAAATTACTAGAGATGAATGATTATGTCAGAGGAAATGAACCACAAATAATATGCCTAACTGAAATAAAATTAATACCAAGGATATCAAATGACATACTAAACTTAGCGGAATACAATATATGGAGAAGAGACAGATATTTAAAAAAAGGAGGAGGAATTATAATATTAACTAAGAAAAATCTAAAAGTCAAGGAAATAAAACTAGATAAACCATCACAAGTAGAACTGATTGCAGTAGAGATCGACACATCTGAAGGTAAAGTAACTGTAGCCAATTTGTACATGGCACCCAGATCAAACACATGGGAAAGAGACGAATATGAGGACCTGGCAGAGAGTACAATTCAGAGTGTAAGATCATTGCTACATAAAATGGAAGAGAAATCGGAAAGAATTATACTAACTGGGGACTTCAATACAAATATAAATTGGAATACTCTAGATATAAGTAGCCAAGAAAGCTGTTGGGACCAAAAGCTCCTGGATCTCGTACAAGAGTTTTTCTTAATGCAACATGTGAGGGAAACCACCAGAGAAAGAGGACTTGATGTACCTTCAGTGCTAGATCTAATATTTACAAGGCAAGAAAATGATATTGACAGTTTAATATATCACCCTCCACTCGGCAAAAGCGATCATGCAGTACTAAAGTATAACTTCAGGATAGCATATGACACAGTAAACAGCAATGATGGTTACAAAAAGAGCCTAAACTATAAAAAGGGAAATTATCAAGACCTAAAGAAGTATTTCTTAGAAGTTGATTGGGAAAATGAGCTTAGAGGACAAGATTTAAATGCTGTATATAAAAAATTTTGTGAATTTTATGAAATAGGAGTCCAGAAGTACATCCCACAGCACAAAGAAGCAGATAAGAAAATACAGAAATGGTTCACTACAGAATGCAAAAAATCAAAAGAAAGAAGAGATTTGTTGTGGAACAGATACAGAAGACACAATAGTGAAAGGGCGTATAATAATTACAAACAGGCAAGAAACGACTATACAAGAATAAGGAGGGAAGCCCAAAAACAGTTTGAGGAGGATATAATAAATAAAAGTAGTGATCAACCAAAGCTGTTTTACAGCTATATCAGAAGCAAAACTAAAGTAAAAGATATAATAGAATCCATTACGGACGAGGGAATCACTTATACACAAGAGAAAGATATTTGTGAAGAACTATATAAGAATTTCCAATTGGTTTTTACAGAAGAAAAAAATTTTGAGAAGGACTATG
Organism: Coenobita brevimanus; assembly: GCF_032717465.1. NCBI lineage: Eukaryota > Metazoa > Arthropoda > Malacostraca > Decapoda > Coenobitidae > Coenobita > Coenobita brevimanus. Next base: position 521,513 of record NC_136997.1, read on the forward strand.
TGGAACACGCATGTCCACACATACTACCAGATATACAAATAGCAGAAAAAGTTATACAGGAGGAGTTAAGTAGATTAGACAGAGGAAAAGCAAGTGGTCCTGATGAAATTTCATGTTGGGTATTACGAGAATGTGCAAAAGGAGTTATGTAAACCATTATTTTTAATTTTCAAGAAATCCTTGAGTCAAGGTAAACTACCTGATATTTGGAAAAAAGCAAATATTGTCCCCTTATTCAAGAAAGGAAATAGACAAAATCCACTCAACTACCGACCAGTATCACTGACCAGTGTTGTAAGCAAGGTATTAGAAAAACTTGTAAGAAAAGCTTGGGTAAATCATCTAGAAGAACACAGTATGATAACAGAAAGACAGTTTGGTTTCAGAAAAGGAAAATCATGTGTTACTAATCTGTTGAGCTACTATGACAGAGTAACAAACACAATCCAGGAAAGGGAAGGATGGGTGGACAGTATCTATTTAGATTTCAAGAAAGCTTTTGATACAGTACCTCACCAAAGACTTTTATGGAAACTGTACCATCAAGGAGGAATTCGAGGCAAACTGTTTTGTTGGATGCAAGACTTTCTCATAAAAAGAGAAATGAGGACAGTACTAAGAGGAAACTACTTATCATGGAAAGAAGTGACTAGTGGAGTACCACAGGGTTCAGTGCTGGCACCAATCATGTTTTTAGTGTATATAAATGATATATACAGTAACACTGGAAATGAGAGCTATCTGAATATGTTTGCAGATGATGCAAAAATACAAAGGAGAATTACTAACACAGACTCTTGTAAAGAGCTACAAGAAGAATTAAATAAACTTCATGAATGGAGTAGTACATGGCAAATGGAATTCAATGTGGACAAGTGTCATGTAATCAAGTTTGGTAAAAGTGGAAAAAGACCTGACTGGGATTATAAGTTAGGAAATAAAACCCTATACACATCAGAAAGAGAGAAAGACCTAGGTGTGATTATCAATAACAGACTATCTCCGGCTGACCACATCAGCGAGAAGGTACGGAACATGTATACACTGCTTGCAAATGTGAGAATAGCATTCACATACATAAATGAAGACATGCTAAGAAGGATAATAACATCATTCATTAGACCAACCCTGGAATATGCATCAGTAGTCTGGAGTCCTCATCTCAAAAAGCACATAGACAAGATTGAAAAAGTTCAAAGGGCCGCTACAAGATGGATACCAAGCTTAAGGGACCTAAGCTACGAAGAAAGACTAAATAAACTGAATCTACCAACACTACAGGAGCGAAGGAAAAGAGGTGACATGATAATGCCATATAAGTGCATATCAGGGAAGGAGAAAATAGACATAAATGATTACTTAACATATGGAGAAGCATCAGCAAGAGGACACTGCAAAAAATTGCATAAGAAGAGAGGTGATAAAGACGTAGGGAAATTCAGTTTCCCAAACAGAGCAATTGATCAATGGAATGCACTACCGAATGAAATAGTGTGTGCCAAAACAATTCACAAATTTAAGGATATGTACGATAAATATGGTTTAAGACACGGGACAGTACGAGCTTGACTCATTCCTGTAAAGATACAATTAGGTAAGGTAAGAACACACACACACACACACACACACACACACACTACATAACTCCTCATCTTCAAACCCCTCAAAGTCCTGCCAGCAGCTCAACACCTCTGGAGGAAGTGTTATCCGTATTTTGTTGATTTGTATATTGTTCTATTTCTATATTTTTTTTTTTTTTACAAAAATAAATATTGTTGTTTACATAGAGACATATGAGATGGAAAAAAGTTCAGCTTCAGCATCAGTACCTAGCAAAAAGACTAGTGGTCATGTCAAGTTTCTGAAAGCAGTATAAAAAATCTTATGATATTTTTTATATGTATCTATCTATCATCTATCTATAGCCCAACGCCCTAATCCCGCAAAGGGTGGCCGCAGACAAAACGCCTCCAAGTCACTCTGTCACCCACCATTTGAATACCCTCCCCCCAACTCACCCCCTCCTTCCTCATATACCTCTCAACTCCATCCCTCCACCTCATCCTCAGTCTACCCCTACCTCTCCCTCCCTCCACCTCACCTACATACACCCTCTTAGTCAGTTTTTCATTCTCCATTCTCTCCACATGTCCGAACCACCTCAGTGTATTTCTCCTAATCTTCTCAACCACATCCACATCTACCCCACAACATTCCTTCACTTCTTCATTCGTCAACCTGTCCCTCCACATCACTCCACATGCTCCTCTCAAATAACTCATTTCCACTGCTCTCACTCTTGACTTGTTCCCCTCTTGCAAGGTCCAAGCATCACTACCATACGTCAGGGTAGGGATCACAATACAGTAATCCCTCCAATATCCGACGTAATAGAGCCATGGGCAGGTCCGGATAGTGGTCCTGTCCGGATATTGGGCCCCAGCTTATGGACTTGTACTTATGGACCCTAACTCTGAAAAACACCTATACAACTCCCTCTGGACATGCATTGCACCTATTTAAGACCCAAATCACACCAATAAGGGACATAAAAGACTGAAATAAATGCAAAAGAACCATAAAATGAGGTTTTAGAGGTGAGTTTATACAATATTAAACATTCTGGGTACTTACAAGTCCCTTGCTCCTGGACTGGTTTGAACCGCCAGTTTGCAGTCCACAGTTAATCCTCTGCACTCTAAATTCTAATTTCTTAACACTGCACAACAATGTAAATTCCTGTGTGTTCTAGTGGCAAGGTATTGCAGTTTATTCACTGTTTATTCACAAAAAACAAGCACCTGTGGCTTGCACCGTTATGAGTATCTGCTCTCCATCGGAGTTAAGCTGTGACTGTTGATGTTGGTGGGGTAACAGAGTTGCCAGATCGCAACAGCCACATTACCAATCTCCTCAACTTTCATTGTCAAATATAACTTTTCATTACCAAATTCGTAAAGCTAGCATATATTCTTCACTAATTATATATACAAGTGGAAATACATGTAATCACTCTCCTTATAACTAACACCATGTTGATTATTTTCACACTATGTAGGGTAGCAGATTAATCAGAGAGAGCAAACAATCCACCATCTCCATCCTGTGTATCCTCATACATGTGAAAAATCCATTTGGTAATGCATTATTCTAATTCATTACCGAACGAATTTTTCATTACCAAATTGGCCCACACTTGGTAATGAAAAATACCAAATGGCAACCTGACAGGGGAGGGGGGGAGGGGGAGGAAGGAAGGGGTGAAGGGACCATGGTGTAACAGCTGTTCGGCGCCAGGCGGGAATTTCAAATTATGGGAGGGAAAAAAGTCAGATTTTTTTCGAATTTTTTGCGGTTTTTGGTCCATTTTGGGAATATTGGATCCCAGGAGGATTATGTCCGGTTAGTGGGGATGTTCGGATATTAGAGGGATTACTGTACTATCATGCAGTGACTTCTAAACTTCCATACTCACCTCCCTATTTCTCATCACTGCTTTCAGTGTACCAACAACCTTCCTTCCCTGCTTTACCCTTTCACGTACTTCATCCCCCAAAGTTCCATCCTTACTCATCACACTACCCAAGTACTTGAATGCACTCACATTCTCCATATCCTCACCATCCAACCTCACTGCACACTCTGTGACTTCATTCCTCTCAAACACAATAACTTTACTTTTGTTTACATTAACTTTCAGCTTCCTCCTGCTACACACTGTCCCAGATTCATTCACCAAACCTTGCAACTCCCATTCATCTTCACTCAACAATAATGTATCATCAGCAAACAGCAACACCGGAAGCTTCCAAATCTCACCCTCATTCATTAGGGCCACCCCCACATCCACTGCCCTACCTTGCACCTCCTTTACAACCCCATCCATATATACTGTATATTAAACAGCCATGGAGACATCACACAACCCTGTTTCAGTCCCACATTGAGATCAAAGAACTCACTCAGCTCACCATCCACTCGCACCGTAGCCCTAGCTCCCTCGCACATACTCTTCACAGCACTCAACAATTTCCCCTTCACTCCATATATTCTTAATACCTTCCACATACCTTACCTATCTATTCTGTCATAAGCTTTCTCCAAGTCCATGAAGGCAGCATACACTTTCCTTCCCTTCTCTAGATACTTCTCCACTAAACATCTTAGAACAAATATTGGATCTACACACCCTTTTCCCTTCCTAAATCCCCCTTGTTCTTCTCCAACTAGCTCCTCTGTCATATGCCTATGTACACTTTGAATTAAAAAAACTAAATATAACCTAGCAAGCAAAAATATGTAGGTGTGGGCAATGAGAACTATTTTACCTCTGTTGTCCATTTACTCGAAAAGTATTGGACATATCGCCTTCCCGAATGAACCATGATAAAGCGCATAAAATTCTATGTATGTACATGAAATAACAATGTAATCCATCTATCCATCATCCAATCCTACGTTTCCCCATGAGAAGAGTGGGAGCCCGGGGCTAGGCAAGTTGGTCCTGACATCTGAGATGAGAGTGACCAGCCTCACTCATCCCTGAGTGGCATTACCTGAACAATAAACCCCAACCATCCCTTGGATATAAACCTTCACCAGCTCAATCCGACTGGAGTGCCGTCATTACCCACTAAACCACCAGGCACCATAAGTTGGTTATATGGTTACCACCCAGTGTAGTAAATGGTTTCCTGGTGTAAAGGAAACCATTAGTCTTGTCACTCCGTGTAGAGTCACCCAGAGGCAGAAGGAAGCGGAAAGAACGAAGGAAAGATAGAAGAGGGAGTGTAAAGTCACCAGCCAACATATACATTAGTATGAAGCTGGCAACAGAATTGTATAAGCATCATTGACATTAATTTATGTGAAGGCAGATATTACATCCTCGGTTGCTTTCACATGTGTCAAATGATGGCCACCTAGTCACTGAAAAATAGAATATATTTGATACAGATCAAACTTCACAAAATACTGTAAACCTCATTCCACATTCCCCTATATCCCCCTCGAACAGCTACAACCCCTCCTCTCCCCCATCCTCCTCCACCCTTGCCACCACACACCTCACAGTGTGCCATCTGTTGGCAGAAATATGCACGTTATCTGCAGCTACCATTCTCGAGTCTATGGATATCGCGGGTCTCGGTGAGGCGGCCGAGGCGACAGGACTTTTGTCGCCGGGTGTACATACAGTAGTGTATAGGTAGGGTGTTTTTTTGGTTTTCAGTGGTTTTCCTGCAGGGTTTTCTTGGTGTTTACCATTACTTTTGATATGCCTATGTGTGTTTTGATGTATAAACATGCCTAAATGACTGGAAAACACTGCCAAATTAAGCACAGGTACTGTACAAATAAGTTAGGTATAGCTTGGAGGTGGGTATAGGTAGGGTCTGGGTGTGGTAGGGGAATAGTGTTCATTATCTGGATGTTGCCACTACTCAGATATGCTTTTGGCCATATCATATCCGGATAATTTAGGGATTACTTATTAATCTGTGGCATACATGTTCATGAAAAAGAAATACAGTGATTGTTAAGTTAATACAAAGAGGCTTCTACGACTATGAATACACGTATAAGACAAACAGAAAGCATTAGTGTTAAGGCAGAATAATATTAAAGAAGAATGGTTAAATAATATTAATGGATAACAACAGAGTGATGAAGGTAGATTTGAGCGAATTTGAAGGAGGGAGGAGGTGAGGCAGGCCAAGAAGGTGGAGGGATATGGTGGATGAGTGTGTGAGGCAGAGAGGTTTGGAAGTCGGTAAGGCTAGCGGACTGACAAGAGATCGAGATAGCTGGATGAATATTGTGAGAAGCACATGAGCAAGGATTTGGCACCCCTTTTAACGTGACAGCATTTGGAGTGACTCTATTAGACACGTTTACGTGAAGCTACAAAACGTGGTGAATGTTTTTGGTGTATCAGATACAGCCAGACTTCCGGGGGCTTGCATGGTGAGCGAAAGGAAGCGTGGCCCATTGGATTGGGCAAATTTGGGATGTCTGGACAATGCTACTCCTCACCCAGCCCTAAGGTGGGAAAGGAGGTCCGGATGATGATGATGATGAATCAGTGGCATACATGTGCAAGAAAAAGAGATACAGTGATTGTTATGTTCGTATAAAGAGGCTTGTATGACTATGAATAAATGTATAAGACAAGCAGAAAGCATTAGTATTAAGGAGGAATGATTAATACTATTAATCTGTGGTATACATGTACAAGAAAAAGAAATAAATGACTTAAGTTCTTACAAGCGTTACATTATTCGTCACCCAGTCTCTCCTCACCAACGGTAAGTGAAAAATTATATTTTTCTACCTATTGTCAAAACCCTAAAATATGTTATATTTTTTTACTGCTTCCAACAGAAATACTGTCAATCATTAACACTAATATAACCATAGGACACAAACATTGTGACATTCACATACAATAACTGATTTATTATATTTATTATAATATTCATAACATTATTTTGTACACTGCTTTTTTGGCTAACTACTGTACAGTATTATGGAAAACCATTATACTCGAGAAAACAGTGTCTGACAGTTGGTAGTAAGGTATCCACTGCCGTCTGGTTGCACACCTCACTCCTGCTCCAGAGCAGGAGGGATGTGTGACTGCGCAGGCTTGCTGGGGACCGCCAACTTAAAACGCTGTTTTCTCATGTTTGTATGCGTGTCATGTCATTACCTCTCTTCAGCAGGGGGCGCCACATTTGTTGTTTGGTATTAACAGGGAAAGTGTGGGTAAAGAAAACTCACTGTACATTAACTGTTACATTACATCAAATACTATACTACATATTAGAGAATAGTAAAGCAAACAGTACAGAACAGCTGTGTGTGTGTGTGTGTGTGTGTGTGTGTGTGTGTGTGTTTACCTATTTGTAGTATACAGGAATTGAGCAATGATCGTGTTGTCCTGTCTCCATATCCACATTTATCTAGTCTACTTTTACACACATGAATGTTTTTCGCCTGCACCACCTCTTCATCTAAGTCATTCTAAATATTTATGTATTTACCTAATATACCTAACTGTGATATACACAAGATATGCTATGCTCGTGGGTTCCCATCACTGTTTCTCAGTAAATCAAATTTAGCTTTAAACTCGTTTAAGTTTTTAGACTGGACGATCTCTTTGTCCAGGCTATTCCACAGGTCTATACTTCTATAAGGAAAACTATATTTCTTGATATCCTTCAAGTAGCTTGACTTCTTCAATTTCATTCAGTGTCCTTTTGTTGCTCTCCTATCCCATCCAAACAGATCTCGGTCAATTTTGTCTACTCCCACCATGGTCCTGAACACTGCAATCATGTCTTCCCTCTTTCTCCTTTCCTCTAAGGAAGGCAAATCCAGCTTTTCCAACCTCTCTCTGTATGACAGATCTGTCAGACTGGGGACCATCTTGGTGGTTGTTCTTTGTATTCTCTCAATCTTGTTTATATCTTTCTTTTTGTGTGGGGACCACACTACCGCTGCATATTCTAACCTGGCGCGGATCATGGCCACTATCAGTTTTTTCATCATCTCCTCATTCATATAATGAAATGCTACTCTTATGTTAGTCAAGAGTTTATATGTCTCTAACTATCTTATTAATATGTTTTTCAGGTGACAAACTATCTTGGACCAGCACTCCCAAATCTTTCTCTTCTCTCGTTTTTATGATTAATTCATTACCCAACAAATAATTCAGTGATGGCCTCCTGGTACTTTTACTCATTTCCAATATTTTACATTTCTTTACATTAAATTTCATTTCCCACATCCGGCTCCAATTGTGTATCCTATCCAAATCCTCCTGCAGTATTTACAATCCTCCTCAACCTCTACCTTCCTCAAGATCTTTGCATTATCAGCAAACAGACTTGCATAACTGTTCACTCCACCTACCATATCATTTACGTAAATCAGGAACATTACTGGCACCAACACCGAACCTTGAGGGACTCCACTTGTTACTTCCCTCCATCCAGACATCCTATCCTTTATTACTGTCCTCATTTGTCTGTCGCTCAAAAAGTCTCTCATCCATTCCAGGAGGTTCCCCTTCAGTTCTCCTATATGCTCTAGTATCCACATTAGTCTCTTATGGGGTACCTTGTCGAAGGCCTTCTCCAAATCTAAATACACACAATCCACCCAATCATCTCTCTCCTGTACTACGTCAGTCGCTCGAGTAAAAACTCAACAAGTTGGAAAAACATGACCTTCCACTTCTAAATCCAAACTGACTGCCAGCCAAAATATTCATCTCTTCCAGATATTTTATCCATCTATCTTTCAGGATTCTCTCGCACAATTTTGCGACTATGCTGGTTAGGGACACCGGTCCATAATTCAGGGGTTCTTCCCTGTTTCCTCCCTTATCAATTGGTACCACATTTGCCCTCTTCCATTCTTGTGGCACTTTCCCCTCTTCCAGAGAACACACAATTAAACTGCGAGTCTTATCCATCAGTTGTTTTCTGCATTCCTTCAGTACCCAGTTAGAGATTCCATCTGGTCCTGGGGCTTTCCTTACATCTTGAGTTTCCAGTAATTTATACACTTCCTGTACCTCTACTTTTATATCTTTTATAACCGGTACATTTTTAATCACTCTCTCCCCTTCCACAAACTCCTTTTCATTAGTGAAAACCGATTGGAAACATTTGTTCATTATTTCTGCTTGCATTGCTGCATCCTTAAAGACCTCTCCTTCTACTTTCAGTTTGGTGATTCCTTCCTTTTGTTTCAGTTTGCCATTAACAAATCTATAAAACAGTTTGGGTTCATCCTTACATTTGTCTATTATACCTTTTTCAAAATTCCTTTCTTCTTCTCTACGTATTCTTGTGTATTCATTTCTAGTTCTTTTATATTCTTCCTTTGTTCTGTTGTTACCTCTCTTTCTCCAATTCTTCCATGCCTTCTCTCTCTCTTTTTTTGCTGTCATACACCTTTTATTAAACAACTCCTTTTTCCTGTTTTCTTTCCCCCTTACTCTTGGTACAAATTTTTCCACTCCCAAATTACGGAGGTCTAGAAAGATATCCCACTTCCTCTGTATCTCTCTTGTTTCTCTGAATTTTCTCCAATCCGAATTTTCAAAAAATTTTCTCAATCCTGTAAAATTTGCTCACTCTCATCTTAATTGTCAGGACCAATCTGCCTAGCCCCGGTCTCCTATGCTCCTCATGAGGCAACATAGGATTGGATGATGGATGCAGTCCGTGGGACGAAACTGAAAAGGGCTCTATTTAAGTAGTTTGTTGCATCCATCTCCGAACTCTGCTTTGATGGTACCCAGGTGTTCCCAGGTCATATAAGATCACATTTTTACTTGTTGTATTGGCACAAATTGGCAGGTAAGTTTGACAACAGCTTCTTCTAACCAAGGGGTCTCATAAAAAGCAAGTTTTATGTGTACATGTTAGGGAAGGTAGAAATGAGAGATTTTGTAGTTTCAGGGGGGAACATAATCCACACAAAGCCACATTAAAGTATCTGTCTACATAGTAGAGCTTGTAAACAGTTAAAGTTGGCCATATTTTAGAAAAATTATCTTGCTTTTTTTTTTTTTTATGTTTTCAGAACCAAAAGTATGCAACAGTTGTACCTGCTTGAGCAGCTAAGTTACATAACATGTTCTACTTTTACTGTCAGAGGTATTTCTTTACAAAAATTATAAATGGAACAATTTTGGCCTGTCCATAGCAAATTTGCCCCATCCATGGCAACACAAGTGCTTAAGTTTCAGTCTTCCTCATCATCACTGGAGTCATTATCGGTTAGTGCCCTGGGCACTGGTGCACTCGGTGCATCCACAAGCATCAGTGTATGGCATTGCATTTTTTCTGCATGAACATCCGCCCCTGCACAGTGGTCCTTACTGCAGTTGCAACTGATGAGTTGCAAAAGTGCCTTTGGAGCAGGCTGCTGATCCATCCAGTGGACTGAGAGGTGGCCACCTTTCACATCCCAATCATGACCATCTGGGCTGGGTGTTGGTGCAGTTGCATCCAGTGAATGGTGCCAGATACATGCCTCGTAGTTTGCTCGAGCAACATGGTACTTGAGAGCATCTTTGGTTGGTGGCAGATGGCAGCTTTGTACATTTTTGCTGCAGAAAAGTTTGTACCAGACAACATCTGTGTCTTCACCTTTGTGCCCATACAATGCACAGACAAACTGAGCACATCCTTGTTGCCGCTCGTCACTTTCATCAAATGAGCTGCCAACCTTCTTCATGGCATTGCACAGGTCTGAGTCAGATTCCACCAGCTGGAATGCCTGCTTCTTGCCTTTGCTGATGAATGCACTTGTGCTATCACAACTTGTGAAAACATGTAATCCTGGTAGTGCTTTGCACACATCTTCACCCAGACTCTCCAATGGCAGTGATGTCAACGTGCCTTTGTCTCTGCTTTGTTCCAGTGCAAAAGTGGATCCTTGCATTGATCTGATGGCTGAAGGTACAGTCGGCCACAGTGCTGGCTGTTACAGTCAGCGTTACAAACTCCAGTTCTCTGATATTCTCGAACCTGGTTTTTCTAATTATGGCCTCGAAGCGTCTCAGTCGTGAGAAAGTGAGACGGTGTAGGGGAAGGAAGGGAGAGAGAGGTAAGGGGGGAGGAGAGGGGGGACAGAAACAGTAGAGGGTAAAATAGCATACAGTGAACTGATGTAAGATATAGCTTTTATATATAAGGTGTGAAGTGCAATTAACGTAATTAGTGACAATGAGATATTACATAACATTCAAATTAACCAGTGTTTTGTAAAATTCCCTGTAACAGACGTAATAATAGTGATAAACAAAGAAATGTTTTTGAGAGAACATTTACTCTACAAAGGTTTCTTAACATTGCCACAAATGTTTGTCCATAATAAAACCAAAATTTATGGTTACAGACGCACATAACAATATTCTGTTCTTTTCCTCTGTCCCATGATTGCATGAAATTTTTACTACCTGGTTATGGTGGCCAGCGTAACAACTTTAATGTTAGCTATGGAGGTGATGAGTGAAATGGGATGACAGTTCTCGTTCACTGTTTGCCAGCATGGCTCAGGCAATATATAAATCTCAGTCAAAGTTGTTTATACTATAACATCAATAAATCAAGTATAATCGAGCAATTAATCCATACCCCTAATCGCTCTGCAACACAAGTTACTTTAAAGTATTGTTTGAACACCATTTGATCGTAGCTTGAGGGAGTTCACCTCTCCCTGGTCATCTGGTAACAAGGTGAAAACGATCATTTTTATACTTAATAAAAGCCATTACCAACAACTGCTGTGTCCAAAAATGCTATGAAAGGCAGTATGAGTATGATGCAACTTTAACATCTAACCTAGAGTGTATAATACTAACTGTTATAACCGATATTTACGTATTAAGTGGCACGATAAACTCGTTTCGTATTGAACAAATTGGCAACTCTGAACTGTCATCTTATCATGAGATATGTTATCGTCTTCACACTGATAAACATACCCACTCTTAATGTTTGCTACAGATAATAATAATAAACTAAAGATAGTAGTAGCAATACGGTTAATAAAGATTAAATATACGAAATACGGAAATGGCTGCTGTGAAACCAGCCAATCACATCTCCAGATATCCTTTGATCCAGCCAATCACAGCTAAACAGAGTTATTCTGATGATTCAGGCGTTGCGAGAAAACACTACTTCTCAGCTCGCACCATGGCAACTCCAACAAGACGGGATCAACTGATTAAGCGTGGTCAGATTATTGCCCTGCACCAGACCGGTTATTCCATTCGGACCATTGCACAGCGCCTCGGTGTATCTCCTACCACGGTGACAAAGTGGATCAGGAGGAATGAGGAAACCGGTGATCTAACAGACCTAGGTAAGAAAATTTAGTTTAATGTAAAAATATTGTTATATCATAATGCTTGTGATATGAAATCATTCGTATTTATAATAACCTTGTTAAATATGCTAAAAGCTAATATTTTCAGTTTTTGTCTATAATCATTCCAGAAAGACCACGTTCACAGGTGATGACTCCAGATGAAGACGCAGCTATAAAACATGCGGTGGAGGACGACCCATTTACTAACGCTGTTAGCATCTGTGAACAGCTGCAGCTGAACGTGTCAGCAGAGACCGTCCGACGGCGCTTACACAGGTCAGGGAAACACCACAGGGTTCCGGCTGTGAAGGAATGCCTCACTAACCAGCACCGCGCAGCCAGGCTCGCCTTTGCTCGTCAGCATGTGGAAAAAGATCTTGAATTCTGGTCACGTGTGGTGTTCACCGACGAGAAGACTTTCTGCAGCACCAACCATGGCAAAATTCATTTATGGAGATCCAATAATACAAGGTATGCATAAATAGATATTATATGATACAGGACCATATGACCATATACTAACAAAATGACATTTACTTATATAACCACACAGCGTGCACAAGTGCAATGAGTCATGTTTGCAAAATATCTAGTGTATAATGTTCGAGAAAATACTGTTGGTTTAATTATAATATCACTACATTTTAATTGGTCATTAAGCATATTATGAATTAATGCGTCACCAGTAGATATGGAATGAGTGATTTATTGGAACAGTCTTATCATAATCTCGGAGATCAAAGTCTTCCTTCCTCTTCTCTCCCTCACCCTCCCCACCACCTCTCCCTCCTTCCCATCCCTCTCTTCATTCACTTCTCTCTCTCTCCCAGTCATTTCCCTCTCTCCCTCCTGTCCCATCCCTCCACTAGTCCACCATAAAGTGGCACCATTACAAAACGAGATACTGAACACAAATTTTGCATATCAGGGTACTCGTGATGTTGTTAAAGATGTCTAACCTCTTTAACGAAGATTGTATTACCTCATGAAGGGAAAGTTATATATTTTACAGATGTGTTAACTCAGTGTTCATTAGGGTGTCACTTCCATCCCAGTGGCAATCAGATACTAATGTATCCATCTATCTATTTATCTCAAAGATCTCATATGGGATCACTTTTTCTCCATGCTTGCAACAAAATATGAATAAAGCAGGTCTATTTATTCTAACGAATCAAAAGTAATCATTCCTCGTAGTACGCTATGATTACAAGTTACAACAATCTTTAGATTACTTGTATATCATAGTAAGATAAAGTATGATAGCTGGTATTGTTTTCATTACAGATATCAACGCAGGCACATATATGAGGAGGCGCGCAGTGGACACGTGACCGTCAACGTGTGGGGCTGGTTATCCATCCACGGAATGGGCGACGTGACAAGTATTGAGGGGAGGTTTAATGCAGATAAATATATAGATATTTTGGATAATTTTTTCCTTCCCTCTCTCCAGAAGCGGCGCCTACCATTCCCTGCCGGTCCCATTGTATTTGTCCAGGATCGCTGCCCAATACACACTGCCCACAGAGTCCAACAGTGGTTTGATGCCAGAGAAGACCTGCAGCTGTTAGATTGGCCTAGCAAGGGGTGCGGTATGAACCCCATTGAGAATATTTGGGCCAACATTGTCAACTGCTGGGAAGTGGAGAATGAGCGAACACCAGAGCGACTGATGGCTTACACTTGGGTGCAATGAGAAATGTTCCGGCAGAAGGCTGAAATCGTCCGCAACCACATCGCCTCCATGCCGGACAGACTCAGGGCGGTGATTGAGAAGGAAGGCGGATGGACAAAGTACTAGTAATGAAGTAATGAATAAGAAATACAGTATAAATTATTATTTTCTTAACTTCCCTCTATCATTATTGCCATAAACTTTATATAATGGTTGTTGCATATCAGTATCATTTACATGTATAATCATACACGTAATAAAAAAGGGAATGTTACGAACGGATTTTATTTAGAAATACCGCAGTAATGTCAAAATAGATATAAATTCACCCATGTTTGAAAAATTATGTAGCACAGCAACAGTCATTCATAAAATTAAGAGTGGGTATGTTTATCAGTGTGAAAACGATAACATATCTCATGATAAGATGACAGTTCAGAGTTGCCAATTTGTTCAATACGAAACGTGTTTATCGTGCCACTTAATACGTAAATATCGGTTATAACAGTTAGTATTATACACTCTAGGTTAGATGTTAAAGTTGCATCATACTCATACTGCCTTTCATAGCGTTTTTGGACACAGCAGTTGTTGGTAATGGCTTTTATTAAGTATAAAAATGATCGTTTTCACCTTGTTACCAGATGACCAGGGAGAGGTGAACTCCCTCAAGCTACGATCAAATGGTGTTCAAACAATACTTTAAAGTAACTTGTGTTGCAGAGCGATTAGGGGTATGGATTAATTGCTCGATTATACTTGATTTATTGATGTTATAGTATAAACAACTTTGACTGAGATTTATATATTGCCTGAGCCATGCTGGCAAACAGTGAACGAGAACTGTCATCCCATTTCACTCATCACCTCCATTGCTAACATTAAAGTTATTACACTGGCCACCTTAACCAGGCTGTAAAAATTTCATGCAATCATGGGACAGAGGAAAAGAACAGAATGTTGTTATGTGCGTCTGTTACCATAAATTTTGGTTTTATTACGGACAAACATTTGTGGCAATGTTAAGAAACCTTTGTAGAGTAAATGTTCTCTCAGAAACATTTCTTTGTTTATCACTATTATTACGTCTGTTACAGGGAATTTTACAAAACACTGGTTAATTTGAATGTCATGTACTGTAATATCTCATTGTCACTAATTACGTTAATTGCACTTCACACCTTATATATAAAAGCTATATCTTACATTGGTTCACTGTATGCTATTTTACCCTCTACTGTTTCTGTCCCCCCTCTCCTCCCCCCTTACCTCTCTCTCCCTTCCTTCCCCTACACCGTCTCACTTTCTCACGACTGAGACGCTTCGAGGCCATAATTCGAAAAACCAGGTTCGAGAATATCAGAGAACTGGAGTTTGTAATGCTGACTGTAACAGCCAGCACTGTGGCCGACTGTACAGGCAAGAACAACAATATCTGTAGCAGGGACTTGATGACGATGCATTCATCGATGACTAGCATGGAGCAGGATGTGGATGTCAGCTTCCTCTTTTGCTGTACACAGTTCATCCACCCTGGTGCAGTCAATGCCATTCACTCCTGAAGACAATTTGAGGAATTCTGAACCATGGGTGACATACAGTGCACCAAAGCCTGCAAACTGTTTGAGGTAGTGCTGCTGCTGCCACTCTTGCACAAGGAAGGTTGCCAGGTTTGTCTTGTTGCTGCCATCATTCAGGAACTTGTTCCACTGGGTGGGGCACTTTTGCTTGTCATCTTGGATCTTGCTTCTTGATGTGAATGGTGCCTCCTGCACCATGCTTTGTTCTCTCTGGATTCTTGATGGAAACATCTGAATACTGATCCATTACAAGATCAGTCCTTGTCCTACTCTGAGCTGATGTCAATTTCATCTGGAAAACATAGCTGGCAAGCTCACTGAATGTCCAGGGAACAGATTTCAGAGATTGCAGCATGGCCATTCCATCAAAGATCCATACTGCTGATGCTGGCACAACATTAACAGGTTCAGCCTTCTCTTCCAGGATATGAAGCAGTGTGGCATTTGCAGTTTTTGCACAAGCACAATCTGGAGTGGTGATAGACCATGCCAAAGGTCCTAGTGGATACTTCAAGACCTCTTGCATGTCCATTTGCCGATGCTGAGCTATGATAACCATCCTGGCAAACAGCCTTGATGACGATGTCAGTTGCAGCTGACTTGGTTCTCTTGGACTTGACCAGTTGTTGAAATGTCTGCAGGCTGGACTTTGGCAGTGGAGCAAAGAAGTCAACATCACTTGTTTGCAGTCTCTTTTCCACAAATGTAATGAAAGCATCACTGCCCTTCTGTTCTGCAGTGAGTAAGTCAACAGTAATGGTATCAGTTGCCTTCACTGCAGATGAAATGTTTACGAGTGGTTCAGTCATATCCCTTGAGTTGAATGGGTTTATCCAGCTCCCAATGGTGTCCATGACTCTGAGCACATCATCTTCATCCTTCTTCATGCATGGCACACTGGTGTCCTTGTGGTGCTTGCTGTGAACAATGTACAGATCTGCCATTTCCCTACAGGTCTGCAAGGTTGTTGCTCTGTCATGAGCACTCAAGATCCAGCACTGAACTGCACCCTGGTTGAGGCTGATGCCAATAATGCTTCCCTTCATCTTTGAATCTCTCTTCATCGTCTGTTCAATGGTCTGGTCTATGGGTACTTGAGCAAATGCACCATGGGGACTGCGCTGCACTGCAAACTGCCCATCATCCAGCAAGGAATTGGCGTAGGGATGAATCTGTAATAGCATCAGCATCTCGCATCAGTAGACTGACAAATACCAGGAATGGTTAGTCCTGTTGTATGCAAGGACCCATGGCAGCATCTCACAGATGGACCAGAGGTGCAGATTCCAGATCCCCATGCAAGGACCCATGGCAGCATCTCACAGATGGACCAGAGGTGCAGACTCCAGATCCCCACTCATGTTGCTCATGTGAATCTAAGCAACAGGCAGACCAGGTCTATGTAAGAATCCCAGAAGGCAGCCAGCTTTGTTCAGTTGGTTTGACAAAACTCACCATAGAGTTCCAGTAGTCGACTGCACTCAGGGGATGTCAGCATGGCAGTGAATGTCTCTGCACAGGGATCAGTGCACACTTTGTCCATCATGTCTGTGGCAGCTTGGTATTCATCCCTGTCATTTTCTTGCATCCATTCTTGGAAGGATTTCAGTCAGAGCCATTCCACTGCCTCCATCACGATCTTGTGTGCCCGCATAGCTCGATTGTAATGGTGACCATCTAGGACCCCTGAGATTGACCCAGCTGCAACAATGACCACTTCGATGAGGAGGTCAGACAAACTAGCATCACCAAGCCTCTTACCAAGGATGGCTCTGAAGGTCATGGCTGTGTGGAATGCCCCCATTCTCAGGACAACGTTTGGGAATTCATCTGGTTGCTTTCAGATGATCTCTTGAGCTTTAGCATACACTGCCAGGTCCATGACGATGATGATCTCTTCCAAACCCGGCTTTGTGCCCATCTGGACGGATCTCTTCAGGAGGATGTAGACTGTTGAGACTTCTGTGGGTGACACTTCTATCACTGGGCAACAGCCAACAACACTGGGAAGTGGGATGGCGCTAGTCACAGCTGCATTAAACCCTGACCAGACAGGGACCATCTGGGGACCTGTGGGGTCAAGCGCATCATCTTCAGCATGCCAGTGTCAAAAGCACACGCCAGGCAGTGTCCTTCTGCCTAGCTTCATCCATGCAGTCTGGAAACTCTGGATATCTCAGCTGCTGATCCATGATGGCCATATTGCCAGGACTGCATTGCTTTCCTGCATTGTACTGCAGTATCTTGCTGGGGTGAGGAATGAAGGACCTCTATTGCTTTCTTCCACCTGCTCTAGCTTGCTGGATTAGTGGCAATGATGCAGCAGGAGCAGCAGGTGGCTGAACAGCTCTCTGGATGATAATGCCATAACTGAAGGAGTAGTGCCATGGCCACTTAAAGTCTCCTCATTGATGTCGTTGTTGTCTCAGCACATGACAGCAGGAACAATGGGATGGATGTTGGGAGGAGTGTATATGGCTCCATCTTCAAGTAGCCTGATGTGTCTCTCTGCCATTGCAGTCGCCACCTCCTGAACGAGGCTGTTTGACAGTGAGTGACCAAAGCAGTTTAGTATTTCTACCAGCTGGGAACTTCTTGTCAGGTATCTGACCGTCAGTGGTAATAATACGTGCTTTGGGGTCTTCACTCTGCCACCCGAAACACAGTGCAGCAGATCTTGGGCACTTGACATGACATGCCTGTTGTCGGTGTCTAACAGGATTAGCCTTTGGCCGGAAACAGCCTCCTCACCAGAATCTCCACACAGTACCCAAGCCAAAAGGTTGTATACTAGATCAGGGATGTAAATGTTCTTTGCCAGATCATCAGGTGTTGGTGGTCATGTCATTGTGTTGCTGACTGCCAGGAGCTCTGCTCGAATGATCTGCGCACATCTGAAGAATTGTTGTGCCTTGCTATGATCACTTTCTTCTACTGCTGGTGGTGTGGGGTAATCTGCTGCAGCAGAAGCAGCAACAACAGCTCCTACTGCCTCACCAGTGGATATCATCTTTGAGAAGACTATCTCAGTCTTGGCTCTCGCCTGTGGCTGCCAGAATGAAAGTGTGTCACCAAAGTGCTTCTGAAGTTTGCTTTTGAGCTTCTCAGTGTGGTAATTTGATGCATCTACGCCAACCTCTGCCAGCATATCAATGTACATGTCCCGAAAGTCTGTCATCGTGAGGAGATCACGCCCATCAATGATTTTCTTACGGACAACAGCAAGTAACTCTGTGAAGGCTGATTCATAGCCATCACGTCTTTTCTTGTTGTCCTCTTGGGTAGTCTTGACATCATGGGTATATTCTCTGTAGCATGATTTATGATACTTCATCTCATCGGCAATCATGTCTTTTCCTCTAATTTGAAGAAGAACAGGACGATCATATTTCTTCTTTGCAGCTTCAAAGATTTTCTCACTTGCCACAGTGGTCAAACACTGTGTCAAGTTTTCATGTATCTCTCCAGTTCGTCACTGTATCTTTTGGCAGAAGATGCATGTATCTGGCCATCTGGCAGGTGTTGATGAACGTGTTGTTCTCGGTTCCGCGTCTGTGCTTGCAGCTGGCATTGTATCACAAAGTCCTGCATGTTCACACTTTTGCTTTCAGTCTGTTGATCAGAGTCTTGTTTGTGTAAGTCTGGTAACAGGGACAATGATATCCACCAGCTGGACCCTCAATCCCAGTGTCCCTTGAGTTGGTCGTATACATTGTCTTGGCGAAGCTTTTCCCAACTCTGTTCTGTGAATGGAGTTAGGCTACCTGAGGGAGAAGTCACATGACACAAACATTGGTTCCAGTCTGGGTCTAGCCCTGGAAGTTTCTGGGCAGTGGCATCAAGTGCACCCACAGTCTCGGCCATGATCAGCAGGACTCAATCAACCTGCATGTATACAACTGACACAAGGTTATCATTATGACATGTATTGCATTTATTCTGTTGTTTACATCATGATGAGGTATAACCTTAACTGCTGAGATGGGGGGAGTCCAAATCTTAACTGATATAGCGCATTGAACACACCACGGCAATGTAGTTAATCTCATCTGAAGTAAAGAACAGTAACTAGGCATAAATTTACTTATCTATACTGTACTTAACTATGCTGGACTTATACCCTGTACATGTACATGGATAAATCACTAGCATAACTTACTAGTAAGGCTGCTCACACTGCTGCTGAACACACAACCTGGAATGATACTGACTGCATCAACATAGTCAAAAGATTAGAGCACAATATCACACACTCAGATAGCCAAACTGTATCTGTTGCACCTGCAGTAAGGAATCAGTCACAGTACCAATTTAGCTAAGGGCAGAGGTATCTTTTTCTCAGAGAAAGAGCTGAATAATACCAAATTAACATGACTGTCCAGAAAAGTGGGAAATATCACTCAAAGATTTCATGAAACTAATACTGTTATACACTTTCAGTCCCAAAATAGGGCAAAAATGGGCAAAAGTTTGTCACAAAAGTACTTTTCTGCCCCACAATGTGGCAGAATTTAAATATTTATCAGTTGTAATATATAGTGAGATACGTTATTTTGGCTGTTTGTGTATATGGTCCCTCCTGAAACCAGGAAATGCCCCATTTCTACCTTCCCTCACATGTACGCATAAATATGACTTTTTGGATGACTCCTCGGTTAGATGAAGCTGTTGCCAAAAACCTGCCGGGTTGTGCCAATGACAACAAGTAAAAATGTGATCTTATATGACCTGGGAACACCCAGGAACCACCAAACCAAAGTTCAGAAGGGGGTGCAACAAAGGTGCATAATTCTTGATTTGTCCCACGGACTAATGGATGGATGGTGTAGTTTTTGAGAAATAATAAGTGTCAGAAATTGCATTTCTGGCAGGAACATGAAAACTATGCACTGAGAGAGAGAGAGAGAGAGAAAGAATGCATATTGAGGCAGACAAGACAGGCTGTATACAAGCTTTTGCCAGTCTCCCTGCTTGCCAAGTGGGTTGCCAGCTCGCTCCACATGCTGCAATACGAGCTTGGGGCGCTACTCTTACGCCCCAATAATTACCACCATACTTCTGTTCCATTACTTCCTACTGACCTTACATTTGATTTTACGTTCTTCTAAACAGTTCTGACCCAAGACTGCCTTTCCTGTGGTGATAATGTATTACAATGCGTACTGTACTTCTGGGTCACTGTTGTTGGTGCAACTTAGCAACTGGGCTCAAGACAGGGGTTGAGAATGAGAGTTACCAGTTACCCTAATATCCCCTAACTTTGTGTCACGCTGATCCTTCTAGAACCTTTGTGGTGCAATGTTGAAAATCTCGCTCATAAGAGGTATGTTGTAGCTTTACGAGGCACTCCCACATGGGATATGTCACAGTCCACGGGTTAAAGTCTGACTTCTTCAACACGCTTTGCCACATTCATGATAACTTCTTGTTTTCACCCCTGAATGAATTGTCAGGTGACAAATGAATAAGAGCTTTTTCTAAACAGTTTTCTAGCCATCACATTTCAATCTGTTTTACCCCTGAACTGATACAGGAGAGGACCGTTTACCTCATTCATCACACCTGAATTTCTTCAGTCATTAATGAATTAAAAAGTTTTGGATGACATCAACTGAGTCAACCGTTAACCACATTCAGCACACTAGTAACTCTTCTCTCCACAATGATTTAATAGGTGTTTAGTGAGATTACCTTTCCGACCAAACTGCTTACCACAAGTATCACACTTAAAATTTTTCACTCCTGAATGAATTAACAAGTGTCTCGTGAGATCACCTTTCTGTGCAAATCGTTTGCCACATTCATCACACTCAAAATTCTTCACTCCTAAATGATTCAGTAGGTGTCTAGTGAGACCATTTTTCTGTGCAAATTGTTTACCACATTCATCACACTTGAAATTCTTCACTCCTGAATGAGTTAATAGGTGTTGAGTAAGAACATCCTTCTGTGCAAATAGTTTTCCACATTCATCACACTTGAAATTCTTCACTCCTGAATGAGTTAACAGGTGTTGATTGAGACCACGTTTCTGTGCAAATACTTTACCACATTCATCACACTTGAAATTCTTCACTCCTGAATGAATTAATAGGTGATGCATGAGACCATCTTTCAGTGCAAATAATTTACCACATTCATAACACTTGAAGTTCTTCACTCCTGAATGATTCAATAGGTGTCTGGCAAGACTACCCTTCTGTGCAAATAATTTACCACATTCATCACACTTGAAATTCTTCACTCCTGAATGATTCACTAGGTGTCTGGTTAGACCACTCTTCTGTGTAAACAGTTTACCACATTCATCACACTCGAACTCCTTCACTCCTGAATGAACAACTCCATGTCGGATAAGACTTTTCTTACAAGAAAATGTTTTACCACACTCTACACATCTGAACTGCTTAACTTCACCTGAGGACCCTTTGTCCAGGATAGTCTCATTGTCACTGAGGAACACTTTGTCACCCACCTCACACTCTGACTGTACATCTAGTTCTTCCTTTACCACCTCCAATATTTTGTCACCCACCTCACACTCTGACTGTCCATCTAGTTCTTCCTTTACCACCTCCGTTATTTTGTTACAAACATCGTACTCTAAATTTGAATCTGGTTCTTCCTTTACCACCTCTGTTATTTTGTCACCCACCTCATACTTTAAGTCTGGTTCTTCCTTTACCACCTCCATTATTTTGTCACCCACCTCATACTCTAACTTTACATCTGGTTCTTCCATTACCACCTCCATTATTCTGTCACCCACCTCATACTTTAACATTACGTCTGGTTCTTCCTTTACCACCTCCATTATTATATCATCCACCTCACACCTATCTTTACACCAGGTTCTTCCTTTATCATTCTATCATAAGACTCCTCCAAACTACTCCTGCCATAAACTACTCTACAATGAACAATATTGCTGAAACAGCGGTCATTATTACTGAACAATAACTGCTTCAGCACTTGCAAATACTATGTAACCATATTTTTAAATAAACAGCGTACTGCTGAGTTTTAAAATGTTAATGCAGTCTAAATTACAACTGGGTTCCTTAATTTAACAGTTCTTATCCAGTGCCTATGCAGCAGTTGTACAGCAGTAAATGCAAAGGATATCACAACAGCTAACTGATCCTGGATCAACTACTACCACTCATCAAATGATTCATACTTCTTACAATCAATTACATTATGAACAGACAGTATACGCCACATATATTTGGAAGAGGTATATACCTCATATTGGATGTATTGTACTAAGACAACACAAGATGTGCCTACATATGTCAACACTTTACCATGTATTAGTCAGGCAGCTCCCTGATGACAACATTGCTTGTGTTGGCTTCACTGATCTGATTTCAGCTGTGGGCCTGAAACAAGAGCAGCCATTAGACAAGAATCTCCATGAATCTGAAAACACTGCCCAATGAACCCTCATTCTGCATGTATCTTGTCTTTAAAGAAAATAAATTTGCATTTTGGCAAAAAGGCTTAGTATTGAAATTTGAAAAAACATTGAGGACATTAATGTAAATGACTGGTTAACACTTTGGCCTGCCTGGTGCGCTAAGCCCACACCATCCCAGAATTGGCTGGACATTGCTAGGCCATGCATAGCTACTCGCACAGGACCTGGAGCGGTGGCGTCTTCGTCGTGGGTCTACCTCCCAAAGGCTGTCGAACAAAAGAGGAGGATAGCATAGGGGCCAAACCACTGCAAACCCCCCCGGCCACTCACGGGGCCCAAGTACCTGGGTATGGCTTCGGTCGCCCGGCAAGTACCACATCTCCCAACACAACACACACAACAACACTGTTTTTTCTACACCGAGAAATGACTCCCCGGCAGTCATTTCTCGACGACTTCTTCTAGCCGGGAACATAAAGAGCAATCCAGGACCCACCAACAAATACATATGTCCAACATGCTCATAACCTATCACGTCGAGCCAACAGACAAAGGGTTCAGTTCAGTGCAATTCCTGCAAGAGGTGGACCCATTACACCTGTACAACACTTGCATTCAGAAAACATTACACAAACACCTGGACCTGCTCATTATGCTCCTTCCCCCCACCCACTAACCCCCCCACCAATCCTACTCCTACTTCCTTCACACCTCCACAGCCAAACCCACCGATCCTACTCCTACTTCCTTCACACCTCCACAGCCAAACCCACCGATCCTACTCCTACTTCCTTCACACCTCCACAGCCAAACCCACCGATCCTACTCCTACTTCCTTCACACCTCCACAGCCAAACCCACTGATCCTTCCCACACCATCCAGTCCCCCAACTCCTCCCACTCCAACCCATCCTAATCCACCTCAACCCTTACCTCCATCACAACCTCCTCCTACCCCTTCCCCTCCACCCACACCACCTCCTAACCATGCTGCAGCTGCCAACACACATCACACATAAAACATAAACATCCTTCAGTTAAACATAATGGCATAAACACCAAAAAACGAACTCACACGATTCATCAAATAACAGAACATACACATTGCCATCTTACAAGAAACAAAACTACACAGAGCACAGAAAACACCAACATTCCATAACTTCACCACCATTCGACAAGACCGGTCTGACGGCGGTGGCGGTGGACTCATCACCCTGGTACACAAATCCATCAACTTTGCAGATACCAGTGCACACACAAAGTCACTTCTCCCCCCACATGACACCACAACAGAAATACTATCTATCTATCTATTGTCAGACGCCTCAATCCCGTTTGGAGTGGCCACAAACAAATCGCCTCCAAGTCGCCCTGTCCCCCGCCATTTCACTGCCCTTCTCCCAACTCACACCCCCCTCTCTCATATACCTCTCCACCCCATCCCTCCATCTCATCCTCGGCCTCCCCCTCCACCTCACTCACATACACTCTCTTCGTCAGTCTTTCACCCTCCATCCTCTCCACATGGCCAAACCACCTCAGTGTGTTCCTCATTACGCTTCCTATCACATCCACATCCACACCACAATGCTCCTTTATATCCTCATTCATCAGCCTGTCTCTCCACATGACTCCACAGGCTCCTCTTAAATAACTCATTTCCACTGCTCTCACTCTTGACTTGTGTCCTTCCAACAATGTCCAAGCTTCACTTCCGTACGTTAGAGTTGGTATCACAATACTGTCATGTAGTAACTTTTTCACATCCATGCTCACTTCCCTGTTTCTTATCACTGCTTTCAAAGAACCAGCAACCATTCTTCCCTGCTGTACCCTTTCAAGCACTTCACCCTCCAAACCTCCATCCTTGCTCATCACACTACCCAAGTACTTAAACGTACTCACATTTTCCAATTCCTCACCATCCAACCTCGCTGTACATTCACTAACTTCACCTCTCTCAAAGACAGAAATACAATCAATTAAAATACGCACTGGTAACAAATCACACATAACAATCGTTAACACATACATTCCCCCCCAATCATCCCCCACAGTACCACACAATTACTCTCCACAGATACACCATATCATTAACATACCCAACATCATGCTGGGTGGTGATTTCAACGCCAAGTCGTCGGCCTGGCATGTCAACAACCCTGACACAAACACAGGGCTGGTACTATAACCCCTGACGGATACTCTTTTCATACTGAACAATCTAGACCAACATACCCATATCCCACACCAAACCCTCTTCCTCCCATCATCCCCAGACATCAGCTTCTGCTCCCCAAACCTCGTCCCCACTACATCCTGGGGAGTGGTCAAAACCCTAGGTTCTGATCACCTCCCAATCATCATCACTACCAAAACCAGAATCACCCCAGCTGGCCACAAACACACATACACTAATTACAAGACAGCCAACTGGGAGGCCTTTGTAACTGAAACAGAACAACATTTCGAAACACTAAACAGTACACCCATCACAAACATCAACACCGCTGTGCACACTTTCAATACAATTATACAAAATGCAGACAAGAGACACAGCCCTAGAGGCAACAAAAAGACACACAACACCAACTTCACACCAGAAATTCATGGCCTCATCAGACAACGGGACACACTGCGACACTCCCCAACACCCCATACACAAGACACCATACAACATATACAAGAACTCAACACTCAAATAAACAATATCAGAACAGCAAACACTAAACTAGAAAAATTACCTCCAAACACATGACCACAAAACAAACATCAGCAAACTATACAAAACACTAAACAGCATTACACTTTCCAACAGCAACACCACACAATCACACGCTGCCATCACAACAACAGACACCATACCCTCAAACAAACAAGCAAACACTCTCATCAATCACTTTTCACAAGTCAGCCATCTAAACCTCCATCCCGAAGACCAACGTATCATCCGACGTAAGAGACAGTTGCCCACAGACCTAGACTACACACCTTTCACTTAACAACCAGATGAAGCACATCATTAACAACCTTAAGCACTCATCTGCCTGTGGACCAGACAACATAAGCAACATTCACCTTAAACACCTTGGGCCACACAGCATACAAGCACTCATCAACATACCAAACTACAGCTGCTCACACGACATAATACCCAACATCTGGAAGCATGGCATTATCATCACTATCCCTAAACCCAACAAAGACCCCACGTTACCCTCCTTACACTGCCCCATCACACTCCTCTGCACCCCCTCTAAAGTCATTGAATGACTGGTACTACAACTAGTCACACCTCACATTCCCCTAGCCCAATCACAACATGGCTTTAGGCCACTACACTCCACAAACACCCTTCTTACAAACCTTACACAGAGAGTTTTTGATGGCATGAATTCAGTAGGCCACCACACAGAACACTCCTAATCACACTAGACATCAGCAATGCTTCTGATGCCATCCTCCGCCACAACCTCATAAGCAAAATACTCAACAAAAACATGCACAATAACACAAAAAGATGGCTGTCAAACTACCTAGCAGGAAGATGTGCACATGTAACATTTGCCAGTCAGTCTTCTAACATCAGAAACTTCACAAACAGCATCCCCCAAGGCTCTGTTTTGTCCCCTACACTCAATGGGTCAAAGAAGAGACAAGGTTTCGAGGTGAGGACACACCAGCAAGGTTAGATTTACTGTTCACCAAAGAACCTGATGTAAAAGAATCATTGAAATATCTCTGTCCTTTAGGAAAAAGTGATCATGTGGTCATTGAGTTCCAGATGTTAATAGGGAACGTCGAGCCAAGAGACGAGCTTTATAGACAGGGAAGATACAACTTTGGGAAAGCAAATTTTACAGGATTGAGAAACTTTTTTGAAAATGTGGATTGGAGAAAATTCAGAGAAACAAGAGAGATACACAGGAAGTGGGATATCTTTCTAGACCTCTATAATTTGGGAGTGGAAAAATTTGTACCAAGAGTAAGAGGGAAAGAAAACAGGAAAAAGGAGTGGTTTAACAGAAGGTGTATGATAGCAAAAAAAGAGAGATAAAGCGTGGAACAACTGGAGAAAGAGAGGTAACAACAGAACAAAGGAAGAATATAAAAGAACAAGAAATGAATACACAAGAATACGTAGAGAAGAAGAAAGGAATTTTGAAAAAGGTATAATAGACAAATGCAAGGATGAACCCAAACTGTTTTATAGATTTGTTAATGGCAAACTAAAACAAAAGGAAGGAATCACCAAACTGAAAGTAGAAGGAGAGGTCTTTAAGGATGCGGCAATGCAAGCAGAAATAATGAACAGATGTTTCCAGTCAGTTTTCACTAAAGAAAAGGAGCTTGTGGAAGGGGAGGGAGTGATTAATAATGTTCCGGTGATGAAAGATATAAAAGTGGAGGTACAGGAAGTGTATAAATGACTGGAAACTCAAGATGTAACGAAAGCCCCAGGCCCTGATGGAATTTCTAATTGGGTACTGAAGGAATGCAGAGAACAACTGGCGGATAAAATTCACAGTTTAATCGCATGCTCACTGGAAGAGGGGAAAGTGCCACAAGAATGGAAGAGGGCAAATGTGGTACCAATTTACAAGGGAGGAAACAGGGAAGAACCCCTGAATTATAGACCAGTGTCTCTAACCAGCATGGTCGCAAAATTGTGTGAGAGAATCCTGAAAGACAGATGGATAAAATATCTGGAAGAGATGAATATTTTGGCTGAATGTCAGTTTGGATTCAGAAGTGGAAGGTCATGTGTTTCTAACTTGTTGAGCTTTTACTCAAGAGCGATTGATGTGGTACAGGAGAGAGATGGTTGGGTGGATTGTGTGTACTTAGACTTAGAGAAGGCCTTTGACAAGGTACCTCATAAGAGACTAATGTGGAAACTAGAATATATAGGAGGACTAAAGGGGAAACTTCTGGAATGGATGAGAGACTTTTTGAGAGACAGACAAATGAGGACAGTAATAAAGGATAGGATGTCTGGATGGAGGGAAGTAACAAGTGGAGTCCCTCAAGGCTCGGTGTTGGAGCCAGTAATGTTCCTGATTTACGTAAATGATATGGTAGATGGAGTGAACAGTTAAGCAAGTCTGTCTGCTGATGATGTAAAGATCTTGAGGAAGGTAGAGGTTGAGGAGGATTGTAAAATACTGCAGGAGGATTTGGATAGGATACACAATTGGAGCCGGACGTGGGAAATGAAATTTAATGTAAAGAAATGTAAAATATTGGAAATGGGTAAAAGTACCAGGAGGCCATCACTGAATTATTTGTTGGGTAATGAATTAATCACAAAAGGGAGAGAAGAGAAAGATTTGGGAGTGCTGGTCCAAGATAGTCTGTCACCAGAAAAGCACATTAACAAGATAGTTAGAGAGACTTATAAACTCTTGACTAACATAAGAGTAGCATTTCATTATATGGATGAGGAGATGATGAAAAACCTGATAGTGGCCATGATCCGCCCCAGGTTAGAATATGCAGCGGTAGTGTGGTCCCCACACAAAAAGAAAGATATAAACAAGATTGAGAGAATACAAAGAACAGCAATCAAGATGGTCCCCAGTCTGACAGACCTGTCATACAGAGAGAGGCTGGAAAAACTGGATTTGCCTTCCTTAGAGGAAAGGAGAAAGAGGGGAGACATGATTGCAGTGTTCAGGACCATGGTGGGAGTAGATAAAATTGACAAAGAAGATCTGTTTGTATGGGATAAGAGAGCAACAAGAGGACACGGAATGAAATTGAAAAAGTCAAGCTGCTTGAAGGATATCAAGAAATATAGCTTTCCTTACAGAAGTATAGACTTATGGAATAACCTGGACAAAGAGATCGTCCAGTCTAAAAACTTAAACGAGTTTAAAGCTAAATTTGACTTATTGAGAAACTGCGACGGAAACCCACAAGCATAGTACATTCCGTGTATATCACAATTAGGTATATTAGGTAAATACTTAAATATTTGGAACGACTTAGACAAAGAGGTGGTGCACGAGAAAAACATTCACGTGTGTAAAGGTAGACTAGATAAATGTGGATATGGAGACAGGACAACACGAGCATTGCTCAATTCCTGTATACTACAAACAGGTAAATACAAATAGGTAAATACATGCATGACATACCCACACCCCACACACCACAGATACACATAGCTTCTTATGCAGATGATATAACACTTACATGTATGCACTAAAACACAAACACAGCTGCACACATCCTCCAACCTTACCTCAACACACAACACGATTGGTCCATCACAAACAGGCTCAAAATAGCCCCAGCTAAATCTACAGTGACCCTTCTCACAAACTGGACAGCAGAACAGAGGCACATCCCACCATAAACAACACCCCCCTACCACACACACACACACACACACACACACACACACACACACACACACACACACACACACACACAAAATCCTTGGTGTAACATGCAATACATCAATGTCATTTAAACAACACATCACAAACATTAAAAATAAAATAACACCAAGACTCAATGCCTTGAGGTCACTTGCCCATACAACATTCAGACACAACAAAGAAACCATCACCACAGTATACAAACAATACATAAGTTTAGTGATGAATTATGCAAGCCCTGCCTGGGCTCCTAACCTCACCAAAACACACTACAACACTCTACAGACCATACAGAACAAGGCCCTAAAATAATCACAGGGTGCACAGCTACTACACCCACAGACCTCCTACATTAAGAAACCAAAGTCCTCAAAGTCAAGGATCACCTAGACATGAGAGGCACCCAGTTTCTTGCTGCAGTCTCCACAAACCCACAACATCCACTATATTACATGGCAGCATATCCACCCACTCCAAGGGACATCAAAACAACACCCAGCACATGATACCATACTCAAATACTGTCATCATTCCCCCCCTCGCCCACCTCAGACCAGCTTCCAGAAGCATAACCACACTCAGATCACTCGCCGCTCCATTCAGTCACTTAAAGACAACACACAGTTGCATGCACGGCCTCCTGACGTCCACCCTTCTGAATCCTATCTCGATTGTGAGGACAGGGTCCACCTGGCCAGGCTGAGATGTGGGCACCATCCAGCCCTCTTAAGCTACCAGATGAGGCTGGATGACTCGGTCGCTGATGCCTGTCCAGGATGCAACACAGCACCCCAAACTATTAAGCACATTATGGAAGACTGCATTGCACACAATCACCTAAGCCAACAACACAACATACACTCTTTGAGAGCTCTGTGGGAAAGCCTGGTCTCGGCCATGGCCTTTCTAAGGGACTCGGGGCTATTTGGCCAGACTGCCTAGGGAACTATTACTACTACTACTACTATGTGCCCAGGTTTATAGTCTTTTCTTTTTTCTGACCTTATTTTTCAGTCTATATTATTCAATTTGGTCTTAAATTGTTTGCAATAGATTTTTCTATAATGATATATGCATATAAGGTTAGAGAGAATATAAGCATGACCAATACTATAAGAGAAAATACAATGACACCTACAAAAACATAGGCAGGTAACATAAATGTTTATATTCTTTATTTTTGACATTATTTTTTGTAATTTTATTCATTCTACTCTTCACCTGTACACATATGTTTGTTCTACAATAATATATGTATAAAATAATTATCAAATAACATCACTATTACTAATACCTAAAAAAAAAAAGTGTGCCAGACGCACTCCATCATCTCACTGTCAACTCGTACATTATTTTACTTCTGACGATATTTTATGTGCTACTTCATCCATTTTAGTCTCTAACTGCTCATATGAGTTTTTTTCGACAGTATTATGTGCATCCAAGAATGTCGGAATATGAACATCACTGTTACTAACACAGTACAGTACATACACCAAAAAGATAAATATACTGTATATTCATTCATTCATTCATCATCCAATCCTATGTTGCCCATGAGGAGAGTAAGAGCCCAGGGCTAGGCAAGTTGGTCCTGACATTTAAGATGAGAGTGACCAGCCTCACTCATCCCTGACTGGCACAACGTAAGCAATAAACCTCAACCACCCCTTGGATATAAACCTTCACCAGCTCAATCTGACTGGAGCACCATAACTACCCACTAAACCACCAGGCACCAAAATTTGGTTACATGGTTACCACCCAGCATAGTAAATGGTTTCCTGGTGTACACGAAACTGTATATGCACCCATAATAAAAACAATCTATATACAATAATTATATTTATACTTACCCACCAATGATGTTTGTAGACCACAAGCTGAGCATCAGTATAACCCCTCCACCCGCTGCACTGTTGCATCTTTATCTCTTTTCTATTGCTACTTCAATGGTCACTGCTCCTCTGAACTGTCTGCTTGCATCCCTCCACCTCTACAACGGGTATGTAACACCCGTTTAGCAGCAAACTCTCATCCCTTTTCTGTCCAACTCTCTAATGCAAGAGTTAACTGTTACTCCCAGTCCTTCATTTATGCAACAGGTCAACTCAGCAACTGTCTCCCTCTGTCTATATTTCCTGCTAGCTATGATCTCCAGTCTTTCACACGCAGTGTGCCCAGGCATCTTGAAATGATCGGATCTTGAATTTGGCTCTCTCTTGTATTTCTTTTTCTTGGAAGGAGCAGTTTGTGGGCTTGTGGCCTTTGGTTCCTTCTTCCTACCATTAAAAAAAAGAAAAAAAAAGAAAAGAAAAAAAAAAAAGCTTAAGTAAAATACATTTCCTGGAGATGCTCAGCAGATGGCAGGTGGAGGGGATGGTGGGGAAGCATTAGTGCTTCACCATCCAGTATTTCTTCTTGCAGTGGTACAAGCTGTGGCAAAGTGCAGCGCACAAAGCCACATCACACAACCTGCACTTAAACCTGGTGTCTTTCCTTTTCCCTGACTTGTAGCAGACACGGAACCTTAGATATTCCTTCATGCTAAGTAGGGTATGGTTTAAATTCTTGTTTAGACATTCTGGTTTATCAACAATACATGCTCTTTTCCCAGGAGGACCAGTAGGTGTTGTCTCAACCTCCTCTTCTGAGTCAGATGATAAATCTTCAGCTCATGGTGCAAATGAGAGAGTGACAGCCTCACACCTGATGGACCAGGTGCTGACCCTGGTGATGCTGCAACTTCACCACTAGTGCTGCTGTCATGCTCACTTGTGTCAACAGCATGTGGGATCACTTCATTTCTGCCAGGCCAATCTGTGTACTCAAAGTCCATCAATGAATCAATGAGGGGTCCGTGGAACTCAAGGAATGTCTGTTTCTTTGCATCAGTTGAAAAGTACTAATACAGAACATAAGAAGTATGGATAGCCATTTGCAAAAAGTAGAATGTGATTTTCTTTGTCCACTTTTGGCATTTCCATGAGAAGTGATAATATTTCACCATTTGGCAAAAGTGACCAACTCCTTTCATAGGATCATTGTACTCACAGATTGCTATGGGTTTTTTCACAGTGACCCATTGCAGTGAAGCTGTTCCATCTCTGTTCCTTACTCTCCATCTTCTTTGCAGTTCTTGCGTATCAGCATTATGACAAGCTGTTATTACTGAAACAACTCGCTTGTCTTTCCACAGATTATGAAAACATTGCTCTTCCATTGGAATATGGTGGTATCAGCTGGCAAGTTCTTCTTTGCTTCTAGAAGATCTTTGGGTGCACCATGCTGCCATCTGAGAGTACCACAGGTGTACACACCTTGTTCTTGGAGCTGCTGACTAAGTTCCACTGAGTTGTAGTAGTTATCTATATATAAATAATAACTTTTATTACTCAATGGTGCAATCACACCCATTACTGTTTCAATTGTTGCTTTCCCAATCCCTGCATACATATCAAAATCAAAGACATAACCCATCTTTGACTCAGCCAGCATGTACAACTTTACTCCATATTTCTCAGGCTTATTTGGATAATAAACCTTCAAAGCTAAATGGCTCCTCCATGCCACTGTGCCTTCATCTAGAGACAGGTGCATCTTGGGAATAAAGAAGGTCTTGACTTTGTTGGTCAGGTATTCCGGTACTGTTCCAATTTTTATGAGTGTCAGTAGTGTCTTCAGTAACTGCTCTATTGTTATACATGTGAAAATACTTAGCAATTACAGCATATAGCTTTGAAGTCATGCACGCAGTGACAGCAAGCATACATTGTCATCTTCGGGGCTTTCACAACTCCCATCAACATATTTATACCCAATAAGTCTGCCATCCCTTTCACACACACTTCATCCCACTCAATCTTCCTTGAGCTGGAAGCATCGTGCAAGATTGTGCTGAATACAGGTTAGTTTCATTTACCAACTATTTCAGCAAATCTCTCATAATGAATAGCTGAATAAATCCAACAGCATTGGCTGGTGCTAGGACAGTCAAGCCTGGTGTCCCAGTAAAATTCTCTACAAACAATGCAGTGTTATCTGTTGACCAGGCTGAATCATCTGCTCGAATGGTACTAGGAGCTCCGGCATGCTGGAAACAGGCATGTGGGGCACTAGCATGAGCCTGGCTGGAAGTTGAGGGACCACTTGGGTCAGCATCAGGTGCTGGTGACCAGCCATAACTACTGCCCTCAACACCGCTCTCTCACATCACCAGTCTCACGTTCACCACTAGCCTCAAACTCGCCACTAGCCTCCCGCTTGACACCACCACCACCGCCAACACCACTTGTTTCACTTACTGTATCACTCTCTACCAGTTCATCAGCAACATCACTGTCACTTTCTGTACTGTCAAGATCTTCGAAATCACTTTCTGAAGACTCCTCCACTACAGCCCCAAACTTTGTTGGTGTGAGGTGGAGGGGAGGGTAGTGCTTTGGTGGACATCTGTGCTTGTAAGAGGTTGGCAATAGCCAACACCTACTTTCGTCATAAGATGATCCACCGGTATACATGGAGAGTAATGAGAAGGATGGATGGTGAACTTGTTGAACGAAAGGCAATGATAGACTACATGTGTGTGGATGAGCGAATGAGAAGACAAGTGTTGGATGCAAGAGTGTGGAGAGGGTGGGGGAATGGAGCCTCGGACCATCACTTAGTGATGGCCAAGGTAAAGCTGCAAAGAAAATGGTTGAGGAGACAAAGGGGAAGACAGGAGGAAACATCTCCTGTGAGAAGAGTGGAGAAATTGCAAGATAGTGAGAAAAGACAGAGTATAAGAGCACAGTGGAAGAAAGATTGGGAAGGTATGAGCTAGAGCAGATGGAAGGGGTGGAAGACGTATGTATGATATTCACGGAAGAGACAGGCGCAGCGTGTGAGGCGGTTTGTGGAGTGAGGAGGAGATGCAAGGGTGTGCAAGGGACAGCATGGTGGAATGATGAGGTGAAACGAGCTGTGGAACAAAAGAAGAAGGCATATAGTGAATGGTTAGCGAGTAGAGGAAGGGGAGAAGATGAGAGAGAGAAGAGAGAGGTATATGTGAGCAGGAGAAGGGAGGTTAAGAGACTGGTGAAGGAGAGTAAGAAGAAAGTGGAAGAAGAGTTTGGGAGGAATCTGAGTGTGAAATGGAGGGAGAGTAAGAAATTGTTTTGGAAGGAGGTAAAGAGAGTAAGGCAGTGTGAAAGGGGAAATAGTAGGGGAGTGAAAGATAGTAATAATAGATTGTTGGTGGAGAAGAGAGAGAAATTGAGGAGATGGAAGGAGCACTTTGAGGATTTGTTGAATGTAGAGAATGAAAGCAGTGCG
Source organism: Coenobita brevimanus (assembly GCF_032717465.1). NCBI lineage: Eukaryota > Metazoa > Arthropoda > Malacostraca > Decapoda > Coenobitidae > Coenobita > Coenobita brevimanus. Next base: position 555,797 of record NC_136997.1, read on the forward strand.
AGTATGAGTGGTTGGGGAATGACTGGGAGAAGAAGAGATGAGAGGTGGGAGGAAGAGATCAGTAAGGCGGAAGTAGTGGATGCGATGAAGAAGATTAAGTTGGGAAAGGCCCCAGGAATTGATGGAGTGTTTGGTGAAATGCTTTGGTATGGGGGTGAGATTGTTGTGGAGTGGATATGGAAGTTGTGTAGATTGGCTTGGGAAGAAGGAAGGGTTCCAGAGGACTGGAAATCAGGTATAATTGTTCCTTTATACTAAGGAAAAGGGGAGAGAGAAGTATGTGGTAACCATAGGGGTATTTGCCTTCTTAGTGTGACTGGTAAAATATATGGTAGAATACTCATTGACAGGGTTAGGCATATGAGAGAGGAGCTAGTTGGAGAAGAACAAGGGGGATTTAAGAGGGGAAAATGGTGTGTAGATCAGATATTTGTTCTAAGATGTTTAGTGGAGAAGTATCTAAAGAAGGGAAAGAAAGTGTATGCTGCCTTCATGGACTTGGAGAAAGCTTATGACAGAATAGACAGGCAAGGTATGTGGAAGGTATTAAGAATATATGGAGTGGAGGGGAAATTGTTGAGTGCTGTGAAGAGTATGTACGAGGAAGCTAGAGCTACGGTGCGAGTGGATGGTGAGCTGAGTGAGTTCTTTGATCTCAATGTGGGACTGAAACAGGGTTGTGTGATGTCTCCATGGCTGTTTAATATATACATGGATGGGGTTGTAAAGGAGATGCAAGGTAGGGCAGTGGATGTGGGGGTGGCTCTAATGAATGAGGGTGAGATTTGGAAAATTCCAGTGCTGCTGTTTGGTGATGATACAGTATTGTTCAGTGAAGATGAATGGGAGTTGCAAGGTTTGGTGAATGAATGTGGGACAGTGTGTAGGAGGAGGAAGCTGAAAGTTAATGTAAACAAAAGTAAGGTTATGGTGTTTGAGAGGAATGAAGTCACAGAGTGTACAGTGAGGTTGGATGGTGAGGATATGGAGAATGTGAGTGCATTCAAGAACTTCGGTAGTGTGATGAGTAAGGATGGAACTTTAGGGGATGAAGTGCGTGAAAGGGTACAGCAGGGAAGGAAGGTTGTTGGTTCACTGAAAGCAGTGATGAGAAATAGGGAGGTGAGTATGGAAGTTAAGAAGTCACTGCATGATAGTATTGTGATCCCTACCCTGACATATGGAAGAAAGGCATGGACCTTGCAAGAGGGGAACAAGTCAAGAGTGAGAGCAGTGGAAATGAGCTACTTGAAAGGAGCATGTGGAGTGACATGGAGGGACAGGTTGACGAATGAAGAAGTGAAGGAACGATGTGGGGTGGATGTGGATGTGGTTGAGAAGATTATGAGATATACACTGAGGTGGTTTGGACATGTGGAGAGAATGGAGAGTGAAAGACTGACTAAGATGGTGTATGTAGGTGAGGTGGAGGGAGGGAAAGGGAGGGGTAGACCGAGGATGAGGTGGAGGGATGGAGTTGAGAGGTATATGAGGGAGGGGGGGGGGGATGAGTTGGGGGGAGTGTAGTCAAATGGTGGGTGACAGAGCGACTTGGAGGCATTTTGTCTGCGGCCACCCATTGCAGGATTAAGGCATCGGGCTATAGATAGATAGATAGTGAGTTTCACTCCTTCATACTTACGGCATACTCAAAACCTTCTCCTTTATATGCATTTCTTTCTCCCTTTTCAAGATGGATTAGCCCTTTCTTTTGAGACTATCCATCATGGATAAGATTTACAGGGAATAAAAGGCAGTAAGACACAAAAAATGATGAAAAATCCATGGAAAACTGCACATAAACAGACGCAGCGGTAAGCAGGGTCTGACCACAAACAGCGATGGGAAGTTACTGACGTTTTCTTTGGTGTGGGTGGCTGCATGGCAGCCTGTGACAGTCACATGACTCACAGAGAAAATGGAAAGACATTGGTGCTCATTTTAAACCATATCCCATGAAAGCTGAACAATAAATGGATGTTTGGCGAATATTTTACTTCAATGAAGAGAATATCATCATTGGTGGGCCTACGGGGGTTTTTTGGATGACGAGAATATTGTCATCAGCATGCCAAAGTGTTAAATGAGTGCGAACGTGAGACTGGGATGGTGGAGAGTAAGTGGCAGCAGAAGCATAAGGCATGGTACGTAATTCAGAAATGAGGATGGTCAAACCATGCTAGATGGTAGTGATGACTTCCGGGTAGTTAAGGGATGGTGCAAAGTTAGGTAAGTAACAATAATACGAGTGCATCTATCTACCTGTCTATAGCCAGATGCCATAATCCCATAAGGGGTGGCCATTTGTCTTTGGGTTGGTGGTTTTACGGGGAGGGGCACTAACCCTCCGCTAACCCACCTGTTGACAGGTAGGGAACAGGTTGGTTGGTTATACAGTACAGTTGGGCAAGTAGAAAGTGCAAAAAAAAATATTGGGGTATATGGCGACATCTGGCAGCCCACATATCTTTATGAATGAAACACTCACAGCCTAGAGTCTGTGTCAGGTGGAACGTGATTGGCTAAACTTTTGAGTGCTGGTGAAACAAATATTCTCATCATATTATAAGTAAATGAAGGTTAATAAGTGGCAGGATATAATTTATAGAGAATGCTACAATATTTAATGAACGAACGTGGAGCGTTAGCAATCTGTAAAACGTAACTGGCAACATAGTACAGAAGAGTAGCACGTCAGCTGGTAATTTCCTTTATTCATGATCTTTGAAGCTGCTGAAACGAAGCCTATTGAATCAAACTAATAATGTTGACCTCTAACGAAGAGAACAGGAAATGCCTTCTTTAATGAATCTAATACTGATATTATATTTCATCAGATTCTAGGGATATTACACTCTATGACACATGATGTCTGATATATAATGTACTGAAATAGGAAAAAGAAGACTGCGCTAGACCACAAAGACCTTGTAGCACAAGGGAGAAGGACATAGAGAGGGGGGAGGGCAAGCATGAGGGAAAGAGAAGGAAAGGAGGGACAGTTGAAGAGCTAAATAAAACAGGAGTGTTATTTAACTGTTTGTTGTATATAGATCACACATGTTATTTTTGAGAACATTACTTTATAATATGAGAAATGAATATTTTGTCAGAGGAAATGAACTTACTGTAAATTATTTTGATTTTGTACTGTACCTACCAATGATGAGAAATGAGTTGAAAAATTATCAACAGTGGCAAATATGTTAGCCTAAAACAAACCCTCAAAACTGATTATCATGCCATCCCTGTATTCATTTTCAGCACATTGAAAAATGTCCTATTGAATGATTGTGATGAATTTTCTTTGCAAAGATAAAAGGAGGTAAAACAGTTGTGAGAGATGTATTGGAATCAGCGCTGTGCTCATCTCACAGCTACATCGCACATGGTAAACATCCTGGCAATCGATAGTGAATGCCTGTAAGTGATACACAGGTAAACTATGCAACAAATAAAAGCAAACATATGATCTTAAAGTCCCGTCCACACTATCGGGCAGTGCCCAGTGGGCACGAGTGATAAGCCTGTCATTGACAACTTTATGGCAGCTTTGACAGGCAAACCAGCAAACTGCCGGTGACCTTAGCTGAGCAAAATCACCAGAAACTTCCCGGTGGTCTGGCGCCGAGCATGGGTCGACGACCCTGCCATCTTCAAAAAGTTGGCTCTTAAATCAGAACTTTTTTTGCACGCTCTCTTTTATTTAATATTTTACAAATGCAACAATTAACATGCCATACATAGCTATGGCTTTTTCTATTCAACTGTGTTGCGCATGGTGATATCACACTCAAGCGCTGCCGACCACCTACTGATAACTGGCTGACTTTACTGCTTGACCTGCTAGCCTACTCAGCAGTGTGGACAACATCACAATCATGCTCGACAAACTGTGCCTGATGAGAGCACTGTCCGCCAGTCACTGCCCTATAGTGTGGCCGGGACCTAACAACCTCAATTCGGGGAATGACTAGCATCAAGTAAAATAATTACATTTTCAAATGAGGAAACAACCCGATGGCTGCCAGTGTTAATTGACGCTAGTTACCCATTTGGTAACCACTTCATTTCACTGTCTCTTTCCTATCCTCTCCTCCAAACACTGCAGAGGAGGGATCAGTATTGGTTTGGTGTTGCAACTTACAACTGGATATTTGGTCACCTAGTCCCTGTTTGATGTTACAAAACGATGTTGCTTGCACCTCATGGATGTGAAAGTAATTAAGTGGAGCTATCTATCTATCTATCTATTGCCAGATGCCATGATCCCATAAGGGGTGGCCATTTGACTTTGAGTTATTTCTTTTATGGGGAGGGGCACTAACCCTCCACCAACCCACTTGTTGACACGTAGGGAGCACGTATGGTTTGGTTATATGGTAACCACCCAGCGTTGTAAATGGTTTCTTGGCTTACAGGAAACCATTTAGATTATCACTCAATGTAAAGCCACCTGTAAAGAAAATAAGAAGTGACAGGAAAGATGGAAGAAATAGGAAGAAAGGAGGGCAGGCACAGAAAAAGAATGATAAAGGCTAAGGAAGAAGTAGGCAGCACTACAAAAAGTGAGTGGATGATGGTCGCCACCACCTACCACTAAGCTGGAAGAATTTTAAGGCAATCATCTCATAATATATGAATGTTACTGATTATCTGACTATATTTTTGCATTTCCAATGCAGTGCATTTATAGTCGTAGGGGGATATTGCCGTCAGAAACGTGGGCGATAGTTAAAGGGTTTTGGTACCCCTTCGGTCTAGAGTCAATCGATTTTACCTCTTCAGCTGTCCCTCCTTTCCCTGTTTTTTCCACATGCTTGCTGTCTCCCCTCTCTATCTCCTTCTCCCTTGTACTACAGGGTCTTTCTGGCCTACCACAGTCTTGTTTTCCTATTCGATATACTGAGAAGAAATCTATCTATCTATCTATTGCCAGACGCCGTAATCCCGTAAGAGGTGGCCACAAACAAATAGCCTCCACGTAGCCCTGTCCCCCGCCATTTCACTGCCCTGCTCCCAACTAACACCCCCCTCTCTTATAAATCTCTCCACTCCATCCCTCCCTCTCATCCTCAGCCTCCCCCTCCCTCTCCCCCCCCTCCACCTCACTCACATACACTCTCCTCGTCAGCCTCTCTCTCCATCCTCTCCACATGGCCAAACCACCTCAGTGTGTTCCTTCTAACGCTTCCTATCACATCCACATCCACACCATAACGCTCCCTCACATCCTCATTTGTCAGCCTGTCTCTCCATGTGACTCCACAGGCTCCTCTTAACTAACTCATTTCCACTGCTCTCACTCTTGACTTGTGCCCTTCCAACAACGTCCAAGCTTCACTTCCATACGTTCCAGTTGGTATCACAATACTGTCATGTAGTAACTTTTTCACTTTCATGCTCACTTCCCTGTTCCTTATCACTGCTTTCAAGGAACCAACAACCTTTCTTCCTTGCTGTACCCTTTCAAGCACTTCACCCTCCAAACTTCCATCCTTACTCATCACACTACCCAAGTACTTAAACGTACTCACATTTTCCAATTCCTCACCATGCAACCTCATTGTACAGTCACTGACTTCACCTCTCTCAAAGACCATCACTATACTCTTCCCTACATTCACCTTTAGATTCCGTTTCTTACACACTCTCCCAAACTCATCCACCAAACCTTGCAGCTCCCTTTCGTCTTCACTTAACAACACAGAATCATCCGTAAACAACAGTACAGGGAGTTTCTAAACACTATCCTCTCTCACCAGGGCCAATCCAACATCCACTGCCCTACCTTGTACCTCTTTTATTACCCCATCCATGTACAGATTGAACAACCATGGAGACATGACACATCCCTGTTTCAACCCAACCTTCAAAGAGAAATATTCACTCAGTTCACCATCCACACGCACTGCAACCTTAACACCATCATACATACTCTTCACAGCATTCAACAACTTCCCATCTACTCCATATATACTTAATGCTTCCATAATCCTTGTCTATCCACCTTGTCATATGCTTTCTCCAAATCCATGAAAGCCGCACACAACTTCTTTCCCTTCTCTAGAAACTTTTCCACTAAAGATCTAAGAATGAATATCTTATCTACACAACCTCTTCTTTTCCTAAAACCTCCCTGTTCTTCTCCAAGAAATTCCTCTGTTATTTCCCTAACTCTATGAATTAGTATCCTACCATACACTTTTCCTATTATACTAAGAAGACAAATGCCCCTATTATAACCAACACAATTGTTTTTCCCCTTTCCCTTTGTACAAGGAAATAATTATATCTGACTTCCAATCCTCTGGGACTCATCTTCCTCCCAGGCCAATCAGCACATCTTCCACATCCATTCTATTACTATCTCTCCCCCATGCTTCAGCATTTCACCACACACTCCATCAATTCCTGGGGCTTTCCCCAATTTGACTATCTTCATTGCTTTCACAATTACTATCCTACAGATTTCTTCCTGTCTTCTCACCTCCCTCCTTCTCCCAGCCATTCCCCAGCCACTTATACCCGCATTACTTCCATTCTCTATGTTCAACAATTCCTTAAAGTGTTCTCTCTATCTGCTCACTTTTTCTCCCTTCTCCACTAGTAATCTACCATTTTTATCTTTCACTCCCCTACTAACTTCACTTCCACCCTGTCTTACTCTCTTCACCTCTTTCCAGAACATTTTCTTACAGTCCCTCCACTTTACACTCAAATTCCTTCCAAATTCCTCATCCACTCTCTTCTTACTGTCTCTTACTAATCTTTTCACCTCTCTTCCTTTCTACATATAACTCTCTCTTCCGCCTCTCAACTTCTTCCACGCCCCTATTTCTCATCCATTCATTGTATGCTTTCTTCTATTGTGCCACAGCCTGTCTTACCTCTTTATTTCACCATGTTGTTCCTTGCATCCCCTTCCGTCTTCTCTTCGCCCCACACACCACATCACATGCTGCACATATTTCTTCTGTGAATATCTTGCACACACCTTCCACATCACCCATCCGCTCCAATTCATATTTACCCAATCGTTCCTCCACTTCTCTCTTATATTCTGCCTTTTTCTCATCCTCTTGTAACCTTTCCACTCTCCTTGCAACTACTCCTTCCTCCCATCCTTCCCTTCTTTTATTTTTCCATCTTACATGGATCTTGATTCTGGCCACCACCAAGCACTGGTCAATCCACTCCCCCAACCTCTATAAGCTTTTGCATCCATTACACATCTTCACATCCTTTCATCCTCACACACATAATCAATCATTACCTTCCTTTCATTCAGTCCACCATCCACCCTTCTCATCATTTTGTGCCTGAAGAGGGTATTGGCTATCACCAACCCCCTCCCAACACAAATGTCCGCTAATGCACTGCCATTTTCATCTATCTCAGCAGGCACACCCCACTCACCAACTATTCCATCCACCTTCACATTCCCTGAGAAGAAATATAAAAGGTAATATGGAAAGAATAAATTTAGTATAAATTTACTGCCTACGCATTTTAACAGACATCATGTGCCATGGAGTGTATTAACCCCAGAAACTGATGAAATATAATATCAATATTAGATTCGTTAAAGAACACATTGCCTGTTCTCTTCGTTAGAGGTCAACATTATTAGTCTGCTTTATTAGGCTTTGTTTCAGCAGCTTCAAAGATCACGAATAAATGAAACTACCAGCTGACATGCCGCTCTACTGTACTATGTTACCAGTTACATTTTACAGACTGCTAACACCCATTACTCTATTATACTCCAAGTATGTTCATTAAATACTGTAGTATTCTCTATAAATTCTATCCTGCCACTCATTAGTTATTAACCATCATTTACGTATAATATGATGAGAATATCTGCTTCACCACCTGACAGGCTCTAGGCAGGATGTTTCATTCATAAAGATACATGGGCTTACTACAGGGAACCGACAGATGTCGCCACATACACCCATATTTTTTTTCGCACTTTCTACTTGCCCAGCTGTACAAGGTCTGTTCAGAAAGTATGCGGCCTGAGGCTCTAAAAAAATAAATATCTAACCTGTTGAGCTAGAACACTAATCCCCCTCAGGGTAGGTCCCTTCTGACTTGACACACGTAGCCCAGCATTCTTTCCACTGCCTGAAAAATTTTGAAGTCATATTTCAGTATCCCCTGCAGGTGTATATATACATTCATATATATATTTACATGCATACATAGTATATATAATCTTTCTATATAAAATCTATCTATATATCTATCTATTGCCAGACACCTTAATCCCATATGGGGTGGCCACAAACAAATCGCCTCCACATTATCCTGTCCCCCGCCATTTCACTGCCTTGCTCCAAGCTCACACCCTTTCTCTCATATGCCTCTCCACTCCATTCCTCCATCTCATCCTTGGCCTCACCCCCCCCTCCACCTCACTCACATACACTCTCCTCAACAGTCTCTTGCTCTCTATCCTCTCCACATGGCCAAACCACCTCAATGTCTTTCTCCTAATGCTTCCTATCACATCCACACCCACACCACAATCCTCCTTCACTTCCTCATTTGTCAGTCCATTTCTCCATATGACTCCACATGCTCCTCTCAAATAACTCATTTCCGTTGCTCTCACTCTTTGACCTGTGTCCCTCCAACACGGTCCAAGCTTCACTTCCATATGTTAGAGTTGGTATTGCAATACTGTCATGCAGTAACTTCTTCACTTCCATGCTCACTTCCCTGTTTCTTATCACTGCTTTCAAAGAACCAGCAACCTTTCTTCCTTGTTGTACCCTTTCAAGCACTTCACCTTTTAAACTTCCATCCTTCCATATATATGTAAAGCAGAGTCATCATACAACACAAGACAGGTTATGCAGAACCTCGTGCAAAATCAAATTCACACAAAAACGTGACATATATTTACATGTAAAACAAGGGGTTAGGTTCTGGGAGCCTAATATTTTTCGTTAAAAATATATTATTGATAGATTATTACAAATATGTCTGTCTTATGACATCCAAGACAGTGTGTTTAGATATGATCTCACCAAATGGACACATCAGTGCATAATACATTCTAACCTAACCGTTCAGTTTTGACCCCTAATACTCCCCATAAAAATTTAATCACCAAGGATTGTCACTAAGCCTCTTGAATGTCCTCATTACCAATTAAGCAAAAAACTTTTGACCTAAACAACACATGAATAATGGCTGCCCAGCATCACGCATATTTCGCCAGGAATCACACTTTTGGCGCCCTTACAAAAAAAAAAAAAAAAAAAAAAAACCAATGCAGTGGGAAAATTTTTGAAAGCCATTGGTCATCAACAATAAAGGAAAAAAAATGCTATAAAGAAGTCGTCAGCATGGAGTGACTGCACATTTCTCACTTCTCAGATACACATGAATGCAGTAATTGTGAATAATAAGCAAGTCAGCCAAGCAGTACAATTTGTATGACAGTATAATTCATGAGAACTGAACTCACATAATTATCTTACCTAACTATGTACAGTGGATTCTCAAATTTCGACAGTTTAGAATTCGATGAATCAAATTTTGATACATTTTGGAGTGGTCTGCCTACCTTACTTTTTCCATGCAAAGTCACGTATTTCGATGCTCTCAGGGCCAGACTCCAACCAAAACAAGCAAAGATAATATTTTTGATGTGAACCAAAATGCTAGAAGTGAAGGAAAATTATAAGAAAAAGTATGAGCCTAACCTAATGTCGTATGTGACATGTGTCAAGAAGAGAATGAAAATCAACATCATTTATTCATATGTGGAGCACAAGATGAAAAGGTTCCAAGACAATTCACCGCCAAGTCAATTCGCCGTCAGATAATTCCCCATCAAACATGGACGATTTCTCGTCAGGACAATTTGCACCCTGGACTATTCCCTGTCATTCTATAAATATACTTACAGTATTATTAATTAAACAATACTTTAATAACTTGAAGATATAACAAGAGAAATTAAAGGAAAAGAATCAATAATAGAAATACTCAAACAAAATGAATTACAGGTGGTAGCAAACACAGTAGGCAGAATACTGAAACGAAGAGAAGTACTGTACAGTAATTATGAACATAAGGAGCAACACAGAAACGTAGGCGATAGTTAAAGGGTTTTGGTACCCCTTCGGTCTAGAGTCAATCGATTTTACCTCTTCAGCTGTCCCTCCTTTCCCTGTTTTTTCCACATGCTTGCTGTCTCCCCTCTCTATCTCCTTCTCCCTTGTGCTACAGGGTCTTTCTGGCCTACCACAGTCTTGTTTTCCTATTCGATATACTGAGAAGAAATCTATCTATCTATCTATTGCCAGACGCCGTAATCCCGTAAGAGGTGGCCACAAACAAATAGCCTCCACGTAGCCCTGTCCCCCGCCATTTCACTGCCCTGCTCCCAACTAACACCCCCCTCTCTTATAAATCTCTCCACTCCATCCCTCCCTCTCATCCTCAGCCTCCCCCTCCCTCTCCCCCCCCTCCACCTCACTCACATACACTCTCCTCGTCAGCCTCTCTCTCCATCCTCTCCACATGGCCAAACCACCTCAGTGTGTTCCTTCTAACGCTTCCTATCACATCCACATCCACACCATAACGCTCCCTCACATCCTCATTTGTCAGCCTGTCTCTCCATGTGACTCCACAGGCTCCTCTTAACTAACTCATTTCCACTGCTCTCACTCTTGACTTGTGCCCTTCCAACAACGTCCAAGCTTCACTTCCATACGTTCCAGTTGGTATCACAATACTGTCATGTAGTAACTTTTTCACTTTCATGCTCACTTCCCTGTTCCTTATCACTGCTTTCAAGGAACCAACAACCTTTCTTCCTTGCTGTACCCTTTCAAGCACTTCACCCTCCAAACTTCCATCCTTACTCATCACACTACCCAAGTACTTAAACGTACTCACATTTTCCAATTCCTCACCATCCAACCTCGCTGTACATTCACTGACTTCACCTCTCTCAAAGACCATCACTATACTCTTCCCTACATTCACCTTTAGATTCCGTTTCTTACACACTCTCCCAAACTCATCCACCAAACCTTGCAGCTCCCTTTCGTCTTCACTTAACAACACAGAATCATCCGTAAACAACAGTACAGGGAGTTTCTAAACACTACTCTCTCTCACCAGGGCCAATCCAACATCCACTGCCCTACCTTGTACCTCTTTTATTACCCCATCCATGTACAGATTGAACAACCATGGAGACATGACACATCCCTGTTTCAACCCAACCTTCAAAGAGAAATATTCACTCAGTTCACCATCCACACGCACTGCAACCTTAACACCATCATACATACTCTTCACAGCATTCAACAACTTCCCATCTACTCCATATATACTTAATGCTTCCATAATCCTTGTCTATCCACCTTGTCATATGCTTTCTCCAAATCCATGAAAGCCGCATACAACTTCTTTCCCTTCTCTAGAAACTTTTCCACTAAAGATCTAAGAATGAATATCTTATCTACACAACCTCTTCTTTTCCTAAAACCTCCCTGTTCTTCTCCAAGAAATTCCTCTGTTATTTCCCTAACTCTATGAATAAGTATCCTACCATACACTTTTCCTATTATACTAAGAAGACAAATGCCCCTATTATAACCAACACAATTGTTTTTCCCCTTTCCCTTTGTACAAGGAAATAATTATATCTGACTTCCAATCCTCTGGGACTCACCTTCCTCCCAGGCCAATCAGCACATCTTCCACATCCATTCTATTACTATCTCTCCCCCATGCTTCAGCATTTCACCACACACTCCATCAATTCCTGGGGCTTTCCCCAATTTGACTATCTTCATTGCTTTCACAACTACTATCCTACAGATTTCTTCCTGTCTTCTCACCTCCCTCCTTCTCCCAGCCATTCCCCAGCCACTTATACCCGCATTACTTCCATTCTCTATGTTCAACAATTCCTTAAAGTGTTCTCTCTATCTGCTCACTTTTTCTCCCTTCTCCACTAGTAATCTACCATTTTTATCTTTCACTCCCCTACTAACTTCACTTCCACCCTGTCTTACTCTCTTCACCTCTTTCCAGAACATTTTCTTACAGTCCCTCCACTTTACAATCAAATTCCTTCCAAATTCCTCATCCACTCTCTTCTTACTGTCTCTTACTAATCTTTTCACCTCTCTTCCTTTCTACATATAACTCTCTCTTCCGCCTCTCAACTTCTTCCACGCCCCTATTTCTCATCCATTCATTGTATGCTTTCTTCTATTGTGCCACAGCCTGTCTTACCTCTTTATTTCACCACGTTGTTCCTTATCCCCTTCCGTCTTCTCTTCGCCCCACACACCACATCACATGCTGCACATATTTCTTTTGTGAATATCTTGCACACACCTTCCACATCCCCCATCTGCTCCAATTCATATTTACCTAATCGTTCCTCCACTTCTCTCTTATATTCTGCCTTTTTCTCATCCTCTTGTAACCTTTCCACTCTCCTTGCAACTACTCCTTCCTCCCATCCTTCCCTTCTTTTATTTTTCCATCTTACATGGATCTTGATTCTGGCCACCACCAAGCACTGGTCAATCCACTCCCCCAACCTCTATAAGCTTTTGCATCCATTACACATCTTCACATCCTTTCATCCTCACACACATAATCAATCATTGCCTTCCTTTCATTCAGTCCACCATCCACCCTTCTCATCATTTTGTGCCTGAAGAGGGTATTGGCTATCACCAACCCCCTCCCAGCACAAATGTCCACTAATGCACTGCCATTCTCATCTATCTCAGCAGGCACACCCCACTCACCAACTATTCCATCCACCTTCACATTCCCTGAGAAGAAATATAAAAGGTAATATGGAAAGAATAAATTTAGTATTAATTTACTGCCTAGCATTTTAACAGACATCATGTGCCATGGAGCGTATTAACCCCAGAAACTGATGAAAAATACTATCAATATTAGATTCGTTAAAGAACACATTGCCGGTTCTCTTCGTTAGAGGTCAACATTATTAGTCAGCAGCTTCAAAGATCACAAATAAACGAAACTACCAGCTGACATGCCGCTCTACTGTACTGTGTTACCAGTTCATTTTACAGACTGCTAACACCCATTACACTATTATACTCCATGTTTGTTCATTAAATACTGTAATATTCTCTATAAATTCTATCCTGCCACTCATTAGTTATTAACCATCATTTATGTATAATATGATGAGAATATCTGCTTCACCACCTGACAGGCTCTAGGCAGGATGTTTCATTCATAAAGATACATGGGCTTACTACAGGGAACCGACAGATGTCGCCACATACACCCATATTTTTTTTCGCACTTTCTACTTGCCCAGCTGTACAAGGTCTGTTCAGAAAGTATGCGGCCTGAGGCTCTAAAAAAATAAATATCTAACCTGTTGAGCTAGAACACTAATCCCCCTCAGGGTAGGTCCCTTCTGACTTGACACACGTAGCCCAGCATTCTTTCCACTGCCTGAAAAATTTTGAAGTCATATTTCAGTATCCCCTGCAGGTGTATATATACATTCATATATATATTTACATGCATACATAGTATATATAATCTTTCTATATAAAATCTATCTATATATCTATCTATTGCCAGACACCTTAATCCCATATGGGGTGGCCACAAACAAATCGCCTCCACATTATCCTGTCCCCCGCCATTTCACTGCCTTGCTCCAAGCTCACACCCTTTCTCTCATATGCCTCTCCACTCCATTCCTCCATCTCATCCTTGGCCTCACCCCCCCCTCCACCTCACTCACATACACTCTCCTCAACAGTCTCTTGCTCTCTATCCTCTCCACATGGCCAAACCACCTCAATGTCTTTCTCCTAATGCTTCCTATCACATCCACACCCACACCACAATCCTCCTTCACTTCCTCATTTGTCAGTCCATTTCTCCATATGACTCCACATGCTCCTCTCAAATAACTCATTTCCGTTGCTCTCACTCTTTGACCTGTGTCCCTCCAACACGGTCCAAGCTTCACTTCCATATGTTAGAGTTGGTATTGCAATACTGTCATGCAGTAACTTCTTCACTTCCATGCTCACTTCCCTGTTTCTTATCACTGCTTTCAAAGAACCAGCAACCTTTCTTCCTTGTTGTACCCTTTCAAGCACTTCACCTTTTAAACTTCCATCCTTCCATATATATGTAAAGCAGAGTCATCATACAACACAAGACAGGTTATGCAGAACCTCGTGCAAAATCAAATTCACACAAAAACGTGACATATATTTACATGTAAAACAAGGGGTTAGGTTCTGGGAGCCTAATATTTTTCGTTAAAAATATATTATTGATAGATTATTACAAATATGTCTGCCTTATGACATCCAAGACAGTGTGTTTAGATATGATCTCACCAAATGGACACATAAGTGCATAATACATTCTAACCTAACCTTTCAGTTTTGACCCCTAATACTCCCCATAAAAATTTAATCACCAAGGATTGTCACTAAGCCTCTTGAATGTCCTCATTACCAATTAAGCAAAAAACTTTTGACCTAAACAACACATGAATAATGGCTGCCCAGCATCACGCATATTTCGCCAGGAATCACACTTTTGGCGCCCTTACAAAAAAAAAAAAAAAAAAAAAAAAAAAAAAAAAAACAATGCAGTGGGAAAATTTTTGAAAGCCATTGGTCATCAACAATAAAGGAAAAAAAATGCTATAAAGAAGTCGTCAGCATGGAGTGACTGCACATTTCTCACTTCTCAGATACACATGAATGCAGTAATTGTGAATAATAAGCAAGTCAGCCAAGCAGTACAATTTGTATGACAGTATAATTCATGAGAACTGAACTCACATAATTATCTTACCTAACTATGTACAGTGGATTCTCAAATTTCGACAGTTTAGAATTCGATGAATCAAATTTTGATACATTTTGGAGTGGTCTGCCTACCTTACTTTTTCCATGCAAAGTCACGTATTTCGATGCTCTCAGGGCCAGACTCCAACCAAAACAAGCAAAGATAATATTTTTGATGTGAACCAAAATGCTAGAAGTGAAGGAAAATTATAAGAAAAAGTATGAGCCTAACCTAATGTCGTATGTGACATGTGTCAAGAAGAGAATGAAAATCAACATCATTTATTCATATGTGGAGCACAAGATGAAAAGGTTGCAAGACAATTCACCGCCAAGTCAATTCGCCGTCAGATAATTCCCCATCAAACATGGACGATTTCTCGTCAGGACAATTTGCACCCTGGACTATTCCCTGTCATTCTATAAATATACTTACAGTATTATTAATTAAACAATACTTTAATAACTTGAAGATATAACAAGAGAAATTAAAGGAAAAGAATCAATAATAGAAATACTCAAACAAAATGAATTACAGGTGGTAGCAAACACAGTAGGCAGAATACTGAAACGAAGAGAAGTACTGTACAGTAATTATGAACATAAGGAGCAACACAGAAATGAATAATAGAGACTGAGAAAAAAAAAAAAAAAGTCATGTTGTTTAGGGACAAGAGCTCCTGGATGGGAGTAGGCACCTCCAACAACAAGCTATATGCAAGGTGATGTTTTGTTGTTGGCTGCCATCTTGCGACTGTCTCGCCAGCAGCCAGCCCTCTTCAGCCAAGTGCCGCACTTTCAGCCTGTACCTTCCATGTGTGGACATGCATTTCACTGTAATTTAGTTGTATGTATTTTCTTTGTATTTTCATCGCAACTTACCTGTTTCAAGATGCCATGCAAGAGCAGTTCTTCGGGTAGCAGTGGTAATGGACAAGAGCAGCCTGGCACCTCTAAATCTTTGCAGCCAAAGGAGAAATGGCAATACAGGAAAGGGCAGAAATACACCAAGTATACACTTGCTGATAGTATGGCAATACAATGCAGAACTACAGTTACTTAACCACAATTATAGTTCATAAAGTCTACAAAGGGTGTGGGCAAAAAATCATGATTTTACGTAGTTAGATTCGGAGGCCCTGGACCCAAACTAATTTTTCCCATAAGAAGTTCAGTTTAAATTTTGATGATTTGAATTTCACAGTGATTTTTAGACATCCATGCCCATCGAAATTCGAGAATCCACTGTATATCAATATGTAGTGTCTTTACAGATTGTAAGATCCGAATTTTCTCTACCAAAGACTGTCAGTTCATAACAAACATCACGCAAACAGCTTTTTTTCCCCACACTTGTTGCACTAAAGGTGAAAACATGAATTTTACTGCTCCTTCATCATTAACATTTTCTTCCAACAAAGACACCTATCCACATTGTAAACACACCCGACTCATATTTGTCTGATCGTTTGCATTTAACCTCCCACACCACACAGCACTTCGTCCAACAATTTTACATTTTCATTTAGAATAAATGCTTTTCTTGTGTTTATAGCACTTTCAGGGTGTTTAGGCATAACTAAAGTTACTTTGCAAGCACATGCTCAGAGTTCTGTGAGGAAATAAGGAGCAACAAAATAAGCAAATAAACTTCTCATCACAGCGACCGTCTACACAACATCGAGGCAGGCAGTGGGAGGTGGTATGGGACATGGGTCATGTGGGTCGGCTCGGGTCAAGGAAGCCAAGCAGTGACCTACAAAAGCATAACACACAAGTTGTATCTGGAAATCCAAAACCTAAACACACCCATTTCCCTCAGTTTCTCTCATGCAATTGAGTGGTATGACCGTGCTATTAAGTAATTATGGAAGAAATTATATGCCCGTGTTATTGTAACAGTGTTGTTTCGTTTTGTCTTAAATAATGATTGTACTGTGTAATATATATATAATATATCTGTCTATCTATCTATCTGTCCATCTATCTACTATAGCCAGATGCCATAATCGGGTAAGGAGTGGCCATTTGTCTCGAGTTAGTTGCTTCACAGGGAGGGGCACTAACCCTCCACCATCCCACTTGTTCACACGTAGGGCTCACGTTTGGGCTGGTTGTACGGTTACCAGTCGGCGTTGTAAATGGTTCCTGGCTCACAGGATATCATTAGGCTTATCACTCAATTGAAAGTGACCTGAAAAGGAATGAAGAGTAATAAAAAGTGACAGGAAAGACGGGAGAAATAGGAAGACAGGAGGACAGACACAGAGAGAGAATGATAAAGGTGAAGGAGGAAGTAGGCAGCATTACATCAAGTGAGTGGATGATCGTCCCCACTACCTACTCAACTGTATATACAGTAAAACCTCAATTTAACGGCACCCTAGGGGGTCCTGAGCATGCCAAAAAAAACGAAATTCCGTTAGATTGGGGCTTACACCTATCGGTATCCCCAGAACTCACGCTAACACATTTTAACACATTTTTAAGCATATAAACATGTGCAGACATACAAAATCAATAAAAAAAAAATTTATATTTAGTATAAAAGAAAGCAGGTAGGTGTGGTGCTGTAGTAAAGTTCTGTACAGTAATCCAGGTAAGTACAGTACAGTACAGTTGAGCCTTCATACAACACAAGATAGGTTATGCAGAACCTCGTGCAAAATTGATTTCATGCTAAAACGTGACATATACTGTATTTACATGTAAAATAGGGGGTTTGGTTCTAGAAGCCTCATATTTTTCGTTAAAAATATATTTAAAGATAGATTATTAGAAATAAGTCTGCCTTAACCCGCCCAATCCCGACGTTTTCTGAGCTTTGGTCCGCCCCAGTCCCGGCTTTTTTGGACCATTTTTTTTTTTTTGCTCAAACATTCGCTTTTGGTCAGAAACTAAGGAAAATCACAAAGAAAGGTGTCCCTTGGGTCCAGAAATGGCTTACCTGGAGCACGTAAGTTTGACAGGTACTGCCATGCTCTATGAGTAGTCTTTTCGCCATACGTTTTCTATGGTGGCACAGGTACTCTGAACTGATGCAGTATATGTTTATTATCATGTATTCATATGTTGGAAATATGTATACCACAAGTATATTGGGTTTTATACAGAAAAAAATGAGAAATAAGGTACACTATGTTCCATTGTGCGACGCTAGCGAAATCGGTCGATTATGTCACCGATGGTAGCAAATATCGTTATTTCATCAGCTATTGTATTTTTTCATGTTCCATATTACTTCCACAATTACATCATACCTTTTTCAACTTTACATAATTGTTTGTACATATTTTGAGGCATTATGACAAGAATTAGCATAAAAGTAGCGCTTATTTACCAAGTGAGATCATTTTAAGTCATGTTTTTTCAACTCAGATTCTATTTTTTCACCTTTTAGATTACTTATAATATATAACCCACTTACATGTTATACAATTAGTTTTATAGATGTACTTGCTGTACGAAAAGAATTAGCATAAGAATAGCGCTTATTTACCAAGTGACAGGGTGGATAGACAAGGATTGTGGAAAGTGCTAAGAATATATGGAGTAGATGGGAAGTTGCTGAATGCTGTGAAAAGTATGTACGATGGTGCGAAGGCTGCAGTGCGTGTGGATGGTGAACTAAGTGAATTTTTCTCTTTGAAAGTTGGTTTGAAACAGGGATGTGTCATGTCTCCATGGCTGTTCAATCTGTACATGGATGAGGTAATAAAAGAGGTACAAGGTAGGGTAGTGGATGTTGGAGTGGCCCTGGTGAGAGAGGATAGTGTTTGGAAACTCCCTGTACTGTTGTTTGCAGATGATACCGTGTTGTCGAGTGAAGACAAAGGGGAGCTGCAAGGCTTGGTGGATGAGTTTGAGAGAGTGTGTAAGAAACGGAATCTAAAGGTGAATGTAGGGAAGAGTAAAGTGATGGTCTTTGAGAGAGGTGAAGTTAGTATGTACAGCGAGGTTGGATGGTGAGGAATTGGAAAATGTGAGTAGGTTTAAGTACTTGGGTAGTGTGATGAGTAAGGATGGAGGTTTGGAGGGTGAAGTGCTTGAAAGGGTACAGCAGGGAAGAAAGGTTGCTGGTTCTTTGAAGGCAGTGATAAGAAACAGGGAAGTGAGCATGGAAGTGAAAAAGTTTCTACATGACAGTATTGTGATACCAACTCTAACGTACGGAAGTGAAGCTTGGACACTGTTGGAAGGACACAAGTCAAGAGTGAGAGCAGTGGAACTGAGTTATTTAAGAGGAGCCTGTGGAGTCACGTGGAGAGACAGGCTGACGAATGAAGATATAAAGGAGCGTTGTGGTGTGGATGTGGATGTGATAGGAAGCGTTATGAGGAACACACTGAGGTGGTTTGGCCATGTGGAGAGGATGGAGGGTGAAAGACTGACGAAGAGAGTGTATGTGAGTGAGGTGGAGGGGGGAAGAGGGAGGGGGAGGCTGAGGATGAGATGGAGGGATGGGGTGGAGAGGTATATGAGAGAGGGGGGTGAGTTGGGAGCAGGGCAGTGAAATGGCGGGGGACAGGGCGACTTGGAGGCGATTTGTTTGTGGCCACCCCAAACGGGATTGAGGCGTCTGGCAATAGATAGATAGATAGACAATTTGGTCTTTCATGCTTTTTTCAACTCAGATTCTATTTTTTCACCTTTTTGATTACTTATAACATAACATATTACCCATTTACATGTTAGACAATTGCTTTTACAGAAATACATGCTTTATGAAAAGAATTAGCACAGAAGTAGCGCTAATTTACGTAGGTAAATCATGTCATTATTTTTTCACCTCTGAATTTATTTTCTCCCCCTTTACAGTACTTCTCACATTACATTCTGGCCTTTTCCATGTCAGACATTTGCTTTCACAGTAGTACACGATTTACAGTAAGCCTTATCCTAATAGAGAGAGAGAGAGAGAGAGAGAGAGAGAGAGAGAGAGTGAGGTGGCATGGTGGTACAGTGGGAGACAGCTTATCCCATAATTGGTGGCTAAATTTAGAGCCCTTGGGGAATCTCCCACTCCTCTTACACCGTGAACAAAATTCTTCCTAGCGCTTATTTACCTACTGACTATGTTCTGTGACTTTCAACTTAGACTATTTTTCAACTTACATACCAACTTTACAGTAACTATACAATTGCTTATATAGATGTACATGCTTTACGAAAAGAATGAGCATAGCAATAGCGTAACCACGTGAGTTCAGGTCACTCGAAATCTAATTATTCACCTTTTATAATACTTCCAATATAACATATTACCCCTCTACATGTTATAGAGAGAGAGAGAGAGAGAGAGAGAGAGAGAGAGAGAGAGAGAGAGAGAGAGTGAGGTGGGATGGTGGTACACTGGGAGACAGCTTATCCCATAATTGGTGGCTAAATTAGGAGCCACTGGGGAATTTTCCACTCATCTTACACCGTGAACAGAATTCTTCCTAGCGCTTATTTACTTACTGAATGTATGTCGTATGACTTTCAACTTAGACTATTTTTCAACTTACATACTAACTTTACAGTAACTATACAATTGCTTTTATAGATGTACATGCTTTACGAAAAGAATGAGCATAGCAATAGCGCTACAACGTGACTTCAGGTACCGTCATTATTTTTTCAACTCAAAATCTAATTATTCACCTTTTATAATACTTCCAATATAACATATTACCCATTTACATGTTAGACAAGTGCTTTCACCTTCTGCTAACTCACACTACGCCTAACATGAACACCACGTGGACGTGTTGCCTCCCCCACACCACTCTCGCTTTCACGAATCTGTCTGAGCTCTCCCACCCCAACACTTTCACTTTCTACTGCCCTAACCATCCCCACACCACTACTTCCTGCCACAGAACACATAAAAGGAACATACCTGTGGAACAGTCGCGATGTGCCGTCTGTCCCAGTCCCACGTGGCGATATCTTTTCCTTCCCCAGCCAGGAAAATACGCCACCATGTACTGCTTCCTCGTCCTCGTCCTCATCTGATGGTAGGTGTTGCTGCCTAGATGCAGCACGTGGTGCAGGCTGGCCGTCCCCTGCCCTCCTATATGTAATATATTTGACTTTCCTTGGGGAAGGGACTTCCTCATCACTGCTGCTGGTTACCTCCTCAGGCTGCACATAATCGACATCGAGGGTGTCATCGTCCATTGGGGAATCACTATCCCCTGTAAAGGTATCCAGGGCGACTTGTATCGCCTCCTCTGACAGCCCATGACGCACAATATCTGACCTGGGTGACTGCTGAGAGGTAAGTGGAGGATCAAGGGGTCTGGTGAGGTTAATCTGGGTCTAGGGGATTATCCGCCTGGCGGGGAGTAAGTGAGGCTTGCGTAGGCGGGCGAAACAGAAATCAGGCGCGATTTTTGAAAAATGTGAAAATTATGCAACTTGCAATGTTGCCGCGTTAATTCACGTCGCTGGGACATGAGTGCGCATCATGTGCGGACGTTAATTCACATCGCCGGGATGGCGTGGGTTAAGACACTGAAGACAGTGTGTTTACATACGACCTCACCGACTGGACACATCAATGCATGACTACTGCATTCTAACCTAACCTGACCGATTAGTTTTGGCCCCTAATACTCCTCATAAAAATTTTAATCACCAAGGATTGCCACTAAGCCTCTTGAAAGTCCTCATTAGAAATCAAGCATAAACTTGACCTAAACAACACGTGAATAATGGTTGGCCAGCATCACGCATATTTCGTAACGAATCACTTTCGGTACTAATAAAAAAAAAATGCAGTGTGAAACTTTTTGAAAGCCGTTAGCCATCAACAATAAAGGAAAAAAAAATGACTATAAAGAAGTCATCAGCATGGAGTTATTGTGTATCTCACTTCTCAGATACACACGAATGCAGAAATCGTGAAAAATAAACAAGTCAGCCAAACAGTATAATTTGTATGACAGTATAATTCACAAGAACTGAACTCACATAATTATCTTGCCTAACTGTTTATGTCAACACGTAGTGTCTTCACGTATCGTAAGATTCGAATTTACTTGACCAAAGATCATCAGTTTATAACAAAAAGATCAAGCACAAAGCCTTTTTTTCTTCTTTTTTTTCACACTCGTTGCACTAAAGGCGAATAAATGAATTTTACTGCTCCATCATTAACAGAAGAGAGAGAAATTGAGGAAATGGAAGGAGCACTTTGAGGATTTGTTGAATGTAGAAAGCGAGAGCAGTGCGAGTACAGGTGGTTAGGGAATGGCTGGGAGAAGAGATGAGTGGAGGGAGGAAGAGATCAGTAGGGCAGAAATAGTGGAAGCTATGAAGATCATGTTGGGAAAGGCCCCAGGAATTGATGGAGTGTGTGGTGAAATGATGAGGTATGGGGGTGAGATTGTTGTGGAGTGGATATGGAAGTTGTGTGGATTGGCTTGGGAAGAGGGAAGGGTTCCAGAGGACTGGAAATCAGGTATAATTGTTCCTTTATACAAATGAAAAAGGGAGAGAAAAGTATGTGGTAACCATAGGGGTATTTGCCTTCTTAGTGTAACTGGTAAAATATATGGTAGAATACTCACTGACAGGGTTAGGCATATGACAGAGGAGCTAGTTGGAGAAGAACAAGGGGGATTTAAGAGGGGAAAACGGTGTGTAGATCAGATATTTGTTCTAAGATGTTTAATGGAGAAGTATCTAGAGAGGGAAAGAAAGTGTATGCTGCCTTCATGGACTTGGAGAAAGCTTATGACAGAATAGACAGGCAAGGTATGTGGAAGGTATTAAGAATATATGGAGTGGAGGGGAAATTGCTGAGTGCTGTGAAGAGTATGTACGAAGGAGCTAGGGCTACGGTGCGAGTGGATGGTGAGCTGAGTGAGTTCTTTGATCTCAATGTGGGACTGAAACAGGGTTGTGTGATGTCTCCATGGCTGTTTAATATATACATGGATGGGGTTGTAAAGGAGGTGCAAGGCAGGGGAGTGGATGTGGGGGTGGCTCTAATGAATGAGGGTGAGATTTGGAAAATTCCGGTGTTGCTGTTTGCTGATGATACAGTATTGTTGAGTGAAGATGAATGGGAGTTGCAAGGTTTGGTGAATGAATTTGGGACAGTGTGTAGGAGGAGGAAGCTGAAAGTTAATGTAAACGAAAGTTGTTAGGACTCCATATCATAATTACAAAATATGTACACTTCATTCAGGGGGGTTAACTTGGATGTTGACTCTCCCCCCACTAAATACTGCCTCCAAATTAGCAATGCTTGCATGCATTCTGTGCATTGTGAACAGCACTACTGCAAATACAATGCAGAAGATTATAAAGACAGTAGGTGCTGGGCTATACACATAATATGGGTTGAACATACTCAAACTCAAATCTTCCCAGGGCTTCATTGTTTCATTGATCAGCTGCATAGTTTCAAACTTAGGTGAAGTCAACTTAATACTTGTGCTCATGTTTAAGTCCATATCAGGCAGTGGGTGGAAATGTTTGTGTGTATGATTGAGAATGGCATAGTGACTGATGGTGGATAAAGTAGACATGGCTGGTGTAAATACCGCACAGTAGTCTGGTGCTATGTATAATCCTGATGCTGATGTATGAGATGGTGGTATATCTGGACAGACTACGTAAACTGATGTGTTATGAGTGAAATAAAAAAAACTGAGTGTCCGTTGCGTTGATAGTGTACAAGTTTATCTGGAGCAAAAGTGAAGTTGCAATGATTATGAATATTGTCATTTCTGATGATAGCCATTTCACAAGGGACTGTATCAGTAGGCTGAAACGTGAAAATGTACGCAGGACAAAGATGAACAGCATGTAAGGATGTGCGGCACTTTCGTTCAATCGTTGATTCACTTGCGAAAGTGACAGTGTCCCGTCTCTTGGAGACCATGATGAGTTCCGTGTCTGTGTTGATGTTGATGATGACCAAAGTGTTGTTATTTTTATAGGGGAAGGGATGTATTTGGTATACTGTGAACAGTTCTTCAGTTATGAATGGTACATGAACTACTACTGACGTTGGTGTTAGTGTTGCTTCTAAATATGGATAATACTGCATGAATTCCCTACTGCGGAACAACGGCTTCAATTTATGTTTATGTATGCCTTGACTAATTATCTGACGTAGCTCATGAACTGGGACTAAGTCAATTGTGATCTTGCCATCACCAGCATTCGAAATTCCTTGCATAAGTGCCCTGAAACGATCTCTAGTGTTGTCTAATTGTAGTAGAATCGTGTCAATATGTTCTGTGATGATGGAGAAGTGTTGGAAGAGTGTAATGTTTCCTTCCATTTCATTTATTTTATCTACACTCTCGAGAGCTATGTTTCCTGCCTTTTTCAGATTTTTCACAATTGTCTTCATTGCTGAGTTCTGTCCTGTGATATATTTATCTTAGTATGTTAGTACCTGAGCTAGTTTATTAAATTTGTTGTTTATTTCTTTAAGGTCATCTTCTGTAGCCAATCCAAAGATGTTCCCAAGAACTGCGCCACCCAGGTCGAACAAACCGTGCTTTTGGCAAGTACGTGTGATGTTGTTCCTGTCGCTCAGTACCTTCGTTCCATAAGATGGGAGATCTTGGATCATGATGAGCATAGTTGACTTTGCCTGTTCTAGTTTCCATTTCGCTAACTTTACCATTTCATTCACTTCCTTTGTGTTATGTGCTTGTGAAACATAATTTCCTATCATGAAGTTCAGAGTTCGCATAGACTTCGCAAGACTGTCTAGATAAGTAGGTAATTCATACAAGTAATCTAGACTTATTTCAGTACTCATGACATTGCTACTTCCTCATCTGTCGTCAACATTTCCTCAGTTAACTTGCAAGATCATTTTCCTTTCCCAGGCTCACATGGAGCTGTCTATCTATCTATCTATTTATCTATTATGATTTGTAATTATAATATGGAGTCCTAACAAAGTAAAGTTATGGTGATTGAGAGGAATGAAGTCACAGAATGTAGAGTGAGGTTGGATGGTGAGGATATGGAGAATGTTAGTGCATTCAAGTACCTGGGTAGTGTGATGAGTAAGGATGGAACTTTGGGGGATGAAGTGCGTGAAAGGGTACAGCAGGGAAGGAAAGTTGTTGGTTCACTGAAAGCAGTGATGAGAAATAGGAAGATGAGTATGGAAGTTAAGAAGTCACTGCATGATAGTATTGTGATCCCTACCCTGACGTATGGAAGCGAGGCGTGGACCTTGCAAGAGGGGAACATGTCAAGAGTGAGAGCAGTGGATATGAGTTACCTGAGAGGAGCATGTGGAGTGACATGGAGGGACAGGTTGACGAATGAAGAAGTGAAGGAACGTTGTGGGGTGGATGTGGATGTGGTTGAGAAGCTTAGGAGAAATACACTGAGGTGGTTTGGACATGTGGAGAGAATGGAGAATGAAAGACTGACTAAGAGGGTGTATGTAGGTGAGGTGGAGGGGGGGGAGAGGGAGGGGTAGACCGAGGATGAGGTGGAGAGATGGAGTTGAGAGGTATATGACGGAGGGGGGGTGAGATGGGGGAGGGTAGTCAAATGGTGGGTGACAGACCGACTTGGAGGTGTTTTGTCTGCGGCCACCCTTTGCGGGATTAGGGCGTCGGGCTATAGATAGATAGATAGATCATTAACAATTTTCTCCAACAAAGAAAACTATCCACATTGTAAACATCCCGACTCATATTATCTGTCTGATCATTTGCATTTAAGCTGCAGTGCTACACGCCACTTTGTCCAACAATTTTACATTTTCATTTAGAATAAATGCTCTTCTTGAGTTCATAGCACTTTCAGGATGCTTAGGCATAACTAAAGTTAGTTTGGAACCACGTACTCAGTTCTAAGAGGAAATGAGGAGGAAGGAAATAAGCAAATAAACTCATCACAGCGACCGTTCACACAAAACTGAGGTAGGCAGTGGGCTGTGGCTTATGGTATGGGGGTCATGTAGGTTGGGTCGGGTCGAGGAAGCCAATCAGTGACCAACAAAAGCATAATACACGAGTTGTATCTGGAAATTCAGTACGGTACCAAAACACCAATTTCCCACAGTTTCTCTCGTGCAATTGAGTGGTATTACTGTGCTATTATATAATTATGGGAGAAATTAAATGCTCGTGTTATTGTAAGATCATTGTTTCATTTGGTCTTAAATCGCGACTCTACTGTACAGTAATCCAGGTAAATTAGTTGGCAGGTTGGAGTAGAATAGATGGCACTACATAAATAAGTTCACTAAGTTATGAAGTCTATACTACTAGTTCTTAAATCTAACCTTACATGCTAATTTTTTCATTTTGGGGTCCAGCTAGGTGGGAGGAAGACTGGGTGAGCATAAACATACCCAGTTGGTGGGAAACTGCAAACTGACGATCAAGATGCACGCGGCGCCCGCCACATTTGAATTTCTTTCTAATTTTTACCCATTTGGGGGTATTTTTTTTATTTTTTTTTTTTTTTGCATATTCTTTGGATGATTTGTGCCGTTATACTGGGGCTTCCGTTATAATGAATGCCGTTAAATCAAGGTTTTACTGTGTATATATATATATATTTTGGCTCTGAGGGCACTTTTTGCATATCAGAGCCAAAGAAAATGTTGCCTAAAATGACCGTGACAGGCCTTTCCTCTTCCTTGGATGACTCTGACATCATCCGAAATATTCTGAGAAAAAACAATAAAATCAAGATGCTCATTGATCGAGGTTGTACCCTCAACCTTCTCTTCACAAGGACAAGGAATGACACCAAAACTGCTGTCTTGAAGATGTCGCCAGAAGTGAGATCCTCCATTGTAGAACAGGGCAATTACATCTATGTGGATCTTACAAGATGCCGCGCTTTCGATAGATTCTGGGTTACACAGTGTCATCACTGTCAAGGCTTTGGTCATACATTTGAGAGATGTTCTAGGAAAAGTGATGAACCTAAATGCGTCTTTTGTGCTGGAGCCCATAAATCTAATGACTGTAGTAACAGAAATTCTCCCAAATGCATCAACAGCTCCTCTTTAAGACATCAAGGTGCTAATTCAAAGTCACAGGTGACTGCCCATTTTGCATCAAGTAGAGAATGTCCAATTATGATTTCTCATAGGAATAGATTGATTGAAAACACCAATTTTGACCATTCAAAAAACTGACTACGTCCCTCTTGAACCAGTTAAGGATGGGTCTTTTAAATATTCGTTCCATCTGTAATAAGATAGACTATATTAATGAAACCCTAAATCAGCACGAGCTTGACATATTGTGCTTGACTGAAACCTGGTTGTATGAGTCTGAAATCGATATTATTCATAACGCTTTGCCTAAGACACATTCTATTATTAGTATTCCCAGGCCTGCTGCTGACTATCCAGGAGGAGGCGTAGCACTCATCTACTCGGCAGCACTTGCAAATGTTTCTCTCATTGACTGACCCCATCATCATTTGAATTTACGGAAGTATTAATAAATTTCCATCAGAATACCATTAGAATTGCAATTGTCTATCGACCAGGTCATCCGGGCAGAGATCGAGGTTTTATGGAGGAGTTTGGGCAGTTTCTTGAAGGGTTTTCTCTTAAACCTGGAGGACTTCTTGTTTGTGGTGATTTCAATTATTGGGTTGACAGTCCAGAGTCAAAACCATTTTCTTCAGAATTCCTTGAGTTGATCACCCAGAACAATTTTTTCAATCAGGTGAGTAATCCAACTCATGTCTCAGGACATGTCCTTGACTTGATCTTGTCCCCTGTTGGTTGCAGGCGCGTATCAGATGTGGAGGTTGACTCATTTGACCCCCTCATCTCTGATCATGCTCTGATCACTCTTAGTTTTGATGTCCCGAAATCCCCTTCATATAAAAAGGTCATCAGGTTCAGAAATTACAACAATGTTGATCGCCAGCTGATGTGTTTTGAAATTGATCAACGTTTAAACTCCATTGATTCTTCAAGTCTTTCTTCTGGTGAATTGGTTGATATTTACAACAAGCTCAGGTCAATTTTTGGCCATTATTGTCCTGAGGTAGTAAAAACAATCACTGTATGCGATAATTCTCCGTGATATGGTCCATCCATTAATTCTTTGCGTAGACAACGTAGAAGGGCAGAATGTGAGTGGCGCTTGCAGCGGACCGAAGTAACTCGTTTGCATTATGTTTTTGCGAGAAGAGCAGTCGTTCACACTGTAAAAGCCCAAAAGGCTAGGTATTATCAAAATAAAGTTGATTCATGTGGTGGTGATAAAAAAAAAACTGTCTGCAGTTGTGAACAATTTGGTAGGTCGGAGGAACATAATTGTTAAACCAACTTCTGTATCTGATGCCCAATTGGCTTCTGATTTTGCTTCATTTTTTACAAGTAAGATATCTCGCATAAGAAGTGATTTAGACAGCAGTTCTCCTAGTGAAGCGTACTCAGTTGACTTCCAGCCACGGTGCACCGGGGATCGTTTGCTTTCAACATTTCATCCGCTGGATGTAAACAAAGTCGAATGTTACATCAGAGAACTTAATAAAACATTTTGCTCACTTGATCCGTGTAACATGTCACAACTGCCTGATGTGTATGAGCATGCTGCAGACTTTATCTGCAACATAATAAATAGATGCTTCTTAGAAAGTAATTTTGTGCAGTCTGAGAAACGTGCTTTGCTTAGGCCCCTAATTAAGAAACATGGCCTTGATGTCGAGAGCATGACAAATTATCGTCCCGTCTCTAACCTGTCTTTTTTATCCAAGATTATTGAGCGGGCCATACTTGACCAACTCTTACCACTACTGGAACACAACAGAGTTGTTCCTGTTGTTCAATCAGCATACAGAAAATACCATTCAACTGAAACTGCACTAACAAGGATTCAGAGTGACTTGGTGGCAAACACTTGTAGTGGGATGTCCTCTCTCCTAGTTCTGTTGGATCTGTCTGCAGCTTTTGATACAGTAGATCATAAACTATGGATGGATGATCTGTATTTTTATGGCGTTTGTGATAGTGCCCTTTTGCTCCTTAAGTCGTATCTGTCGGACAGATCTCAGAGAGTGGTTGTTGATTACGCTAGCTCTGATTCTGCTCCTCTTCTATTTGGAGTCCCTCAAGGATCAGTTTTGGGTCCAATTCTGTTCACTATCTACACAAGTAGTTTATCATCTCTACTTGATGCTCATGATGTGTCCTATCATTTTTATGCTGATGACACCCAGCTCTACGTTAAGATGTCAGATATCAACGATACTAAGACAAAGTTTGAATCTCTAATGTCTGATATTAAGATTTGGATGGCTAAGAGGAAACTTAAGTTGAATGATGGTAAAACTGAGATCATCATCATCAGAGGAAACAGAATGGGTGATGACTCTGACAATGCCCTGGCTTTGAACATTGGCATGTCACAGCTGCATCCAGTCAGTTCTGTTTGAAATCTGGGTGTTTATTTTAATTCTACGTTAAATTACAAAGAACATATTAATCAGGTTGTAAGAGGGTGTAACTTGCATATCAGAAATCTGAACTCTGTGAGAAAATTCCTGAATAGACGGTGCCTCTTAACATTGGTCCATGCAGTGGTCTTGTCTCGTGTTGATTATTGTAATTCACTGTGGGTTGGTCTTCCAAATAATATACTAACAAAAGTTCAGTGTGTTGAACAGGGCGGCACGGCTTATCTTTGGTCTCCCCCCGAGAACTTCAACTACCCCGTTTATGATTGAGTTGCATTGGTTACCAGTAAAGGCTAGAATTGAATTTAAACTGTGTCTTATTACATTCAAGGTTCTTAAGTTTGGTGAACCGAAGTATCTTGCTGAATTGTTAAAACTCCCGTTGGCACGCCTGGGTGTGATGTTACGCATTGAAGATGATTCCTTGCGTCTTGATGAGCCAGGAGCCATTCACCGGTCATCTTTCTCTGATCGTTCTTTTGCATATAGAGCCCCCAGATTATATAACAGATTGCCATTGTCCATAAGACAACTCTCTACTGCTGAATCCTTTAAGAGACAGCTGAAAGCCTTTCTTTTTTCAAAATGCTATGACCTGGAGAGAGGTACTATGACGGATGATTACAGGGTTTAATTATTGCCACTTTCATGTATATATGATGTAGCTTGTATTATATACAAGAAATGTCACAATTCTTGTAAATGTAAAAAAATGTATGTGTGTTGAGCGCTAGTGAATTCCCAAAAGGAAGAACTGGCGCTTTTGAGAAACAAAAGGCCAGGTTATTAATATTATTATTATTAGTATATATATATTTATATATATATAAATATATATATATCTGTATATATATATATATTATACTATATATATATATATATATATATATATATATATATATATATACAGGTAACTCGCACGGAACACGATCTCACGGAACGCGCTCGCAATTATACACGGTAAGGGCTGGGATACATATAAGACAACGTAAGATTAAAAAACCATTATGAAAACTACAAATTAACGCAGGAGAGGCCTTTGAAAGATCAAATCCTCGAACATCACCGCAGCGCGCGGTTTGTTTTGATTACGTGACGATCTATGCGGGAAATTATTCAGTGAGTGAGACATTCCCGAGTACAGTAGCACAGTATTTGTAAGTTAAATATTTACAGTACTGTACTGTTCTGGTAAGTTTATGTGCAACTTAAAGTACTATTAAATAACGTTAAAGCAAGAAATAAAGTCTTATAACCAGTTTACCTGATAGGCGTCAGAATATTGCCTTTTTTATTTGTTCGTTTTTTCCACAGTGCTGTTCAGTATTTGTAAGTTAAATATTTACTGTTCTCGTATGTACTGTACTTGTAAGCACTTAAATAAAGTTAAATCATTAAATAGAGCCTTGTAACCAGATAACCCGAATTATATGATTACCCATGATCGGCGTCGGAATACTGCCTTTTTTGTTCGTTAAACTCTTACTGTACTGCTTTTCTACAGTACTGTATTTGTAAGTTAAATATTTACTGTTCTGGTATGTACTTGTAAGCAATTAAAGCATTAAATAAAGCCTTGTAACCAGTTAACCTGATTTATATGATTACCCATGATCGGCGTCGGAATATTGCCTTTTTTTTTTTTTTTTGTTCGTTAAAGACTTATAATAAGAGAAAAATACATTTTTGTCTTGGTATCTTTACCTATTTGCTCAGGTTTGCTGTAATGGTTTGCAACTTGTAGAAAACTGTGAAAACTTTCTGGAAATGAACGAAAATCTGGGACATGACCTTGACTTCACCGTCTCATGTATTATCTGTCAGTTCACCACCGGCTATCGTGACGAGTGGATGTACGATTTTTTCGCTCGTGGCCATGCCTAACCACACATAGTTACACCCATTATCTCGACCCAGACAGAAAATACAACCTTTTTCCTCCCTTGCAAAACACAAACAACCACCCTGTTTACGAGACAGCAATATATATTGCGAAAATAACAAGGTAAAATGATAAAGATGAACGTAAAATGATTGAGAAAGATGAACATGTTATGACGGAAGAAATACGTTTTCCCTGTCTGTAAACGTATTTATTTCTGCTTTGTATCTGTATTCGTAATAATTAGCTTATTGTTAGTTCTGAAACTGCATTACGATTCTATTTTTAGCCATTCTCGTGGTGTGGGAGCTGGAAGTTGTGACACAACTTCCTTATTGCTAATCAGACTGACCCTCCACTTTATTCTCCCGTGGCAGAGTCTAGCCTTGGAGGACGTGCAGTTTTCTCATTTAGGACTGAAAATTCAACTCTTTCGCTCCCTTTTCCAAGCATGGGCACAACGATAACGTAAAAAATAACTCGAAACTACCATAAACATATATCAAAAAGGTGAAAATGTATTCATAACATTTTTTTTTTTCCAGCCATTCCTAACATTATGTACTGAAATCATTCGATATCACAGTACTGCATTTCTAAGTTAAATATGTACTGTTCTGGTATGTACTTGTAAGTTAAAGCACTGGTACCAGTTAACCTAATTTATTACCTATGATCGGCGTCGGAATGTTTCCTTGTGTTTACGTACAGTATTTGTGTGTTGAAGTTTTGCTCAGGAGTACTGTATTTGTGAGTTATAACATTAAATAAACCTTCTAACCACTTAAAGTGCTTTCTAGTGACAGATAACGGCAAAACAACACATTTGGGGGGTCTAGGGAGCAAAATACGGAGTAGTTTAAATATACGCGATTTCGCACCTAACACGGCATGGTAGGAACGAAACCCTCGTGTTCCGTGCGAGTTACCTGTATATAAATACAGTACCTTCACGTCCAACAAGTGCTTGTCCAGCACGATTCGCGTTAAGCACAGAGAGTAAAAAATTAATACGATTTAAGTACTGTATTGTAAAAAGGGTGCATCAGCATAACACGGACAGAGCTCAGAGAAGTGGGTGAAATCCGCTGAGTTCGCCTCTAGCATGATTACCCCCGGTCCAACACGGTCATACTGGACTTTCCTGTAATGCTGACAGCCAATCAAAACTTCCGATCAAGTAGCCTCCCCCGCCCGCTATTGTGATGTGATCATGATGTCGCCCAATGAAAAACGTTTCTGCTCTCAAGTGATGTTTTGTTTAAATTTCTCCCGCCACAGCGCCACTTAGTCACATAATTCGCATTGGACGGTTCTTTTTGCTCGCTGCATTTTCTGCCCTTGCTACTGCATTTTACCCTGCTCACGATGCCTAGGAAGCCTTCTGAGAACCCCAAGAAGTGGCAGCACCTCCCTCAGGCCATCAAGCTAGAATTCATTGAAAGGCAGAAGAAAGGGGAGAGGAAGTTTGAAGGATTTATGAGGGAGGTTGAGGAGGAGCTGCAGCCATTACCCGCTAGTGACGCCAGCAGCCATCCTCCAGGGACCCAGTAGGACTACCTACAGTCTTGGATATCACCTTCCATTCCCAGCAAGCCCACCAACACTATCCTAAATGGTTAGTTGTCATTCATAGTACAGTACCATTTATTATAATTACAGTAGTACCAATATATGTATAGGTATATGGTCGGTATTTAGGGTCTTTTGCTAGGGTTGCTGACATAATTCATTTTTCCCCATAAGCTCTGTTGTTTGTCCAACACGTTTTTGGTCCAACACGGGACCCATGCATGACAATATTACCGTGTTGGACGCAAGGGTACTGTACCTTCATCCCTCAATTATCTGACACAACAGAGCCAAAGGCATGTCTGGGTAGTGGCAATATCAAGATAATGAACAATGGGGGTGGTGGTGGCTCAGTCAGTAGAGAGGTGGCCTGCAGTCCTAATGGACCCAGATTCAAATCCTCGCTGGGGCAGGGAGCAGTTTAAGGATTTGAATTTATTAAAATCAGACTTTACTGATCTACCAGAAGACCCACCAACATGTCGTAAATATAAGCCCACTAATACCAATATACCAGTCCTGTATGAGACACTCCTTGCACGTATTCAATATGGATGGTGGGTGTTAGTGTCGAAGTGGTGACATGTATAATTGTATGAGATGTAGGAGGACTGTTGGGCCTTGGAAGCAGGCTGTGAAGCCTATGCCCAGAGTCGGATACACATAAAAAAAAAAAAAAACTATACCCACACCTTACCTATACCCAACCTCTATAGGACTACATAATAAATAGATAGATAAATAGATAGATAGAGAGACAGATAGAAGCAGGAAGTCAAACGATGAGAAGGTGTTGTGTTTGCGAGAAGCGAGCAGCGCTAAACGCTTACACGGGGGAAAGCTGACGACAGCGGCCAGTAAGATGATTCAGTTAGCTGTCAGCAGTCCT
Source organism: Coenobita brevimanus (assembly GCF_032717465.1). Lineage (NCBI taxonomy): Eukaryota > Metazoa > Arthropoda > Malacostraca > Decapoda > Coenobitidae > Coenobita > Coenobita brevimanus. Next base: position 589,416 of record NC_136997.1, read on the forward strand.
CTCGTGAGAAAGTTCTGTTGCCACGAGGAAGATACGTGACACACACACCCTACTACACGAGATGTGAGGAAAGAGAGTTTAGAAGGAGACAAGCGACCCTATAGAGAGGTCGAGACGGAGATTAGCTTGAGAACAGAGAGAGAGAGAGAGAGATAGCGAGACAGGGAGGTAGCTACCCAGGACTTATACTATTATACCTGTTTAATATTTCCAAGACAAATAAAGATAGTCCCATACTATTCTTTACCTCTCCCGTCACTACATGACATCTGGTGGGGAAACTACTACAAGATATAAAAGCCGCTCGACCACAAGTCTAACATATACTTCTCTACAATTAACTACAAAGTCTTTACGACATTTGGTAGCAGCGAACGTATACGAACCTCGTCTACGAATCAACATTAAATTCCTACAAAATATCAAGATTGACAACAACCAACAATATCAGCTCCTGCCCCCTCCGTCTCCCAGATCATTACGCTGATGCAGAGGTCAAGAGATCACTCGACGCCTTGCAAGTAGCTTAACGACAAACAAGCAAATCTGCGGACATCGTCTCCGAATTAAAAGCAAATTTCTACAAAAGCAACCGAGACTACAAGGTTAGCTTCAGTTCTACAAAGTCTACAGCCATCTACAATCAACTACAGCCATCTACAATCAACTACAATTAACAACTCTACGAATAAATCACTAGAGAAAAGGACAGAGAAAACTTCCACATAGAATAAAGGGAACAAACAAACGAAGAGTGAGACACGATTTACAACTCATCTTACTCACTCGTCTTCACTCAAGTTACTCATCGCTACTCATTCACTCACCACAGCTACCAGTGTGGGAAGCCGACGTCACCATGTGCTGAGATGACATCACAACGCGAGTCTGCCATGCCAAGCAACGTGTGACGGACACCAGGCACTTCTCACCCACTACTCATTACTCATTATTCACATAGCTCCTACTCATATTCACTTATTTTCACAGTTAAGTTGGAAATTCGACGTTCTATGTTGAGGTTTGCCTGGGACAGCCGTTAACCACTACAAATACCAGGCCATGGAGTTTCCTGAGTAATATCGTCCATCAACACACCACTAGAATTATCAAGAGATCTTCAATCAAACCTGTATTTTCTTCCGAGATCGACTTTGGTATCGACACACCTCTACGATCTGTATCAAGTGGGTAAAATTATACTTGCTCATTTCTTCTCAGTGCTAAAATTAGCTATATTCAACTTATTTAATCATCTAGTTTGCTAGGACATAAATAAACAAGAGGCATATTTCATAACATCATATCTTAATGACAGGAATATTTTCGCAACCACCCACGTTAATACCAGATGACACACAAATTGCCACAACATCAGACTCACAATTAAGAGACAGCCCACCCATTGTACAACCCACACCACACGTTATAGATAAGGAAACAAATACGGGAGTTTCGGATGATGAGTGGGAAACCCCTTCAGATGTTGAGAGTATCGACTTCGCAGCTGCCTTAAATACGTATGCCAATATACTTAACAGGGTTCACCGGTCCGGTCATACATATTCTACCATTCCCTCACATAACGATAAACTCGTACAAGTTGAATTAACAGGGCAATCATTAAAGATGAATCAAGAAACAAATACTGCTGATCTAAAAACCACACCTCACGTTTTTGTGTATCACGAGGATAAGACTGCCCCAAAATTCTCTGGCACAGACAAGGATCGCATTGATGTCATTTCATTAATCAGTCAGTGCGAACAAATGTTCATCAAGCGCCACATACTAGATGAACAAGAGAAAATTGCTATTTTTTCATCTTGCATAAGCCAGGAAAGATGTCCAGCAAGCAATTTATTGCGCTCCGATAAGCTACATCGTGCTAGGACATATGATGAAATTAAAACTGAATTTCTGAAGAAATTTTCTGGAGGTATGAACTTCTTGCCAGGTATAATTCCAGAATTACATAAAATTGTAGATCTTGTAAGGGAGCACACTACAAACCATGTGCTCAGTGAAATAACTGCTGATGTCTCCACAATCAAGAGAACCCTATTAGCTACTCTGGAGAATTCTAAGTGGATAACAGATGATGGAAAGATGTCCCCAGACCTCGTCGTGGACATCATTGGTTATGTAGCTGCCTTGTGTAAATTACCTGATAGAACCCTTAAGATCGCCAAAACAATCGCGTACATCCCTGGAATGTGCTTACTAGACTTAATGAACGAGGTAGAGATGCAGTGCAGTAAAGCAGGTGTGGTCAACACACATGCACATTCTGGTAGAATCAGGGTACCTGAGACAGTATCAGCTGTGAAAACATCAACACCGACCCCAAACAGAGAACAAAATCGATCGCGACCTGAAATGAGGCAGCCCAAACAAGCAAAGACGCCTAGACCTCGTTCCCACACGCCTTCCTACAGGCAGTTTCATAAGTTTTCGCGCAGCCCGAGTAGGTCTCGCGCTATAAACAACACTTTTTATGGGAAATCACCTCGTAGGTCACAGTCAAGGGATAGGTCCATTCTGTGTCATTACTGTGCAAAACCAGGACACACAAGGTATGAATGCTTTATCAAGGCAAAAGAGGATAATCAAAAGACACAAGGGTTTGGTCCTTACTGTAGGCATCATAGATACCAAGGGCACTGGACTAGTGATTGCAAAACAGTAGAAAAAATTGTGTCTATGTTCAAATCGGGGGAAGACCTGTTCACAGTATACCAAATACACCCCTTCCCCTATAGAAACAACAACACTTTAGTCATCATCAACATCAACACAGACGCCGAACTCATCATGGTCTCCAAGAGACGAGACACTGTCACTTTCGCAAGTGAGTCAACGATTGAGCGAAAGTGCCGCACATCCTTACATGCTGTTCATCTTTGTCCTGCGTACATTTTCACGTTTCAGCCTACTGATACGGTCCCTTGTGAAATGGCTATCATCAGCAATAACAATATTCATCATCATTGCAACTTCACTTTTGCTCCAGATAAACTTGTACACCATCAACGCATTGGATACTCGCAGTTTTTTTATTTCCCTCATAACACATCAGTTTACATAGTCTGTCCAGATATACCACCATCTCATACATCAGCCTCAGGATTATACATAGCACCAGACTACTGTGCGGTATTTACACCATCCATGTCTACTTTTTCCACCATCAATCACTACGCCATCCTCAACCATACACACAAACATTTCCACCCACTGCCTGATATGGACTTAAACATGAGCACAAGTATTAAGCTGACTTCACCTAAGTTTGAAACTATGCAACTGATCAATGAAACAATGAAGCCCTGGGAAGATTTGAGTTTGAGTATGTTCAACCCATATTATGTGTATAGCCAAGCACCTTCTGTCTTCATAATTATCTGCATTGTTGTTGCAGTATTGCTGTTGGCCATGCACAGAATGCATGCAAGAATTGCTAATTTGGAGTCATTGTTTAGTGGGGGGAGAGTTAACATCACAGTTAACCACCCTGAATGAAGTGTATATATTTTGTATATAGTATTAATTATATATATAAAAAAAAAAAATAATAATAATAATAATAATAACACAAAGAAGAATGACCCATATATGGCAGACCAGTACCATTATCTTTAAATGAAATATTAGTAACTCTTACAATATTCTTAATTTTAAACTATTTTTATTCTTGCATGTATGCAATTCACTATAATAACCCAAGTACATACTGTATTACAGTTAAATAATTTACTTTAATGCATTTATTCCAATATGTATTCAACTTATTTAAAATGTAATATTACTGAATAATCACTATTTACTATGCATAATATATGTATACAATATTCATACAATTATGTTACTTTACAATATTATGTATTTCACTTAATTAGCTTATAAGTTCATTATAATGTGTATGTAGTATGTATTAATATATTATAACTATTAAATGTCGATGGTACGTCATTTTCGCGCGGCCGAGCAAATATAGGACTACATAATAAATAGATAGATAAATAGATAGATAGAGAGACAGATAGAAGCAGGAAGTCAAACGATGAGAAGGTGTTGTGTTTGCGAGAAGCGAGCAGCGCTAAACGCTTACACGGGGGAAAGCTGACGACAGCGGCCAGTAAGATGATTCAGTTAGCTGTCAGCAGTCCTCTCGTGAGAAAGTTCTGTTGCCACGAGGAAGATACGTGACACACACACCCTACTACACGAGATGTGAGGAAAGAGAGTTTAGAAGGAGACAAGCGACCCTATAGAGAGGTCGAGACGGAGATTAGCTTGAGAACAGAGAGAGAGAGAGAGAGATAGCGAGACAGGGAGGTAGCTACCCAGGACTTATACTATTATACCTGTTTAATATTTCCAAGACAAATAAAGATAGTCCCATACTATTCTTTACCTCTCCCGTCACTACATGACATCTGGTGGGGAAACTACTACAAGATATAAAAGCCGCTCGACCACAAGTCTAACATATACTTCTCTACAATTAACTACAAAGTCTTTATGACACCTCCATCCTATACCTAACCTACTTGTACAGTAGCTCTGCTTGCATTGGCAGTGTTTTCTGGTCATTCTGCCATATTTAGGCATCAAAACACACACAGGGATATCGAAAATAATTTTTAACACCAAGAAAACCATGCAAAAAAAACATTGAAAACCAAAAAACAGCCTACCTACAGTATACACTACTGTATGTACAGTACCCCTCCTCATTTTGGCACTGTTTTCCAGTCACTCTGCCATATTAAGACATCAAAACACAAACAGGAATATCCAGAGTAATGCTTACCACCAAGAAAACCAATAAGAAAAAAAAAACATCTAATATACTACATAGCACTAGCCATGTGTGTGTGTGTGTGTGTGTGTATTTACCTAAGTGTGATATACAGGAAATGAGCTACGCTCATGGGGTCCCGTCTCTGTTTCTCAATATGTCAAATTTAGCTTTAAACTTGTTTAAGTTTTTAGACTGGACGATCTCTTTGTCCAGGCTATTCCACAGGTCTATACATCTATAAGGAAGACTATATTTTTTGATATCCTTCAAGCAGCTTGGTTTCTTCAGTTTCATTCTGTGTCCTCTTGTTACTCTCTTATCCCATAAAAACAGATCTTCTTTGTCAATTTTATCTACTCCCATCATGGTCCTGAACACTGCAATCATGTCTCCTCTCTTTCTCCTTTCTTCTAGGGAGGGCAAATCCAGCATTTCCAACCTCTCTCTATACGACATCTGCCAGACTGGGGGCCATCTTGGTTGCTGTTCTTTGAATTCTTTCATTCATTATTTTCATCCATTATCCAATCCTACTTTGCCCCATGAGGAGCGTTGGAGCCCGGGGCTAGGCAGTTTGTCCTGACATTTAAGATGAGAGTGACCAGCCTCACTCATCCCTGAGTGGCATTACATGAGCAATAAACCCAATCCTGTTTATATCTTTCTTTTTGTGTGGGGACCACACTACTCCTGCATATTCTAACCTGGGGGGAATCATGGCCACTATCAATTTTTTCATCATCTCCTCATCCATATATTGAAAAGCTACTCTTATATTAGTCAGGAGTTTATAGGTCTAACTGCCTTGCTAATGTGTTTTTCAGGTGACAAACTGTCCTGGACCAGCACTCCCAAATCTTTCTCTTCTCTCACTTTTGTAATTGGTTCATTACCCATGAAATAATTCAATGATGGCCTCTTCATACTTTTACTCTCTATCTATCTATCTATTGCCAGATGCCTCAGTCCCGTTCGGGGTGGCCACAAACAAATCGCCTCCATGTCGCCCTGTCCCCTGCCATTTCACTGCCCTGCTCCCAACTCACACCCCCCTCTCTCATATACCTCTCCACCCCATCCCTCCATCTCATCCTCGGTCTCCCCCTCCCTCTTCCCCCCTCCACCCCACTCACATACACTCTCTTCGTCAGTCTTTCACTCTCCATCCTCTCCACATGGCCAAACCACCTCAGTGTGTTCCTCATAACGCTTCCTATCACAACCACATCAACACCACAACGCTCCTTTATATCCTCATTCGTCAGCCTGTCTCTCTATGTGACTCCACAGGCTCCTCTTAAATAACTCATTTCCACTGCTCTCACTTTTGACTTGTGCCCTTCCAACAACGTCCAAGCTTCACTTCCGTACGTTAGAGTTGGTATCACAATACTGTCATGCACTAACTTTTTCACTTGCATGCTCACTTCCCTGTTTCTTATCACTGCTTTCAAGGAATCAGCAACCTTTCTTCCCTGCTGTACCCTTTCAAGCACTGCACCCTCCAAACCTCCATCCTTACTCATCACACTACCCAAGTACTTAAACGTACTCACATTTTCCAATTCCTCACCATCCAACCTCGCTGTACATTCACTGACGTCACCTCTCTCAAAGACCATCACTTTACTTTTCCCTACATTCACCTTTAGTTTCTATTTCTTACACACTCTCCCAAACTCATCCACCAAGCCTTGCAGCTCCCCTTCGTCTTCACTCAACAACACAGTATCATCTGTAAACAACAGTACATGGAGTTTCCAAACACTACCCTCTCTCATCAGGGCCACGCCAACATCCAATACCCTACCTCGTACCTCTTTTATTACCTCATCCATGTACAGATTGAACAACCATGGAAACATGGCACATCCCTGTTTCAACCCAACCTTCAAAGAGAAAAATTCACTCTGTTCACCATCCACATGCACTGAAGCCTTAGCACCATCATACATACTCTTCACAGCATTCAACAACTTCCCATCTACTCCCATTTCCAATATTTTACATTTCTTTCCATTAAATTTCATTTCCCACATCCGGCTCCAATCGTGTATCCTATCCAGATCCTCCTGCAGCATTTTATAATCCCCCTCAACCTCTACCTTTCTCAAGATCTTTGCATCATCAGCAAACAGACTTGCATAACTGTTCACTCCATCTACCATATCAATTGGTACATAAATCAGGAACATTACTGGCGTCAACACCGAGCCCTGTGGGACTCCACTTGTTACTTCCCTCCATCCAGACATCCTATCCTTTATTACTGTCCTCATTTGTCTGTCGCTCAAAAAGTCTCTCATCCATTCCAGGAGGTTCCCCTTCAGTCCTCCTATATGCTCTAGTTTCCACATTAGTCTCTTATGAGGTATCATGTCGAAGGCCTGCTCCAAATCTAAATACACACAAACCACCCAACCATCTCTCTCCTGTGGCACGTCAATCACTCGAGTAAAAACTCAACAAGTTGGAAACACATCACCTTCCACTTCTAAATCCAAACTGACTTTCAGTCAAAATATTCATCTCTTCCAGATATTTTATCCATCTATCTTTCAGAATTCTCTCACACAATTTTGTGACCATGCTGGTTAGGAACACTGGTTTATAATTCAGGGGTTCTTCCCTGTTTCCTCCCTTACATATAGGTACCACATTTGCCCTCTTCAATTCTTGAGGCACTTTCCCCTCTTCAAGAGAACACACAATTAAACCATGAATCTTATCCGCCAGTTGTTTTCTGCATTCCTTCAGTACCCAGTTAGATATTCCATCTGGTCCTGGGGCTTTCCTCACATCTTGAGTGTCCAGTAATTTAACCACTTCCTGTACTTCCACTTATATATCTTTTATCACTACATTTCTAGTCACTCCCTCCCCTTCCACAAACTCACTTTCATTAGTGACAACTGACTGGAAACGTTTGTTCATTATTTCTGCTTGCATTGCCGCATCTTTATAGACCTCTCCTTCTACTTTCAGTTTGGTGATTCCTTCTTTTTGTTTCAGTTTGCCATTGACAAATCTATAAAACAGTTTGGGTTCATCCCTACATTTGTCTATTATACCTTTTTCAAAATTCCTTTCTTCCTCTCTCCGTATTCTTGTTTAATCCCTTAAATGCGGGGCGTCACTGTCGTGACGCTTGGGAGCAAGGGATCATACCGCGGGGCGACACTTTTGTGATTCCGTGTTATTTTGAATTCGCCCGGGCTTTCAAGTGGTGGCTTGTATCATCTATCAGTACTGCCAATGTCCAACACTAGTCAGCACTCCTAATCTCATCTGTACTCCCATCCATTGTTGACAATTTAGCCATTTCTCCCCGTTCTTGACTCCCCTCCCTACCTCCCCTCCATTACCCTATCCTATCACCTGCCCGGCCGTGCTACGCTAAGTAAATCTTCCCTGGAATTTTCATTGATTTCATCCATTGAAATAAGCCCTATGCCCTATTCTTATACCAAATAATATATACAAAAAAGAAATAAGGTAAGTGAGAGTGCCATACACCTAGAATTGGCTAATTATCACCTGACAACACCTCACGTGCACTCGTTCGCTAATTTTCACTGTTTATTTCCCCTTGAAATATGCCGTATAATCTATTTTCGTAATAAAAATATACATAAGAAAGGAAGGGAGAAGTCTAAGTGATATTTACATTCACCTGGAACTACCTAATTATTGCAGGCCACCACACTGTATTCTACGCTAGGTAAATCTTCCCTGGAATTTTCCACTGATTTCATCCATTGAAATAAGCCCTATGCCCTATTCTTATACCAAATAATATATACAAAAAAGAAATAAGGTAAGTGATAGTGCCATACACATGGAATTGGCTAATTATCACCTGACACCTCACATGCACTCGTTCGCTAATTTTCGATGTTTATTTCCCCTTGAAATATGCCGTATAATCTATTTTCGTAATATATATACATATAAGGAGGGAAGGGAGAAGCCCAAGTGATATTTACATTCACCTGGAACTACCTAATTTATTATGTATTGTCTTGGTTTCCTGCCAATCATTTCATTGCTATATATTAGCAGGTCTCACAAGGCTGAAGTTGGTAGTATTGCACTCACTCTAGCCAGGTGGCAGGAGGCCATTACTATCAGTTCACTGTCGTCTTTGAAGGTGAAGGTACGTCTGATTAGCTCCTGCTAACTTCTGCCGCTTTTGAGCCCCATGCAAAGGGCCCTGTGACCTTTAACCCCTACTAAACCTCGTGTGGAAAAGAGGTAATGGGCTGACAATTGATAGAGAGTGACTACGATCTTTTTATTGAGTAAAACAGTGCAAGTGGAATTGTAAATAATGTGTAAACAGCAAGAAAGCAATGAATGTAAATATAAGTGAACAGTGGAAAATAGTTTTATAAGTTACTTCAAGTGACAGTGCATAACACTGTGGGGAGGCGGTGGCTGAATCGGTAGAGAGGCGGCCTGCTGTCCTGATGGACCCAGGTTCGAATCCTGGCTGGGGCAGGGAACAGTTTAAGGATTTGAATTTCCTAAAAGCAGACTTTCCTGATCTACCAGATGACCCGCCGACATGTCGTAAAAATACCTCCGTTAATACCAGTACACCAGTACTGTATGAGACAGCCCTAGCATGTATTCAATATGGATGGTGGGTGTTAGCGCTGAAGTGGTGACATGTGGAGGTGTAGGAGGACTACAGGACCTTGGGATAGGCTACTGCCCCCGAGATATAGGTCCTAACGCCTTTGCCCAGAGTCGGTTGCATAAAAAAAAAAATAAAATAAAATACAAATGTAAATAATGTAAATAAAATAGAGAACATAAATAGAAATGTAAATGAGTAGTATTATAAGAATATGAGTATATATACTAGGAGTAATGAAAGTGAAAGTTTCACTCTAGCATGTATGAGTACTATGAGTTATGAGAGTGAAGGTGAATGTGACATTCACTCTCAATGCTAGTATACAGGACTAAAGCTAATGCTACGTATTTTACTGAAAGAAATTGAATCCCTACAGTGACAATAAACTACTATTACTGAAGGAAACTTATGGATAAAGACTGTAGATATATACATGTGTTATATAGTAACAGAAATATAAACTGTGAGTGTTTTTATGAATAATAGACAACACTAGCGGTGAATGATTGGAAGCGGGATGGTCATACGCCCTCGTAATTTTCATTGCTTTCACAGTGTTTTTTTTTTTTTTGGAGTATGGATTCCAAACTATTTGAGAATCATAGAATAGTGTTTCTAGTGATAACATCAGGTTGTGGTAATCACATTAGGAGTTGTCGGGAAGTGTAAAGTGGAGACTTCGTTACCCAACTTCAGAGGCCTCCACAAGTCCTACGGTACTCAATGAAGGCTCAACAAACACCCAAGGAGAAAGCTGAAGGTATGTGCCATAAGTATATGTGATTTTAATATTCTAGGACTAATAACTGATTTTTGGCAAATATTTTTAGAGAGTTTGTCGGAACACTAATATGCCCACAGGAGCCGCAAGTCAAAGCAAAACAAGACCGAGGTTTAAGGGTTAATCATTTCTAGTTCTTTTATATTCTTCTTTTGTTCTGTTGTTACCTCTCTTTCTCCAATTGTTCCATGCAGTGTCTCTCTCTTTTTTTTGCTATCATACACCTTCTATTAAACCACTCTTTTTTTTCTGTTTACTTTCTCCCTTACTCTTGGCACAAATTTTTTCCACTCCCGAATTATAGAAGGCTAGAAAAATATCCCACTTCCTCTGTATCTCTCTTGTTTCTCTGAATTTCCTCCAATCAGCATTTTCAAAAAATTTTCTCAATCCTGTAAAGTTTGCTTTCCCAAAGTTGTATCTTCCCTGCCTATAAAGCTCGTCTCTTGGCTCCACATTCCCTGTTATCATCTGGAACTGAATGACCACTTGATCACTTTTTCCAGTAGGATACGGATACTCCAAGGATTCTGTTACATCAGGTTCTTTGGTAAACAGTAAGTCTAGTCTTGTTGGCGTGTCCTCACCTCAGAACCGTGTCTCTTCTTTGACCCACTGCATCATCACATTGTTCACTGTTATATTTAATAATGTAGTGCCCCATGAATCTTTGCTGCCTCTTGAGTCCCATTCCTCCCAGTTCACCTCTTTACAATTGAAGTCACCCATTAAAATTATATTGTTACTTTTCTCAATCACTCCAAGCTCTTGTCTTAGGGGGAACATACACTACTACCATATCTCTCTTGCTATTCTCTCCAATTTCTAATTTCATATATATCACTTCAGCCCTGCCTTCTCCCATTTCCACAGTATCTACATTTATGTTGTTCTTCACTGCTATCATCACCCCTCCTCCCGTTTTTTCTTTTCTGTCTCTTCTCCACAGTTTGTATTAACCATCTCCCATATGAACATCAATATCTTCTCTTAATTTGGGCTCTACAAAGCACATAACATCAGGTTCATGTACCCTCAAAAAATCGTTGATTTCTAGCCTTGCCGATATTAAACCATCAACATTAGTATATGCCACCTTCCAATTATTTTTGATGTTTTTTATACCCTCTTTTCTCCTTCTCTCCGCCAGTACCACTTCCTTAATTTCTGATCCATGACTCTCCAATAAAACACTGTCTTCTCTTCCTCCGTTCTCTGTTCGTTTTTTACCTTTTACTTCCTTTACTAATTCCTTTATTTTAGCTCTTTTTTCCTCATTTGCATCTCTCCTTATCTAAACATTTTTGAACCCTTCCTTGTCTGATAATTTCCATGTTCTACTGATAATTTCATTTACTGTTGCCTGAGACTTAAACTTAACCTTCAATGGCCTTGCCCCTCCTTCCTCGTACTTTCCTAACCTAAACATCTCTTTAATCTCTTCTTGAACTTCGCTGTTTTCCTCCATGACTACTGATATTATTTCTTTAACCTTGCTCAGTTCTTCTCTTGCTCTTTCTGATCTTATTGTCATATGTTTTTCTTTAACTCCTGAAATTATTACACATTTTTTCTTATCTGCTACATCCCTAACTAAAGATTCTCTATTTCTCAGCACCGTAACCACTTCCCTCTCCACCTTTTCCTTGCTTTGTTGTTCTATAATCTCTTTCAAATTTACATTTCCCTCTTCCTGAATTTTCTTCCACCCCTTATGTTGCTCCTTGATTTCTTTAATGTGTTCGTCTTGTCTTCTAGATTTGGATTCATACTCATCTAGTTTGCTTTTCATCCTGTCTCTTTCTTCTTCCAACCTCTTACTCTCCCTCTTGAGCTGTTTTATTTCATTTGATGCTGATTCATTACTTACTTTCAATTCTATGACTTCTTTTTCTTGCTCTACACTGCATGTGCAAACTTTTTCCAGTTTACTTCATAAAGCTATGATCTCTCTCTCCTGCTCTTGGGTTCGTTCCTGTAACTCTCTAATTACTACCCATACCTTTTTATTTCCTGGACATTCCTCTCCGCTGTTTTCTCTACTCCAGCTACTCTTGTTTGGTTCAACATAGTACTTGCATTTCCCACATCGTCTTTGGAGATGCCCTCGAATTCCTTTTCGTCGTATGTAAACAAAGCTCCGTCGCCCTCCGCCACGTGCTACCATACAGAATCTTTCAATTTCCACTGTATCTTGAACTCTGATCGAAATTGCTTTTTTTTTTTTTTTTTTTACTATTGACCGACGGGAACACCACTCACGCACTCATTTTCACAATCACAATAGGCTGGTCTCCTTTTTCGCCACTGATTTTGCAATTATTTCTGCTCGATCCAGGAAGAGCTCTGTCTCTGTTGGCGATCTATATGCGTGTGTGTATTTTGGGCAGCCGAAACTACACATTCAAATCGTATCAAAATTGGCACAAAAATAGCAAAAAATTCGCTGATGTGGAAAAAACTTGGTCCTATCACGACTGAAAAACTTTTACTATATTTAATGAGCGATCACATTTCGACAAAAAATGCCACCCTGACACCCGGCATAGGATCTCCAGAGAATTTTTTGCCCACAGCTATAACTAAAATACAGTAGAACCTCTTTGGTCCGGACCCCGTTAATCCGGATTTCTGTTAATTCGGACAAAATCTAAAAATAACAAACTCCAAAAATATGTTGAAAATAATTCTAAAGTCATTCTCAGTATCGGTGCGGAAAGCGATCGTCACTTGTTTAGTCTCAGATCATGCTAGGTCGTAACATGGGCGCCTGTTTAAACACACGCTAGCATTCATTCCATCATCTAGTTCACCGACCATTTATATTTTTACGCCGTATTTCAAAAGTTAATCCTCCTTACCATGCCCCCTAATGCAAGTGTAGCTTCTGCAATGAATAAAGGTGTTAAAAGGAAGCATGTAACACTTAGTATTGCAGGTAAAGTGAAAATACTGGATAAACTACAGGCTGGTGTTCCTGCAGGAAAACTCATGAATGAGATTACCCTGATGGTCCGGACAATCTGCTAATTCGGACAACCCTTCCCCCCGTATAGTCCAAACTAGAGAGGTTCTACTGTATATCATAGCAGTGCGAGAGCCCTCCGCAGGAGCAAGTGCCCACGAGCACTTGTTGAAAACTAAAAAACACCCAACCTATACACTACTGTATGTACTGCACAGTACGCCTCCTAATTTTGGCACTGATTTCAAGTCAATTTGCCATATTTAGACATCAAAACATACATAGGATTATCCACATTAATGCTAAACACCAAGGGAACAATGCACAAACAACAAACATCCACAAAAAAAACTCAGGACGGTTGGAAAGTCAGTTATCTGACACCAGTGATAGCTGATCCTGGGCCACAAAAATATTCCACAGCCATATATGCCACTGAAAATTGGTTACATTGGTATAAATCAGCGGTTCTCAAACTTTTTATTGTGTGATCTTACTTAGAATATTTCAAGACTTCGCGACCCACAGGACAGATAGAGAGAGAGAGAGAGAGAGAGAGAGAGTAACCGGTATATAGCCTATTGTACTTATGAATATGCTAATAGTGTAATAAGGATAATTTCAATTTCAGTTAAGTAAATAAAATACAGTACACTGAAAGCATCAGGCCTATTCTATGTCCCTGCGACCCATCAAAATTTCTCTCGTGACCCAAACATGGGTCGCGACCCACAGTTTGAGAATCACTGGCATAAATGATATACCATCATCTTCACTGGTGTTTATGTTATAAGCTAACAAAAACACAGAAAACTGATGAGTAAAAGTACAGCATTGCGGTGATAATAAACAGTGTTCAAGGGTAAAACTTACCTTCATACAACTTCCCACCATCCTAGTGCAAAATTTTGCCAGCACCTTCCAAGAGTTCAGAACATGTCTAGATTCAGAATTTTATGAGCTTTCTCGTGGTCACTTTGGAATTCAATACGACCAATAGTATCTAAATAAATCAGGAAAAAAAAATAAAAACTCATGAATCAGTGCTATAAGTACGAAGGAGGGGAGGGACTGAGGGAGTGTGAGGAGAGCCGGAAGGTATGGAGGAGGGATCGGAGGGAGAGGAGATGCAAGGCTGTGGGCATGATTTTCACCCTTCTGTCACAAGATAGACAGGCGCTTTTACTGAACATTTACTTGAGGCTTGAGGTCTGTTGGATGTGTGGTGGCCATTCAGAAACAAAACTCCTGGTGACCCAGCAACTCTGGACATTCGCTAGAGAGGTGGACAGCCGCTGTCACCAAACATGTACTCTTGGTTTGTGGTCTGTGTTTGACACATGGTGGCAGTTGGGAAAGACTTAGCCAGGTGGCTGCGCGACTTTGGAAATTCAGTGGGGATGCATACGGACGTTTTGACACCACTTGAGGGTTACAGTCATATTACTCGGGTGCTGGAGGTTCGTTGGGAGTGATCGGACCAGTGCAAAACTTTGACCATTCAGTACAGGGGCAGATGGACATTTTAGCTCTCGTTGTGGGTTATGGACTATTTCCTGCTCACGGTTCAAGCCCAGCGGCCATGATACCTAACGTCTGAACACGTTGGCTGGCCAGCCGAAGTTCTCAGGGATTTTTATGTCCGAATAATAGCAAGTAAATTCGAATAATGGTTTAATAGAACCAAGGTCTAGTATCCATATAATGAACACGTCCAGGTACAGCACGTCCGAATGAATGAGGGGTTACTGTACTTGAAGCCCTCTCATGACTTCAGAAATGGACTCTTATGGAAGATATTATATATAGATGATTTGGTGTTGACTGCAGTGAATGGGGAGGCGGATGAAAGATTCAGGAAGTGGAGATATAGTATGGGGCATAAGGCCTTAAGAGTATGTGCAAATAAAACAAAAGTGATGGTATCTAAGGCCGGTGGCAATACACTCAAAGCTTGATTTAAGGGACTTCCATTTAAGGGATTTCAGATTTAAAGGACTCCATATTCTACCTGACAAACGGACAGGACCTTTAAAAAATGATACGTAATGTCTAGGTTATACACATTAATATGTTTCTTTATGCAGTACCTGTAAACTCTATCTATCTATCTACTGCCCGACACCACAATCCCGCATGGGGTGGCCATTTGACTCTGAGTTATTTGTTTTACAGGGAGGGGCACTAACCCTCCACCAACTCACTTGACACGTAGGGAGCACGTATGGTTTGGTTATATGGTTACCACCCAGCGTTGTAAATGGTTTCTTGGCTTACAGGAAACCATATGGCTTGTCACTCAATGTAAAGCCACCTGTAACGAAAGGAAAAGCATTAAGTAGTGACAGGAAAGATGGGAGAAATAGGAAGAGAGGAGGGCATAATATTCATAATCATATAAATAAGTACGATAGGTGAAACAATCATTGCATATCATAATAAGATTGTCTTTACAAAATAATGGACATTTTCAAGTAAGGGACAAGTTGATTCCCCATTTAGTCTCCTAAATCGAGGTTTGAGTGTACTGTCAACAAAGAGGGAGAGTGGCCATGTGCAATTTGCCACAAAGGCGTGGGAAGTACAGTAATTCCACCTCGATCAGTGTCTGTGATAAGTGGGTGCAGAAGGGATGTAGCGGTATTAGAGGCAGACTGTGAGGTAATGCGATTTCATGTGTCTGGTGAGTCGGAAGAGCACGTGGAGGTTGTCAGGCATGAAAGGACTGAAACTGCTGGTGAGTCTCTTGAGCGAGTGGAAGAGTTCTGTTATTTGGGAAACATGTTATGTGCTGGAGGTGAGGCTGGAGCTAGCTCTGTGGATAGAATGAGGAGTGGTTTGAAGAAGTTCAGGGAGCTGGCGCTTCTCCCGACATTGACAGGGCTCTCCCTCCATGCTATGGGATCTTTCTATGCAGCATGTGTTAGGAGTATAAAACTGTATGGTAGGGAGACTTGGGCAGTAAAGGAAGAGGATATTCGCAGGCTCAAACGTACAGAAATGATGATGACCAGGTGGATGTGCAGTGTGTCCCAGAGTGTGAGGCCTGGGGGTGGGGGGTGCTAGGTTTACATTAGAAGAGTTGAGGGGTAGGATCAAAGCTGGGCACTGCAAACAAAAATTCACATCCATAAATGAAAATCCGTAAACTCAAAACATTACATTCTGCAACTGCAAATCCGTAAACTCAAAACATTACCTTCTGCAAATGCAAATCCAAAAACTTCTTGAAGTTTGCAGTTCTGCAAACGCAAACCATTTGTATCCCTTTCAGTACCACGGCATCAGTTTCATTTTATTCTGGATACCATTAGAGGATTTTATTAAGTTTTGTATGATACTTTTTGTCATCAAGGGGTTAAAAAATCGTCTCTAGTTACTCATCCACTGGCTAAAACTATATCTTTATTTACTCTATTCTGACTAACAGTAGGTGACTTTATGAAGTTTGGATATTGTCTGTAGCACTGAATGGGACACATAAAGTTATATTTATAGTAATGCTAAAATACATACAGTACTTCCCCCAAATCAGCAAGGGTTATGTTTCAAACCCCCTCGCTAATTCTTGATGCCTTCCTGATAATGATACATCAGTAAATGCATAGCCTATGAACCAATGATACTGTACACCTAACCACCACCATTCGACAGGGATGTGTTTCATAAAAAGTGGTTGAGTAACGAATCGGTCAAATGACGAACCGATTTTGGATAATATCAGTTTTCAGCCCATAATCATTCCTGTCAATTTTATTATGTTCTGCACACTCATCTATTCAAGTTCATCAACATTTTCCTAATAAACTTCCGTCAGAAACTGGTTTTAAGGAAGATATAATAATATTTGGGTACCCCGCCTCACCCCACCCTCCCCCTTCCAACACAGCTAGGATGACTTGCTGGCTCAAAGAAATTCGGTTCAAATTGAGCTCTCGATGCTGGCACGAAGCGAGACAATCACAGCCGTCACCAGATCACCAACAGCTAATCAACGTTGGCGCTGCTTCCCCCACTACTTCCTGCTTTCATTTCAAAATCAGGGTAGATATGATGGTCCACTGCAGCAGGTGTCCCTCGGTTCCCAGCCACATTTTTCAAAGGTGCTTTGAAAACAACAATTCAAGCATTAAATTTCTTAGGTCCCACGGTGTTTTGCCATTATCTGTTCAGTGTCCTAAGTGTGCGAAGGACTGTATATTCAGGAAAGACCAGCACCCGTGGCGTTGCTCAGGAAGTCATGTGATCCCTAAGACCAAGAAGCGCAAATTGGTAACTACCGTACTGCATTTCTGATTATCGTGGCACATTTCTAGAACAAGTGCACGTTTTGTATTACTGGGTCCAAAAAGTCTTTAACCACGTAACTGTGGTATGAAATGTGCAGCTTACAACTGAAACAAGTGTAGACTAGTGTTCTTTCTGTTCAGGGGTTTGTGAATTCTGGTTTGACAACCAAGAGCAGATTGGTGGTGATGGGGTTATGGTGGAGACATAAAACGGTTATTGTTCGCCAAAAGTAAAATCGAGGACGAGAGGTAACCCAGATCACCTGGCTTTTCGGTGGCATAGAACGTGTCAGAAAAGAAGTTTGTGATTCCCCTGGTCAACACTGTTTTCAATGAAACTGAAAAGAGAGACAAGAATATCTAGTGCCAATAACAAGAAAATACGGTATATAAAACCTGCTTCAGTAATTATAAGTGACTGTTGGGCTGTTTGTGCAAAACTCAGTAAAGGTTACACACACTACAGTATTAATCACAGGGAAAATTCTGTAGACTCATAACAGCCTGAGGTGCACACACAAAAGACTGAGAGATTGTGGAAAGACATAAAGGAGTGAATTAAGAAACCAGGTATCCAGTCCTGCTACCTGCATCAGTGCCTGTTCCTGAAGCAAGCTGGCCATCAAGAAATGCAGTGTTTTTTTAAGGAGGTGGCGAAGCTGTATCCCTCACTTGGTGGTTGCAGCAGGCCTACCTCAGTACCTGCACCCGCTGTCCCTAGCACTGAGCACACAGATTCTGACGAGGAAGGTAAGAAGATGTAAGGTTTGAATAGCAGCTTACTTTCAGTTTTGGTTGGGTTAGGTTAGGATAGGTTTGAACTTCGTATTTTACTCATGAAACCTAAGGTCTGCCAATGGTTTTTGGTATGATTCACTTGATTATCAGCTTCAATTCACTTGGAAATGGCAATTTTTGGTGTTTCTCCCCTCCCTAAAACCCCCCATTCCCCAGATACCCCCCATTATTGCAGGGGGAGGTGTCTTATAACAAAATCTGGTCACATCAGACAGAAATGATGCTCAAAATCGAATGAATCACATCAAAAACAATAAAAAAACCCTAGGTTTTATGGGAAAAAGCAGTATGGTCTGAAAACCGATATATACCCCAGTTTTCCCCATAGGATTGTTCAGAAATAGGGGGGGCCAGGTTCCTGACCACCTTAATCACTCAAAAAGTACTACAGAAAGATGGAAACAAATACTGGTAGCTAAATATGATCGAAAGTGATACAGGGATTTGAGCAGTTTTCTTATGGACCTACGTTCTCAAGGTTCATTCATTCATTCATTGCCAGATGCCATGTATCCCAGACGGGGTGGCCAAGGGCTTAGAGTTAATTGTTTTACAGGGAGGGGCACTAATCCTCCACCAACCCCACTTGACACGTAGGGATGCCAACAGCATCTGGTGTTCCCAGGCGGTCATCCATCCAAGTACTAACCAGACCCAACGTTGCTTAAAACACATGTACTGTACTATATTTTTATTGACTTTTAACTTAAAATTAGAAGTTTACCTTGAAGAAAAACATACTTGTACTTTCTTGAGACCAGTCAGGCACTGCCTAACATGTAAAAAATAAATTGCTTAAGAATCTTAAGATCACACAAACTAAATAATTCATTTCTTTGTTTTAGTTACAAAAGAGTAAAGTTTGTGTGATACTTGTCAAAGAATGCAATGCTTCAGCCCATGTCAATAGCCTGAAGAAATGACACCACCAGTGCACAGTTATACAGACATATCATGATACTGGCTGAACTGGCCACACTGAGGTGACTGGACATTTAGCGCCCCTCAATGTATGACGACAGGTCAATTTCATCTGGGAGTTCTGTAATGTTTACATCAAATCGCTCCTGCACCTCATTCAGTGTCTTTGCATCACTTTCTTCTGACACGAAGGTAACAGCTAATCCCTTGGTACCAAAACGTCCAGCCCTGGCAACACGATGAAGGTATGTGTCACTGTCCTCTCAAGGTAAATTGTTTTAATACTGCATATACTCCGTGTGGGATACATGGCGTCTGGCAATGAATGAATATCTCAGATGATTGACATTTGAATTTTGATTAAAAAAAAAATACAGTACTGGAGAATAAACAAAATATACCTACCTAGCGATATTAAAGAAAGACCCCTAAACGCCTTCCATTATCCATATTGTTTATTTCCGAACCTGCCGACTGGACATGGCGTCACCACACCAAGCAAACTCAGATGTACTCATTTTAAAACCATATATGGCAGCGGAACCCTACCTGGAAGCCCTGAAACCTAACTGACTGGTTTCGCCCCCAGAACCCCCAGTGATTATAACCTACACAACCTAGTGCAAATTAAGATGCGCACTCCGTAAAGCTGGCGCCAAAACAGTACCGTGCGTTAAGAGCGTTCGTTAATCATTGGTGCAATCATCACCAAGATTCTATCTATCTGATGCCAGGCGTCTCAATCCCTAAGGGTGACCACAAACATGTCGCCCTGTCCCCCGCGATTTCACTGCCCTGCTCCCACCTCACACCCCACTCCCTCATATACTTCTCCACTCCGTCCCTCCACCTCATCCTTGGTCTCCTCCTCCCTCTCCCCCCATCCACCTCACCCACATACACTCTCCTCGTCAGTCTCTCACTCACCATCCTCTCCACATGGCCAAACCACCCCAGTGTGTTTCTCCTAACGCTCCCTATCACATCAACATCCACACCACAACACTCCTTCACTTCCTATTTTGTCAGTCTGTCTCTCCATGTGACTCCACATGCTTCTTTCAAATAACTCATTTCCACTGCTCTCACTTTTGACTTCTGTCCCTCCAACAAGTTCCAAGCTTCATTTCCATACGTTAGAGTAACTTTTTCACTTCCATGCTCACTTCCCTGTTTCTTATCACTTCTTTCAAGGAACCAGCAACCTTTCTTCCTTGTTGTATACCCTTTTAAGCACTTCCCTCTAAACTTCCATCCTTACTCATTACACTACCCAAGTACTTATATTTTCCATTTCCTCCTCATCCAACCTCACAGTACATTCACTGACTTCACTTCTCTCGAAGACCATAATTTTACCCATTCCTACATTCACCTTTAGATTCCGTTTCTTACACATTCTCCCAGACTCATCCACGAAGCTTTGCAGCTCCCCTTCGTCAACACTTAACAACAAAAGATCATCTGTAAACAACAGTACAGGGAGTTTCCAAACACTGCCCTCTGTCACTAGGACAGCCTGTCGCCACTCCTGCCTTCGTCAGGAGACAGCCTGTAGCCGCCCTACCTTCTTGTATCTCTTTTATAACCCCATCCATATACAAACTGAACAGTTATGGAGACATGACACATCCTCGTTTCAATCCAACCTTCAAATAGAAAAATTCACTCAGTTCACTATCCACATGCACTGCAGCCTTAGCACCCTCATACATACTCTTCACGGCATTCAACAACTTCCCATTTACTCTAAATATTCATAATACTTTCCACAATCCTTGTCTATCCACGCTGTCATATGCTTTCTCCAAATCCATGAGAGCCATATACAATTTCTTTCCTGAAATAACGACACCCAGCAACAGCACGACACCCCCAGGCGACAACGGAAGATTAGACGGAACGAGCGGGACGTCTGTGCTATACTTCTACCCCCGTCACAAGTCGGCCTTCGGCCCGCTTCTCCCTACGTCGACTTATCTGGTTAAAATGCAGTATAGTGCCCCCGAGAACACCCAGACACTCCCATAAGGAGCCCACAGAGGAGCAATGACAGCGCGCTGGGACTCGGAGCGACAACGGCCACGTGCCCTTTTGACCCGGAGCTTGCCCGCCGCCACCATAGCAGGAATACCAGACTACCTTCTGGGTGAGCCTTCATTAACTAGCTAAGGGGTGGAGCTGCCTATCCAGCTCCTGCCAGCACCCCAGAGACGGCCTGCAGCCACTCACCCCTCGCTAAGGAGACAGTCTGTAGCTGCTCTGAGGGTTCCAAGGAGACGGCCTGTAGCCGCTCCCGCCTTCGTCAGGAGACGGCCTGTAGCCGGTCTGAAGGTGTCTTTCTTGAGACAGCCTGTAGCCACTCGCCCCTCACTAAGGAGACGGCCTGCACCCACTCGCCCCTCACTAAGGAGACGGCTTGTAGCCACTCGCCCCTCACTAAGGAGACGGCCTGTAGCCACTCGCCCCTCACTAAGGAGACGGCCTGTAGCCACTCGCCCCTCACTAAGGAGACGGCCTGTAGCCACTCGCCCCTCACTAAGGAGACGGCCTGTAGCCGCTCTGAGGGTAATCAGGAGACAGCCTGTA
Organism: Coenobita brevimanus; assembly: GCF_032717465.1. Classification (NCBI taxonomy): domain Eukaryota; kingdom Metazoa; phylum Arthropoda; class Malacostraca; order Decapoda; family Coenobitidae; genus Coenobita; species Coenobita brevimanus. The sequence continues at coordinate 611,208 of NC_136997.1, forward strand.
GCCGCTCCCGCCTTCATCAGGAGATGGCCTGTAGCTGCTCCGAAGGTGTTCTTCCTAAGACGGCCCATAGCCACTCAAACCCCCTCTTGAAGGAGATGGCCTGTAGCAGCTTCAACCTTCATCAGATGGACTGTAGCCACTCTGAAGGTGTTCCCCCTGAGACGGCCTGTAGCCTCTCACCCTTCCTGAAGGAGACGGCCTGTAGCTGCTCTAAGGGTAATGGGGAGACTGTCGCCACTCCTGCCTTCGTCAGGAGACAGCCTGTAGCCGCTCACCCTTCCTGAAGGAGACGGCCTGTAGCTGCTCTGAGGGTAATGGGGAGACTGTCGCCACTCCTGCCTTCATCAGGAGACAGCCTGTAGCCGCTCCGAAGGTGTTCCCCCTAAGACGGTCTGTAGCTGCTCAACACCCCTCCTGCAGGAGATGGCCTGTAGCCGCTCCCGCCTTCATCAGGAGACGGCTCCGAAGGTGCCTTTGGGTCTGCTAGCAACCACCCACTCTCCAAGGCCATGGCCAGTAGCCGGGCCTTGGCGACGGCCTGTAGCCACACCCCTAGGAAGTCACGGCCAGTAGCCAGGCCCTATGACAGGAGATGGCTTGTAGCTGCTCCGCCACCTGGAACTGACGCCTGTTCCCCGACCTCTGACACAGAGGGAGTCTTGGGCGTAGAGGAGTATTGGAGAGGCCCTGTAGTCTCCCCCGGCCTCTGCTCCCTACAACTGGCTCTGGAGGAGACCCCACCTGACGGACCCTGACGCAGACTGGTGCTGCAGCCCCTTCCTGTCAGCACGACCAAGACCCAGGGACCGCAGCCCTCGGGAACCCCCGACAGTCCCCAGAACTCCTGGGCGAGAACTCCCCACACCTTGACGGCGGAGGTCCCCATCCTCCATCAGGAGCCTGAACGACCAAGTCAGGCAATTGTTCGGCCCCAGTCCTGAGGGCCGCACACCTGTCCCCAGCCCTGAGAGCGCGGGACCCTTTGCCACCCACAGCCCTGGATGAGAACAGATGCCCCTGCATGTGACCCCATGGCCTCTAGGTACAGAGGCCCCCGGTGGTGCCCAGCCCCATCAGTAGCGGAGCTGTGCCGCCCCTTCGCCCGTGCACCTGACCGCCACAGCACCAGATTCAGCCGGAGTGACAATAATTGTGTAACGTCAGTGATCAAGCAGTGCAAAGGCAGAATGGTGAATTAATCCTCTAGTGGAAGTCAGTGATAATACCAAAGTGGTGGAGAGAAGAATAGATATAGTGAACAGTGTATGTGACCCAGGGGACGGAATAGTGAGCTACCCCTCTGACAAGATTCAGTAATAATACCAAAGTGGTGGAGTGAGTGACTAACAGTTTAAAAGCAACATACGAGTCGAGGGTAACGAGGTAAATACACTACCATCTGAGAATATCTCATAATAATAAGACCATAATCAGACCCCAGTGCCTTATGCAACACTCCCTAGTGAGAAATAACCTTAACAACTCCACACGCATGGAAAACCTAGACTTCCCTGATTAAGGACACTCTGCCTCAAGTGCTATTCACTGTGACCCAGAACAGTACCCTGCAAGAAACTGTTAACCATATCTAGACATAAGGGTTTATAACCGCCCAATATACTTGTGCCTGTAACATCTACTCATTTCCCTGTCCAACTAAGCAATACACGTGTAAGGTTGTTGCCTGGAGTTTTGGTGCCCTGCCTCTCTCTTATTTGTCTAAGCCCCGGTCTCGAAAGAGAGCCCCGCTATACGCTAGGTGTTTACGTAACGGGAAGCCGAACCTAAAACACCTAGCATTACATTGGTGGACAGCAGTGGTTCTTGACCCGGGCATACGAGAGAGGAAATCAGAAAATACCGAAAAAATGGCAACCAAACCACACGTGCAATTGCCAAAGTTGGACCCTGAACAGTACGATGCTCACACATATCTGGCGATTATTAAACCTTTGCTAGATATCGGTTTTGAAAAAGACCAAGAGAGAATTGCAGTTACACTCCCACTGCTGGGCAAAGCTGCAGCTAATATAGCACCCAAAATCGTTCTGGAGCTCACCTGGCAGATTTTCACGAGACTCGTGATCCAAGCCATCACCCCATCACTAGGGAAAGTGGTGGCACTATCCCAACTGGATAGTTTAACCTTCGATGGGAACTTAGACGATACTTTAATCCGGGCAAGACGCCTGGTCACCGCTGCTTACCCGGAGGCAGATGATGAAACCCGGGAACAACACACCTTTAATACTTTCCTGAGAGTGCTCCCCAGTGTAGTAAAAGAGCACTTTACGATCCATGACCCGACTGGAGACATGGATAAGGACGTCCAACTGATACGACGCCTCCTGACCTCCTGTCCTGCACCCCAGCAGATCAATGTGGTAAGGAAGTTTCCCACCAAAATTCCGGCTCCCCCAGTCAAGCCATGTCTGCATATGCCCCGTACCAGCCCCACCCCAGCACCTAGCTCACCTAGGGCACACCCCACACACTGGTGCCCCACCCACAGGGAGAACCCCAACCTCATCTTAGTGAATTCCTGGGAATTCTCGGCGTGCAGCTCAAGGTGCCCACTGCACGATATCCGAGACCAGTTAAAGGCTGCACGATGGAAAGCTACCACCCCATCCCAACACAAAGTTTCCTCTCTTGAGGATGAGGTTACAGAGGACGAACCTGCACCTGTGGAGGAGACCAACCCCGGGGAACAGGAACTGGAGCAAGAAGAACGAGGCCCCAGTCAGATGGATTTTTAGGTCTGCCCCTGCACCCTCCCACAGTGGCGAGGGCCATTTCCTCCAAATATTGCCCCCCAGTTTACCACAAGATAAAGCTGAACGGGGTGAAAGCCAGACTTCTGGTCAATACAGGAGCAACCAGATCCTGTTTTTACAGCCATTACTTCTCCTGTCACAAATCGACCTTTGGCCCGCTCCACCCCATAGCTACTCACCTTGTGGATGCAGGGGATGGCCCCCTGCCCATTTGTGGGGAGACACGGGCCCTAAGAGTCGATACCCACCAACCGGTGTCGACCCAACATCAGTTAATAATATTCGACTCTTCCTGCCGAAATTACGATGGATACCTGGGGTTGGACCTGTTGCAGAAGTTAGGAGCCACCACAGATTGCCGCAACAGACAGATCCAGTTCTGTGCATTACCCGACCCTCCCCCCTGGGGCCGTCTTCACCTGCATGCCCCGGCCCCAGCAGGAAGACTCTGCCCCCTTCCTCCCCCTCTCCTTCCCCCCCTCTCCCCCCCACCGCCCACCCCCTCCCTCTTTTCCTGCCACCATTTCCTCCACCGTCACCATTCCCCCCCGTCATGAAGCTTGGGTGCCCCTTAACTGACCCTCTGGCCCCTCTGGCCTATTTTCCCCACTCCTGCCGCCCGGAGCCCTCTTAGGCTGCCTTCTGCCCCCAGCTTTCCTTCCCCCGCATCACACGGCAGTCAGGATTGCCAACCTCGCCCCCTCACCTTCCCAAAAGGGCTCATAATCGGAGAGATAGAGGAAGCCGAGCCCTGCACCCCTTCCCCCTCCCACTCCCCCGCCCCCAATGCCCGACCATCTCTCCGCCCATCAGTCTGACACCCTCCACTGCCAGCTCCTGTATTTTGAGGATCTGTTTGCAGCAGGACCAGCTGACATCAGACACACCACCTACCTGGCTCACAAAATTCATACGATGGGCCCGCCGATTTGACAACCATCCCAACGGAAGAACCCCACAGGGGGAAGAAGAAGACCATCAGGTACAGGAGATGATCGAAGTTGGAGTCGTCTCCCCCTGCACCAGCCATTGGTCCTCCCCTGTCATCCTCGTAAAAATAAAGGATGGCACGTTGCGGATCTGTGTCAACTACCGCCGGCTTAACGACGTAACTACCAAAGATCCCACTCCACTCCCACATATAGACGATTCCCTGGATTCCTTGTATGGAGCCTCCTGGTTCTCTACTCTTGACCTCCAGTTAGGATATTGGCAGGTCCCTGTGCACCAGGAAGATTGAGGCGAAACTGCTTTCTCAACCAGCAATGGGAAACATTACGAGTTTAATGTCCTGCCGTTCGGCCTCTGCAACGCCCCTGCTACCTTCTCCAGGTTAATGGAATCCGTCCTTAGCGGTCTCACGTGGGAGATCTGCCTCGCCTACTTGGATGATGTCATTGTTTACAGCCAGACCTGGGCCGACCACCTGCAGCGCCTCCGCCGGGTTTTTACCAGGATCCAACAAGCAGGCCTCAAACTCCGGCCCACCAAGTGCGTTTTAGCGGCCAGAACCGTCTCGTTCCTGGGACACGTCATCTCCCAGGCAGGCATATCTCCTGACCCTGACAAACTCCACGCCATTGCAGACATACCCCCACCACAGGACATTCATGGAATCAGGGCCTTCCTCGGCTTGACATCCTATTACCGCCGCTTCATGAAGGGGTTTGCCCACATCGCCAAATCACTCCATGACCTTACCCTTAAGGGGGAACCGTTACCCTGGAAGGAGGAGAGATGAGCTGCCTTCCAACAGCTTAAAGACAAGCACGTTCCTGCCCTCATCATGGCCTTCCCCAACTATGCCCTGCCGTTCCACCTCTATACCGATGTCTCCCTCCTCGCCATTGGCACTGTGTTAGCGCAAGTCCAAGAGGGCCGCGAACACAGCATCGCCTGTGCCAGTTGTACCCTAAATCAGGCGAAGAAAAACTATGCTGCCACCAAGCGAGAGTGCTTGGGCATCATCTGGGTGCTTGAGCACTTCTGGGCATCTCTCTCCAGGACCCAAGTCACCATCGTTACAGACCACCAGTCCCTCCAGTGGTTGTGACAGTCTGACACCCACAACGCCTAGCTCATCCAATGGCACGAAACCTTGGAGGAATTCAATTACAAAATTTCATACTGCCCTGGCAAACTCCATACCAATGCGGACGTCTTCTCTCGGCTCCCCATCCATGCCACCCAGCTAGGGCCAGACCTCCTCCAACAGTGGCATTGCAAGGAACAGCCCCCTTGGATCTGCCAACACCTTTTCAAAAAACTATTGCCAGGGCGACCACCTCCTAACCCCATTTGGTCATATCCTCCTAGCCCCTGACACCACCCTCGACTCCCTGCGACACCTGCACACCCACAACGGCATTCACCTGGGTACAAAAAAACTGCTGCAGGTTTTCAGTGACACCTACTGGGCGCCCAATTCTTCTGCCCTTGCCAAGGAAATTATACAAACCTGCTGCGCCTGCTCCCTTGGTAAAGACAACACCCGTACAGCAGGACCATCAGGCCATATCACCGCCCACAAACCCTGGCAGCTGTTAGTGATTGACGTGGTAGGACCCTTACCTCCAAAATCGGGCTATAGATACATTATCACTTTCATTGACACATATTCCAAATTCATTGTGGCCTGCCCAGCAAAGGAACACCACGCTGTCACAGTGGACGGCGCCCTCCTTCGGCACGTATTCCCCTACTTTGGCATCCCCCAACCGATCCACTCAGACAACGCACCTGAATTCACCGGTAAGATCTGGGAAGAGCAGGCCCATATCTTCGGGTACAACATCTCCCACTCCTCCCCCTACTGGCCACAAGGAAATGCAGCATGCAAGCACAGCCACCGTACACTGATGAATCAGCTCCACATCCGAATAGAAGCCACTCAGAACGATGACTGGCCCGCCCATGTAAAAATCGTACAATGGGGCATCAACTCCTGCCCCCGAGAGGACGGAATTTCGCCATATGAGCGAGTGTTTGGGGAAACACCCCTCCTTCTGCCCCTTCAGCAGCATCTACAACCCCCCACCTCCACTCCCACGACAGACCCACTACACCACCTCAAACACCACTTGACCCACCTCCAACACAACCTGGACCTCAGCCACAACACTGCCTCCAACCCCTATAAGCCGGGTAACACAGTCATGATAGCCCAGCTCCCTATCCCCCACAAGCTCGCACCCCACTTCACGGGACCCCATACCATCACCCACGTCCCTAACTCCTATCAGGTTACCATCAATTACCATGGTACTCCTTGCACCCTCCAAAACCAGCACATGTGCTCCTTCCGCACTCCTGCCCCCACCACCCCGGCCCTGCTCCCCGTCCCACCTTCTACTCCCATGCTGCTTCCTCCTACCACCTATTACTGCTACAGCTCCTCCTCCCCATCCCCCTCTCCCTCCTCCTCTCCCGCCCGCCTCACCGGCCGTCAAGCTGCATCACATCTCACCGGACAACCCACTGACACCATCAACGCCCCGCTGCTCCCCTACCTCTTCCCTACTCGCCACCCCCTCTCCCGCACCCAGCACCATGTGTCCCGCCCCCACCCCCACACCCCCACCCCAGCCATCACCCACCGCCGCCCCCACACCCTCCAGCCCACCGCCCACACACACCCCCATCCCCAGCTCCCCACGCCATGCTGCCAACACCCCAACCACCCCACACCAGCCTGTACGTGCCCCACGCACCTCATGCCCACGCCAATCCCGCACACCCACATCACCACCCACACCTACCCTCAAAACAACAATCACACGCTCTGGACACCTCTCCTGCCCACCTGCACGATACACCCACTCTCCCACCCCACCCACCTCGCCGCAAAATCACACTCCTACCCCTGCCCTAAACCATCTCACACTCATGATACATCAAGCACAAATCCCAGCCACCTACACTCCCCAGAGACGCTACGCCGCATTACCCCGGCATAAAACCCCACACTCACCGTCCATCTCAAGCATTCAACACCACACCACACCACGGGCAACAACTACCACCATGATAATATGGCGAGCTGTATAGGTACCGTCACTCGGACATAACTAGCGAGTCAGAGGACCACATCACCTCCTGCAACTCCTCCGCTCCTCCACCACCACATCCACCCTCTTCCTCACGTGCGATGATGAACAAGAAGAGAACACTGTCACCACAGCCTGGCACGCCCTCCTCCGACACTTGCAGCCAATCTATGCCACCTATAATACGAAAGTCTACCACCTCCAGTCAAGGGGACATGACTTTTTTCCAGCAGACGGTGGTAAAATGCAGTATAGTGCCCCTGAGAACGCCCAGACACCCCCACAAGGAGCCCACAGAGGAGCAACAACAGAGAGCCAGGACTCGGAGCGACAACGGCATAAGTCACCCCAGTCTGTGTGCTCGTGACCCGGAGCTTGCCCGCCGCCACAATAGCAGGAATACCAGATTACCTTCCGGGCTAGCCTTCACCAACCAGCTAAGAGGTGGAGCTGCCTATCCGGCTCCTGCCAGCACCCCAGAGACGGCCTGTAGCCACTCACCCCTCGCTAAGGAGATGGCCTGTAGCTGCTCGCCCCTCGCTATGGAGACGGCCTGTAGCCACTCCAAAGGTGTTCTTCCTGAGATGGCCTGATGCTGCTCAAACCCCCTCCTGAAGGAGATGGCCTGTAGCTGCTCCAGCCTTCGTCAGACGGCCTGTAGCAGCTCCGAAGGTGTTCCCCCTGAGATGGCCTGTAGCCACTCACCCCTCCTGAAGGAGACGACCTGTAGCTGCTCCCACCTTCGTCAGGAGACAGCCTGTAGCCGCTCCGAAGGTGTTCCCCCTGAGACGGCCTGTAGCTGCTCAACACCCCTCCTGAAGGAGATGGCCTATAGCAGCTCCCGCCTTCATCAGATGGCCTGTAGCCGCTCCAAAGGTGCCTTTGGGTCTACTGGCAGCCTACCACTCTCCCAGGCCACGGACAGTAGCCGGGCCTTGGCGACGGCCTGTAGCCACACCCCTAGGAAGCCACGGCCAGTAGCTGGGCCCTATGGCAGGAGATGGCCTGTGGCCGCTCTGCTGCCTGGAACTGACGCCTGTTCCCCGATCCCAGACACAGAGGGAGTCTCGGGCGTAGAGGAGTATTGGAGAGGCCCTGTAGTCTCCCCCCGGCCTCTGCTCCCTACAACTGGCTCTGGAGGAGACCCACCTGACGGACCCTGATGCAGACTGGTGCTGCAGCCCCTTCCTGTCAGCGCCGCCAAGCCCTGGGGACCACAGCCCTCTGGAACCCCCGACCACCCCCAGAACTCCCGGGCGGGAACTCCCCACACCTGGACAGCGGAGGTCCTCATTCTCCGTCAGGAGCCTGAACGACCTATTCAGGCAATTGTTCTGCCCCAGTCCTGAGGGCCGCACTCCTGTCCCCAGCCCTGAGAGTGCGGGACCCTTTGCCACCCACAGCCCTGGACAAGAATGGACGCCCCTGCACATGATCTCGTGGCCTCTAGGTACAGAGGCCCCCAGTGGTGCCCAGTCCCATCAGTAGCGGAGCTGTGCCGTCCCTCTGCCCGTGCACCTGACCGCCACGACACCAGATTCAACCGGAGTGACAATAATTGTGTAACGTCAGTGATCAAGCAGTGCAAAGGCAGAATAGTGAATTAACCCTGTAGTGGAAGTCAGTGATAATACCAAAGTGGTGAAGAGAAGAATAGATACAGTGAATAGTGTATGTGTCCCAGGGGACGGAATAGTGAGCTACCCCTCTGACTAGATTCAATAATAATACCAAAGTGGTGGAGTGAGTGACAGTAACAGTTTAAAAGCAAAATACGAGTCGAGGGTAACGAGATAAATATGCTACCATCAGAAAATCTCTCATAAAACTAAGACCGTAATCAGACCCCAGTTTCTTATGCAACACTCCCCAGTGAGAAATAACCTTAACAACTCCACACGCATAGAAAACCTGGACTTCCCTGATTAAGGACACACTGCCTCAAGTGCTATTCACTGTGACCCAGAACAGTATCCTGCGGGATACTGCTAACCATATCTAGACATTCAGAGGCCGTGCGTGCGAGTCTGTACCAAGCGCCACCCAAGTTGATCATGCGTTTTAATGTTATATCACTATTTTGATCCTTTTTTTTTTTTTTTTTTTATATCCCAGGCATGTTGCTTGGTACAGTTTCGAACTAGACATAAGATTGAAAGTCCTCCAAAATACAACACTGAAATCGATTTGTGAGGTGAGGGTGGGTGACAGATCCCCAGCACAGGCAAGTTTGTGCCAAGCGACACCGACACAGTGAGTCACCGCCAATCCACTTGCTATACATTATGAGCTATTGTTAGCATCTAACAATCCTTGTGAATATAATTTTACTTTATGTACCAGACTATTAAGTAAGTTTTGCCAATTCTCTGACATGTTAAAAAAGGTCAATATTGTTTCTCATTAACCCGTAAACTCTTGTGGCTACGTGCTATTTTCAGCGTTTCCAGCGGATGCTGTTGGTGGTACTGTGGAGGCCCAGTTTTGCCTCGCGCGTCATTCTCCGCTGACAAGAGCTGCTCCAAATAACTTTTCCCTGCTTTTTTTATGTGCACTGTATTATGCTGTAATCTGATGTCTTTTTGTCCATTAACAACTATGTACTGAATGGTTTCATGAACTTTGCGTGAAAATTCTGTTGCACTTGGAAAACAGGTGTTTTGCGCTAATTGGTGTATCCGAAATATGTTTATATATTCATAATCTGCATCCTTTCCTCTTTACTATGTATTTTTAATGGAGTCACTAGCATTATTAATAACAGAGTAATACTTCGTTGAAGTTGTATACTAAAAATCGCCGAGTTTCGGCATTTCGAAAAGAAAATATAATTTCGTATATTTGCGTATATTATTTTCAATTACTAACAACATAGGCATATTCAGCATACTTTACCCTTCATTTTGGTCTTTGAATGAAGTCGCTAGCTTTAAAAACAACCGAGTTATGATCGCTTCAATATTCGCAAACTTTAAACGCAATTTCTGGCTTTTTAAAAAATTGTCACTTGGTACAAACTCGCACGCGCAGCCTTTATTATTAAGAGTTTATAACCGCCCAGTATACTTGTGCCTGTAACATCTACTCATTCCCCTGTCCAACTAAGCAATACACGTGTAAGGTTGTTGCCTGGAGTTTTTTTTGCCCTGCCTCTCTCTTATTTGTCTAAGCCCCAGTCTCGAAAGAGAGCCCTGCTATTTTTTTTTTTTCATAGGCGTTTACGGAACGGGAAGTTGAACCTATAATACCTAGCATTACACTGGTAGATGACGGGGATGGCCCCCTGCCCATCCATGAGGAAACCTGGGCCCTACGCACCTACACCCACCACACATCTCCACTCAACATAAGTTCATCACCTTTGACTCCACCTGCCGAAACTACGACGGATATTGGGGCTGGACCTCTTGAAAAAACTACGAGCCACCATCGGTTGTCACAAGCGGCAACTTCGGTTCAGATCCCCGGCCCCTACCCCCGATCCTCCATAATCAGTATGCACCTGCACACCCACCCACCCTTCCCCTCCTCCCTCCCCTCCTCCCCCTTCCCCTCCTTCCTCCTCCACCCCCCCGACCCCCCCACCTACCGCGCCATCATCGCCTCCACCACGACGATTCCCCCGCAACATGAAGCTTGGCTCCCATTGAAAAGGCCCACTGGAACATCCGTCCTCTTCTCCCCTGACCTGCTGCCCGGAACGCATTCAACCTGTCACCTGCCCCCCACCTTCCTTCCCCAGCAATTGCAGCAGTCAAGATCGCCAGTATTACCACGACCCCGCTCACGCTACCAAAGGGGCTTGTAGTGGGAGAGATGGAAGAAGCGGAGCCCTGCCCCACCACCACCCCATCCGCCCCCGCCCCCCTGCCCCCCTACCCAAGCACCTCTCACCCCACCAAACTGACTCTCTGCCACCTCTTTCTGGACTTTCAGGACCTCTTTGTGTCAGGCCCCTCCGACATTGGTCACACCACCTACCTGATGCATCAGATACACACCATAGGACCACCAATCCGCCAACCATCCAGACGGAAAAACCCGAAACAATGAGCAGAGGAAGACCAGCAGGTCCAGGAAATGCTCGATACTGGCATGATCTCACCCTCCACCAGCCCCTGGTCCTCCCCCGGCATCCACGTCAAGAAAATGGACGGTACCATGCGATTCTGTGTGGATCACCTCCGCCTCAACGATGTGACCATCAAGGACGCCACCCCCCTTCCCAGGATCGATGATTCCCTCGACTCCCTGTACAGCACCTGGTTCTCCACACTAGACCTCCAACCGGGATACTGGCAAGTCCCGGTGCACCTGGAGGATATAGAGAAAACTGCGTTTTCCACCAGCAACGGGAAACATTACAAATTCAATGTTCTGCCCTTCAGCCTCTACAACGCCCCTCCCACCTTCTCCCAATTGATGGAGTCCATCCTCAGCAGCCTTACCTGGGAAATTTGTCCAGCATACCTGGAAAACGTCATTATTTTCAGCAAGACATGGGCCGATCACCTCCACCGCCTAAGGAGGGTCTTCCAGTGTATCCATCAAGACAGCCTGAAGCTATGTCCCTTAATGCGTCCTGGCCACCCGGACCGTCTACTTCCTGGGGCATGTGATTTCGAAAGACGGAATAACAGTGTTATTTTGTCCCCATTCAGTTATCTTTGATAAGTCTTGATTTATGGAGATGGTTGTACTGAGTTGTGAATTAGAGGTCTTAACTTTGTGAATTGGTGTTTAAGTGTGAAAGAACTGTGAAGTGTTGAGTCATCTGCATATGAGTGAATGGAATTATGGGTGATTGACAAGAGATCATTAATATGAAATGGGAATAAGGCAGGACTGATCTCTGAGGCTCTCTGAGGCACACCGGCATTAGTCGAGTGAAAATTGGATATATACATCATCTACTTTTACTCCTTTCTGTCACTGAGATATGAGGAAATCAGTGAAGCAAAAGATGATAGGCCATAGCAAGGGAGCTTCGATAGCAAGGAATGGTGCCACACCTTGAGTTGCTTCATCCATATGACCATGTAAGTCCCCTCAAAAAAAAAAAAAAAACAATATCATCCCCCATGCCACTTACTACATTTATAAGGTCATCCCAGGGCCTATCTTTTTCTACAGCATCCAAGCCGGACTGTGAACATAGGCAGATATAAATGAAACTGTGAGCATACCAAGTAAAATGTTCACTGCTATAATCCTTTCATTCACCCTCATCACATTCATGACATATTCCACCCATTTTTTTTTTCCTTAACCAGCACATTCACTGCACCGTATCCATCTGCCTTTCCCTGCCAAAGTATGCTGTACCAACAATCACTCTCGGCAATCGTTCTGTCTGATCATTCTCTATATCTAACCTCCTGCATATACAGCCAACATCCACCCACCACTCATAGCCGCAACTACTTCCCCCACTGTACCCTTCAAACTACTGTAATCAGGGGCGTCCGCAGGATTTTTTGTAAAGGGGGGGGGGCAAAATAAAAGAAATACATATATGTGCTGCTATAATGTATCAAAATACACACACTCCAGATAGGTGTAGGCATATACTTACATGAGTTACATGCCTTACATCAAATGCATAAAGTGACAGAATGCATGAATCGACTCATATCACTCAAACATCCTCGAACAAGAAGTGGAGCACTCTGGAATTCCAAGGGGGGGCAACTACCCCCCTTGCCCCCCCCCCTCTAGACGCCCATGACTGTAATAACTGAAATGAAACTTAACAAATTAATCACTCCATCCTGGCCAGGATTCGAACTCAGGCCTCGCATTCCAAATGCGCGCACATTACCACTGAGACAAACAGACGATCCCTACTTTGCCTACAGGCATTGCGGGCATGTATAGACCCCATTACATCCCTCTTTTCTTCCCTTGGTGATTAATTTGGTGAGTTTCGAACACACATGGTAGCACAGCATTGGAGGCCACCATTGGGGACGCTGAGGACCACACCGAACAGCTCGTACCTAGGATGTAAGGACAAGCACGCAGTCAACTAACCAAGGAAGAACATCAAATGGCCAACTAAGCCTTGTCTCACATCCCACACTGCTGCCAACCAATGTAATAACTGGACAAACACTAAAAAATAACCACACTGTCCTGGCCTAGATTCGAACTCAGGCCCCTGTGCGCCAAATGTGTGCACGTTAACACTGAGCCAATCATATTCCTCACCCCTACAGGCAATGCAGGCATTTACAGACTCCTTTACTGTACCCACATTCCAAGATGCCACTCTGATCCCCTTAGGTGATGTAGTATTGTCAAGCTTGCTCTGTTTTTTTCACATGTTTTGTCATCTTGGTAAAAAATAAATTAAGGGAGAGACTGACCACAGGCCCTGCCCACCTGTACAGTCCTAAGTCCAGGTAAGGGACCTAAAACCCATAGCCCACCAGCCGTGGCTAGTGGCTATGGCTGTGAACTCAGGGGATCGTGCCAAGACAGCTAGAGGGATATCCTTCAAGTGTGTCTTTGCCCTGTAACTGCTCAGCCATTGTACACCCACTGATAGGGCAACCTCCAGGGACACAGCTCCCATGTTCCGACCCCTCTGTATTGGGCAGAAGCGGCAGTCTGGGAACCGCAATGCCCTGTAATCTCTGGCACAGATCCCAGCCCCATCCCTTCCCGGCCACCAAAATTACGTTGGCAGAGCCCATGCCATGCCTCCCCTCGGGTCCGCTACTGTGTGTGCGCGCGCGCGCGTGTGTGTGTGTGTGTGTGTGTGTGTGTGCGCGTACATGTCTGTCACCCCACCAGCCAATCACAGTGGACTGTAGGTGAAGCGATTTTGACGTCAAATCCCAGAGGCGGAGCATTTACCTTTAAACCAGCTTGGAATGAGGGAGAAGGAGGCTAGCAACAGGGCACTCGGGGAGAGAGAGAGAGAGAGAGAGAGAGAGAGAGAGAGAGAGAGAGAGAGAGAGAGACAGACAGACAGACAGACAGACAGGAGGTAGCTCGCGGGGCTCTATACTTCACTCGTGTGTGAGAGACTTTGTTAATATTTCCAAGACAAATAAAAATAGTCCCATAGCCTACTAATCTTTACCTCTCCTGTCATTGCATGACAAAGGGAACGAAGATTATCTACTTACAAAACTACTCACGTATAACAACCGCTCGTCCACGAGTCTAATATATGTATAACTGATCTACAAAACACACTACAAGAAGCTAAGAAGTTTTTGTAAGCCTCCCTCACCCTCCCCTCCCCTCCCTCACCCTCCCCTCCCCTCCCCTCCCCCTCCCCTCCCCTTCCTCACCCTCCCCTCCCCCTCCCCTCCCCTTCCTCACCCTCCCTTCCCCTCCCCTTCCTCACCCTCTTCTCCCTTATCCTTCCCTTCTCTACCCTACCCTACCCTATCCCACCCTACTCTACCCTGTCCTACCCTACCCTACCATGCACTACCCTACCTTACTCTTCCCTACCCTATTTTTTCCTTCCCTATCCTACCCTACCCTATCCTACCCTACAGGCATTAATATATAGGCACTGATATGTCATATCACAATGTGTAACACTAGCTAAAAACGTAGTGTCTGGTGGAGACATACACAGTTCCTCATCCGGAATGTCAATGCACATGATGCATATCAAACGATCCTGTTGTCCCAGATGACCAAGAATTTCATGACATTCAAACACATGGGGTAACCAGCTCTAGTTGGTTAGTCCACGTGAATGGAAATGTACCAGACGCTAGCAGACATTACACCCACACCCACCGAGCTGTACAGTATATAATCCTGGAACAGCAGCTATAGCAGGCAGAGAGCCCAAAAGAATCATAGAAGGCAGAAGGAAGACTTAGGAGATAGGGGAGTGTAGGGGGTTAGTCGTCACGCTACATTACTCCGTCCATCTCATCACGATATAACTGTCACAGTAAAGCCGCGTAACCCATGAGTGTCAATCCCTCACCAGCGAAACAAGAGAGACAGACGAGCAAGAGAGACGGAGAAAACCTAATCCCACAACAAGCTAGCCAACGTCTCACCACTTGATATTGGTAGCAACGATTCTCCACTGGTTTTTCATCTATCCACGGGGCTACCTAAATACCTCCCTATCTATCCTTATTAACAACCCTACCCTACTCTACCTCACCCTACCCTACCCTACCTTACCCTACCGTACCGTACCCTACCCTACCCTACCCCACCTCAGTCTGTCCTAACCCACCCTACCCTACACTACGCTACTCTCCTTTACCCTACCCTTTTCCACTTCACCCTATCCTACCCTGCCTCACCCTACCCTACCCTACCCCACCCCATCCTACTCTTCTCAATCCTACCCTGCCCTACCCTACCCTACTCTTCTCTACCCTACATTACTCTACCCTACATTACTCTACCCTACCCTACCAAACCCTTATTTAATATCTATCAGATTTTTTCCCATTTTCTTTCTACCTGCAGACATTTCTCATCAGTAGACTTATCAAACTGGATCTGGGTTGGGTGGGGTGCAGTGGGGTAGGATCGGAGTTGGGTGGGGTGCAGTGGGGTAGGATCAGGGTTGGGTGGGGTGCAGTGGGGTAGGATCGGGGTTGGGTGGGGTGCAGTGGGGTAGGATCAGGGTTGGGTGGGGTGCAGTGGGGTAGGATCGGGGTTGGGTGGAGTGCAATAGGGTTGGAGTGGGGTTGGGTGGGGTGCAGAGAGGTAGGATTGGGGTTGGGTTGGGTGCAATGGGGTTGGAGTGGGGTTGGGATAATAAGCAAAATAAATAAGTCGTTCCCAGTCTGGGGGTTAATGAAGACTGTTTCTGTCCCGTCAACCTGAGAAGGTTTCCTTAAGCTGCAGGAAATCGTCTGAAGCCTGGCAAAGAGTGAGAGTAAAAATTGACGTCAGCAGATGGAATGAACTGTTCTAAACGCCTCGGATCGAGTCCTGGAGGTGGACAGATGTTTTTATATCATGTAGGCGTTTTATATTTTAATTTTGATACCTCCAGACGATGTTACTCAGCTCTGGGTAGCCTTGTCTTATAAAAGGCCTCAGTGAAATTTATATCAAACCCCCCCTATTTCGAAAAAACTGATGCGTCCTCGTGCTAGATGGGAATAGAATTCCCGCATTCCACACATTAGATGGCGCCACCGCTACATTACTGCGACGGGAAGAAGTCAAGCGGTCGCCACCTCCCATTTTACTCTAACTTGGCCTGAAATTGCCCTCTCTCTCTCTCTCTCTCTCTCTCTCTCTCTCTCTATTTTGAATGCTGAGTCGTAGGGATAGATTAACTGGGTGGAATTGTTCGTCCTTTTGTAGGTTATTTCCTGTAGCTCAGAGGCAGAGTGAGACAATACTACAGTCCTGCATCCACTTCATAGCGTTTCTTCGTGACTAGCATCGTATTCTAGTGTTAATGTGCTGCTACAGGTCAGAAATCGAGATGGGGAGATGGCAAGTGCATTTTAGCCAGGTTAAAGTGATACCACGTTGAGTACACCGCTTCCCATCCTATCAGCGAAGTTAAGCAACGTTGGGTCTGGTTAGTACTTGGATGGGTGACCGCCTGGGAACACCAGATGCTGTTGGCATCCCTACGTGTCAAGTGGGGTTGGTGGAGGATTAGTGCCCCTCCCTGTAAAACAATTAACACTAAGCCCTTGGCCACCCCGTGTGGGATACATGGCGTCTGGCAATGAATGAATGAAAAGTGAGTGTTTATCGTATTATCTCTCCCAGGCTCCTTTGAATCTCTCCCAGCCAAACAGCATAGTACCCCCGTCAGGGACATAGATTACTTCCGAGTTTTAGAGGGTTAGCTTAGGCATTTATTAACCCCCTGATGCTCGGGACAATTCTAGTGACATTCCAGTTAAACCAGATGATTTTACTGAGCTGAGAGTGAGTCATAGGAGCCTTGGAGAACTAATACACTGTCAGCATTAACCTCCGTATGAGTGAAATATCTCTAGCATTTCTTTACAGCTGACAACAGGCAATTTGATCCAGCCGAGTGTACAGCAGCCTGGCACATACGGTAAATAAAAATAACACAGGGAAGGTGAGGAGAGTGTTGTAAATTATTCAAAATAAAAAAGAGGAAAAGTACACTGAGTCCTGTTTTTCTTTGCTCCCTATACTGTATATAAGTAGATATACAACACTCTTTACTTCTTCGTGACTAGCATTAAATTATTATGTATTCTAAGTGGTTCAAGATCGTAACAACTCTTCCTCAAGAGCTTATTCTGCATGTTACACTTTAATATTATCTTGTTTTTTCGCAGATAACAACTTAGGAAAACACAGTAGAAGTTTCCGATCTACACCTAATGTGCCCGTGATGGCCGAGTCTTATATCGTTGGCTTGCTAAATGAGATGACCTGGGTTCAGTCCCTGGGAGACTAGACGAATATTTAATAATAATTGTGGCTTGTCTGTAGTGACCTGCTACATACAAACTAAGGCACGCACATACTCTAAGACAGACACACACTATCACACACACACACAGACGGACACATACCCATATACACACAGACACGAAGGACATATGCATAAGGTGAGGGCGTGTAAGGAGTTGGGTTTTATTTCGAAGTCCAGTATAAAAAAAAAAAAAAAAAAAAAAAAACTATCTATTTTTGGACTTTGAAAGAAATGGTACTGTACTTTAGTTATTTGGTACCAATGATAAACAAGGGGAGACTGAGCTGTGTTGCATATAATAAGTTGTATTAAGTCGCTAAGGAAGAGTTGTTACGATATCTCCAGAGCCACTTGGAACATTTGAGACTAATTTAATACGATGCTCGTCACGAAGAAGTAGAGTATTATGTATCTGGGCCACATTCAGAGCTGTAATAAGCTTTGATAAGGGGACAATGTCTACTTAATAGGAAGACCCTGATGGATTTTGGCAAGGATGACTATGAAATAAGCCTGGAACGTAGAGTGGCTTTGATGACAGTGCAAAAGGTGCCAAAGGAATCGGTATTTGGGTCTCCTTTAAAGCATAAGTCAAAGAAATTACCATTAACTACACTGATAATGGCTTGGATAAAAGGGCACCGCTTGTAAACTACCTAGAGTGGGTTTGATAACACAGCCAGCCTCCTCCTAACAGTCTTCATGTCTCCCACCATC
Organism: Coenobita brevimanus; assembly: GCF_032717465.1. Taxonomy (NCBI): domain Eukaryota; kingdom Metazoa; phylum Arthropoda; class Malacostraca; order Decapoda; family Coenobitidae; genus Coenobita; species Coenobita brevimanus. The sequence continues at coordinate 629,171 of NC_136997.1, forward strand.
TCCTCCTCGTCGTCCTCCTCACCGCCTCACTCACATACACTCTCCTAATTAGTCTGTTATGCTCCATCCTCCACACATGGCAATGTTCTATAGATAACAAGGACACTTGTCACAGTATTTCTGCTCCACGTGAGACCTAAGTTTTGAGGACTTTCTGTATACACTCATTATACAGAACTTACAAAACTGGGGGAAACTGACTCTATTGTTATCTATTTATCTATCAACAGTCAGACGCCTGAATCACGTAAGAGGTGGCCACAAACAAATAGCCTCCATGTCGCCCTATCCCCTGCTATTTCGCTGCCCTCCTTCCAACTTACACTTCCTTCTCTACTCCATCTCTCGCTCTGTCTCCATGGCCACAAGCATATGCCCTCTATGTTGCCCTGTCTCCTACCGTTCTGATGCCTTTCCTGTTCCCAGCTTACACCTCCACCCTTATATACCTCTCTGCTCCATCCTCCATCTCATTCTGTCTCCCCTCCCGTTGACTCACATACTCACTCCTGGTTTGCCACTCTACATCCTCTCCACAAAGCCAAACCACCGCAGTGTATTTCTGCCAGTGCGTTCTATCACAAAGCTGGCAAATCTGTTCCATAGGTAGTAATGGAACTTTTGATATCTTTGCTCCTCTACAGACCCAAGTTATGAGGACTTTCTGTATACACTGGTAATTGAACAGCTCTGAAAAAGAGCTTTGATAAAAATATATGAAATTGATAAAGAATCCAGATAATTAGACTACTAGAATAAAACATGGGATAGTGCTGGTATGAAGTGAGGTATATGAGAAGGAAGTGTAAGGTGGGAGAAGGGCAGTGGAATGGCAGGGGACCGGGCGACATGGGGCGATTTATTTGTGGCCACCCCATACGGGATTAAGGCATCTGGGTAAAGAGTCTAAATAGTGCTGTTATATAAAGCATACACCTGCGTAACTAAGAGACAAAAGTAACTAAGAAATAAAAATAGCTAAAAGTAACTAAGAGATAAAAGACGACCTGGAGGACTAGAGTACAGGAGCATCACCAGTATCTGCTCTATGCTGCATGATATAGCCTGGCAGTAGCAAGAAACACTTAGCACTCTGAAGCTAACATTTTGTAGGTCGATACAGCCAAGGTGAAGATATTTGAGGGGGTCACTTAACATGGCAGTAAACAGGACCTGGGACTGAAGAGCTGGTATTCTCGTTGGTTATTGAAGCTCCCTAACATCTTTTCTCAAGTGGTTTATTTTGCATACACTTTACTGTCCTATTCTGTGTTACATAAATGCAATGTGGCCATACTCTTCATTAATAGCATACAAAAGGATATTAACCAACCATATCCAAAAATAAATCAGTAAAGAATAGGTGTTAAGTTTCCCTAACGAACGAGACTATGAACCAAGCTGCCATAACTTTACAAACTACTATAGTTAGCCAAATAAAGTTTGATGGAAGGTCTACTTCCGTAATCTTTCTGTTAATTCTGAATATTCTAATTGAAATATGGGTTTTCACAGCAAGGGAGTTTATACCATACTCCACTGGCTCTCAATATTTCAAAGCTGATATGTGGGTTTTATATCTATGGATTTTTACCCAGTTCCTTATGGTCTTACTAACCGTACCATAAAACGTTGAATAAACTTGATCTATCTATCTATCTATATACCTAGGCTGCTTCCCCCAAGGAAAGGGAGGTAGCCGAGACAGGATGACTCACTCTCCATTTACTCATCCATTCAAACACATTCATTCGCATCTTAGCCCCAAAGGGGAGAACGGACAGATCCTCACCGCACCACACCGCACAAGGGTCAACTGGGCAATGCAATCAGTGACATCCGCAGCAGGGCCCGACAGCAGAACTGGTTTACCCCTGCCACATCATAACAGACCCATCCCCTTACCCGCACCTGACCTGACTAGCTGATCAGACCAAATGCGGGAGAATATCCCCTCAGGGCTGCGTCATCACTTATTCATTCACAATTTCTCTCCATTTATTTCTGTCACGCACAGCCACTCTTCCTTGCTCAACAGACATCCCTCTCGCATCCAGCGCTCTCTTCACACTGTCCATCCATCCTATTCGTGGTCTTCCTCTCAGCCTTACACCTCTCACATCAGATCTAGTTATCTTTTTCACCAATCGCTCATTATCCATTCTCTCCATATGCCCAAACTTGATATACAACTTATTCTTTTATTACCTTAAATTTTCTTTCAATTGTTCACAAGTGCTATGGATATTTACAAAGTACATTAGTTGCTATGATGGCAGCATGCTAAGTTACTCTGACGGGAGTTAGGGTTATCTAAAATTGTCAAAAGTTCCATGTGTCACAAAATTGTTCAGGTATTATTAAAGTTTATCAGCGAATTAAGTGAGCTATCTCCATCTCTAGGTTGTTTGCTCCTCTCTACCCTGCTCTCTCTAGAACAATACACACATCACACACTAAAGGAAGAGAATACAAAGAAAAATACAACCTGTAACCTGCCCTGTCCTGTCTGGTGCACCCATCTCCCCTCTGGTCTCTCTCAGTCGGCTCTGATAATGTCTTTCCTCTCTCCCTAGCATCACTATCTCCATTGCTGATTCTCTCTGTCCTCTCTCTCCAGCATCAGCCTATTGCCTGGGGAAATACAGGAACATTAAAGGTGCCTGAGGAGTGGATTGCCTACCAGAGTAACGGGACAGTTACAGTGCCAATGCGCGCTAGGAGGGTGTCCCTGTGGCTGTGCTGTCAGGGTGCCCATGAGGCCACTGCAATATGGGTTCTTGACCCCCTGCCTAGACTTGGAGCTGTGTGGGAGGGCGGGGCTGGTGGTCCATCCCCTCCTTTACTTACCTATTATGACTAAATCAAAGCCAACAGTAAAAAGCAAGCCTGAGGCATCCAAACCACCCAAGGGGTTCAGAATGGCATCTTGGAATGTAGGTAAGTTGAAAGTTAAAGGTGGGGAAGTAGTGGAGACTTTGGCCAGGAGGCTGATAGATGTTTGTTGCTTATGAGAAGTTATAGGTTCAGCGGAGGGTAAGCTAGGATGATTCTTGGGAAGGATTGTAGGTATAAATTATTTTGGAAGAAAAGTGGTGGAGTGGTCATGCTAGTTGAAGAGAAATGGATGGGATGTGTTGTGATTGTAATGAGAGTAAAATGAAAGGATTATAGCAGGAATATAGGCAGGGTGGGGTGGGGAAAGGACTGCATGGCAAAGGCGGAAGGAGTTTCTTTTCCTCTTAATAGCCAAACGCCTTAGTCCTTGATACAGCTTCCCCATACTGCCTTGATTTCACCTCCTGTCACCAAGCTGGCTTTTCTCCAACTCAGAGCACAACTCTCTCAATATACCTCTCCCCACAATTCCTCCACCTCATCCTGTCTCCTCGATCCCTCCATCTCACTCTCCTACTTCATCTCATTATCCATCATAGCCACAATTTTTCCACAACTTTATTGGTAGAGACTGTCATCCCATTTTGGGGTGGGAAAGGATGATGATGATGATGCCCAAAGAACAGGTGGGTTTCATACTTACAGATTAGGTTTAAGACTCTTTTTAAACTGAAGGTAAGAACTGTAAATACTGCAAATAGACCTAAAGATAATCCAAGATAATCCACCATACTCCCTGTGTGCATCTTTATCTGTTTATCTGTCTATTGCTCTGAATGTTTCTAGATGTTCTTAAATTAAAATGGTTAAAAGTAATCCTAGAGACAGTATTGTAAAGTCCAAATTACATGAAGAAAAGCTACAACAGTAGAAAAAAAAAACAATGAACAAAGTCATGATCCATTCATCGTAAGATGCCTGGGCAATGCATTTAAGAGATTGTCACTGGCAGGAAACAATTATTCACAGTCACAGGCAGAAGGAGAAACAGTCACAGGCAGAAGGAGAAACAGTCACAGGCAGAAGGAGAAACAGTCACAGGCAGAAGGACAAACAGTCACAGGCAGAAGGACAAACAGTCACAGGCAGAAGGACAAACAGTCACAGGCAGAAGGACAAACAGTCACAGGCAGAAGGACAAACAGTCACAGGCAGAAGGACAAACAGTCACAGGCAGAACAAAACAGTCACAGGCAGAACAAAACAGTCACAGGCGGAACAAAACAGTCACAGGCGGAACAAAACAGTCACAGGCAGAACAAAACAGTCACAGGCAGAACAAAACAGTCACAGGCGGAAATAGAGGCGCATCCCTCCGACAAGGGCAACGTAATTTCCAAACCACTCTTCATAATGAGTTAGGTTTTCTCATCAGTGATGTATAGGGTTTCACAAGAAGTGTTTTCCGGATCCAGAATCTGTAATATGATCCGGATCGGTCACAAAAGTTAATTGATTGTTCCTTGGGACATGTGATATCTACCCACCAAATTTGGTCCAAACTCTCTTAGTTTTTTGGTAGTCCTGCTACAAACAAACAGGGGTGAAAACATATTCTTCTTGTTGGAGAGAACCAAACAGTCACAGGCAGGAGTTTAATTATTATTATTTTTTTAAATGAACCTACTTAAAAAGGAGAAGCCGATGATCTCCATGTGTTGGACCTGTCAAGAGAGCAGCTTAATTGTCTGGCTATAGAAGCATTCCTTTTCTTCCCTATCCACTGAATGGACGATGGTGGACTTCATGAGAGAGGGAACTTAGGCCTGCAATTCACTTCAATCAAATTTCAAATGGGTCTAGGGATGAAGTCAAACTGAGGTATACTTCAAATTCGTTAACCCTCTTAGCAGCTCTTCCTTAAGTATTTTTGGCTTTATTCTTGCTACCACCAGGCAGTTTTACCACTTAGAAAGGACCCATGGGTCTGATGGGCTTAATGAAAGCCATGTCTTCCATTTAAAAATGTTTATGGTAAAAAGAATCACCCGAAAAATAGCACAAAATCTTAATCTATGTCATGAAGTTAAAGGTACCAATGAAATGAGAAAATTGCAATCACATGGAAGACAAGGCTTTACTATCACAACACTACTGTCCCTAGAATAAGTAGCTAAGGAAGATGTGTTAGGGAGCTTCCTTTCAAACGAAGAGGTATTTAGCTGACTTTGGTTTAACCCATCGAACCCTGTCACTTGTTTTAATACATTCTTTCCAACCCCCAGTGATTTTATCCAGCTTAGGGGATATTTTGTTTAGTAAAGGGGTAATAATGGCTATAACTAACCTCCTGTTTCAAGTCTCCAAAGTTTATTAAAAGTACAGAGAAAAGTTAAGAATGAAATTTAAGGTGGTAGGGGCAAAAACGATAATTTCCAGAGCTATGTTGTTAGCCTTCACATTAACTACCTACCCCAACTGTAGGTGTTTCCATTTAGCAAGTCAGAGTTTATAAAAAATTTCAGCAATACTCTTGTTAATATAGCTTCCTAAGCTATTTAACGACGCTTTAGTGCATTCTAACTCTCCAACACCTATTGAGGCAAGTTTTGCAGCCAACTAGCAATTAACAAAAGCTAGTGCTGTGGAAGGGCAAGAGAAGGTGTGGCCTTGTTAGTGAGTCCGGAAGTACAGCAGTGTGTGATTGAATGGACGGTGTCATCGAGACTGATGTGAGTGAAAGCAAAGTTTTAACGTGAGTTGTGGGTGTTTGTGAGTGCATATGGGCCTGGTAGTGAAAGGGATGAAGAAGAGAGAGAGTCTTTCTGGAATGATGTTGATGAGTGTCTGCAGAGTTTTGGAGCGAATGTGAATGTAGTAATGATGGGAGATCTGAATGCTAGAGTGGGAAATGTAGCAGTTGAAGGTGTAGTTGGTATGCATGGTGTGCCTGGAAGATATGAAGATGGGGAACGAATGATAGCGATGTGTGTTGAGCGAGAGATGGTGATTGGAAATACGCTGTTTGAGAAGAAAGATATATATAAGTATACATGGGTGAGACAGGAGGGTGGAAGGGTTCTTGATAGAGCTTTGATGGACTATGTGGTTGTGTCTAGGAATATAATAGGAAGATTGTTGGATGTGAGAGTTCTGAGAGGGGAGGGTGGAGGTATGTCTGACCACTACCTGGTGGAGGGAAAGTTAAGAGTACGTAAGAGATGGGTGAGAGCTAGGAGGGTTAGGTGTGGCAGGGAGGTTTTGAAAGTGAGTGAGTTGGATAAAAGAGAGAAAAAGATAGAGTATCAGGAGAAATTGAAAGATGAGTGGAACGCAGTGAAAGATCGGGAAAATGGCAGTGTGGAGGAGGAATGGCAGTTGTTTAACAGTGCTGTGGCGGGGCATGCAGAAGAGGTGTGTGGTGCGAGACGTGTGGGTGGTGGTGTAAGAAAAGGAAGTGAATGGTGGTGCGAGGAAGTAACTATGGCTGTGGCTGAGAAGAGACGTGCATATGAAGCGTGGCTGCAGAGGAAGGATGGGATGTCATATGAAAGGTATAAGGAAAAGAGGAATAGGGCGAGAAGGACTGTGCGTGATGCTAAAGTGGCAGCAGATGAGAGGTGGGGTAGGCGGCTGACAGAGAATTTTCAACAGAATAATAAAATGTTTTGGAAGGAGGTGAAAAGGGTGCGAAAGGGAGAGTCTGGGAAGGAAGAACGAGTAAAAGCAGAGGATGGAAGGATGTTAATTGAGATGGATGCAGTAAAGAAGAGATGGGCAGAGTATTTTGAAAGATTGTTAAATGTAGAGGAGGAAAGGGTGGCTGAGATTATGACAGATGGAAGGGTGCAAGGAATAAATGTGTTGAGAGAGTTGAATGATTCTTTGATCACGAAGGAGGAAGTGGAGAAGACAGTAAAGGAGATGAAAACAGGGAAAGCTGCAGGTATGGATGGATGTGCTGTGGAATGCCTGAAGGGTGGTGGAGTGACTATTGTTGACTGATTAGTAAGATTGTTGAATGTGTGCTTTGTGATAGGTATGGTGCCAATTGACTGGACAAGTGCTTGTGTGGTCCCGTTGTATAAAGGCAAGGGTGATAGGTATGAATGTACTAGCTTTAGGGGTATAAGTCTGTTGAGTGTTGTAGGTAAGGTGTATGGTAGAGTGTTAATTATGAGAGTTAGAGAGGGTACAGAGGGAGTGATTGGTGATGAGCAGTGTGGCTTTAGGAGAGGGAGGGGATGCGTGGATCAGGTGTGTACGGTGAGACAAGTGTGTGAAAAGTATTTAGCGAAAGGCAAGGATGTGTTTTGGGCATTTATGGATTTAGAGAAAGCGTGTGATAGAATTGATACGGAGGCTTTGTGGACTGTTTTAAGATTGTGTGGACTTGATGGTAGGGTACTAAAAGGGGTGAAAAGTTTTTATGTAAATAGTAGAGCGTGTGTAAGAGTGGGAAATGCTGTGACTGATTGGTTTCCCGTGAGAGTGGGGCTGTGACAAGGATGTGTGATGTCGCCTTGGTTGTTTAATATTTACATGGATGGTGTTGTAAGGGAGGTGAATGCAAGAGTTTTAGGTGGAGGTCTGAGTCTAGTGAATGTTGATGGTCGACAGTGGAATCTGAAGCAGCTGCTGTTTGCAGATGATACTGCACTGGTGGCTGATTCAGAGGAGAGACTGAGACAGTTGGTAGAGGAGTTTGGAAGGGTGTGTGAAAGGAGGAAATTGAAAGTAAATGAGAATAAGAGTAAAGTGATGAAGTGTATGAGGTTGGTAGATGGTAGGGGGATAAATATAGTTTTGAATGGCGAGTTGCTTGAGGAGGTAGAGTGTTTTAAATATCTAGGGTCACATGTTGCTGTGGATGGAAGAAAAGATGCAGAAGTGAAGTTTAGAATAAATGAAGTAGGAAAGGTGTTGGGAGGAATGAAAAAAGAGTTTAGATGTCGTTCGCTGAGAATGGATGTAAAGAGAAGGCTGTATGAGGGTGTTGTGGTACCGACTGCGTTATATGGGGCTGAAACATGGAATATGGGTGTAGCAGAGACGAAAAGTTTGAATGTAATGGTGATGAGGTGTCTGAGGAGCATGTGTCGAGTGACACATATGGATCGAGTGCGAAATGATGAAGTGCGAAGGAGAACTGGAGTTGTTTGGGAGATGGCTGGTAGAGTTGAGCAGAGGGTGTTGCGATGATTTGGGCATATGGAGAGAATGGATAATGAGCAATTGGTGAAAAAGATAACTAGATCTGATGTGAGAGGTATAAGGCTGAGAGGAAGCCCACGAATAGGATGGATGGACAGTGTGAAGAGAGTGCTGGATGGGAGAGGGGTGTCTGTCGAGCAAGGAAGAGTGGCTGTGCGTGACAGAAATAAATGGAGAGAAATTGTGAATGAATAAGTGATGACACAGCCCTGAGGGGATATTCTCCCTCTAGTCAGGTCAGGTGTGGGTAAGGGGATGAGTCTGTTATGATGTGGCAGGGGTAAACCAGCTCTGCTGTCGGGCCCTGCTGCGGATGTCACTGATTGCATTGCGCAGTTGACCCTTGTGCGGTGTGGTGCGGTGCGTATCAGTCCGTTCTTCCCTTTGGGGCTAAGATGCGAATGAATGTGTTTGAATGGATGAGTAAATGAGGAGTGTGTCGTCCTGTCTCGGCTACCTCCCTTTCCTTGGGGGAAGCAGCCTTGGTATATAGATAGATAGGTAGATAGTACTGTGGCAAGATTTGAAGGAAACTATACAAGTTGATATGTAGTACACTCCACTAGGCACATCAATGGTTATTTCAACAGACTGGTTATGTAGGTGATTAAAAGTAACATTTTTAAAGGTACTCATCATTTTAGTATCCAGCTGAGTTGCTATCCTTTATCAAAGGCTGTGGTGGTGGTGGTCATGGTAGCAATAGTAATAGTAAAAATAGCAGGGGTGACCTCTGCTATCAAGCTGCCCCTTCCTTCCAACTGCTCTGAAGTACAAATATGCTTTAGAACTCATTAACCCTTTAACTACAATGACGGTGCTACCACAACACTAGTTAAATCTTATGCTGAAGGACATAACTGAAGGCTGTAACTAACCCATCCATCAAGGAATCTATCAATTAATATTCTTTACCCATCCCTTAATAGGAGGAGGATGGACGGCAGAAGAGTAATTTCAGCCTTAAGTCCGCCAGATTCAAGGGCACATCAGCATGAAGCCACAACAGAGGTAAGGCCTCTGATAAATGCATAATTCTTGCCCAACATTCATATCAAAACTTGCCTAGTAACCAGTGCATCTATTCCAATAGAGTATAATGATACGTCCCTATTCAGGTCAGGCTAATGCAAACAGTATGTGAACCATCTACAGTACAGGTGTGTGGTAGGAGGACTACTGGGCCTCGGGAGCAGGCTGTGAAGCCTATGCCCTAATTCGAACACACACACACACACACACACACACACACACACACACACACACACACACACACACACACACACACACACACACACACACACACACACACACACACACACACACAAATCTGGCAACAATCCTATTTTTTTTTTCATTCCGATCTTTTCCACCTAGCCTAATGATGGGGTGAGTCAGAGTGCAGAAAGCAAAGACAGGGAAAGAAAATAGAGGAGGCACTTAAATAGGCAGTAGCCACCATCATCCACTCACTTGATGTAGTGCTGCCTACTGCTTGCTTCACCTCTATTATTCTTTTTCTGTGTCTGTCCTCCTCTCTTTCCTGTCACTTATTACTCTTCTTTCCTTTTCAGGTGACTTTAAACTGAGTGACAAGCCTAATGGTTTCCTGTAAGCCAGGAAACCATTTACAACGCTGGGTGGTAACCATATAACCAACCCGTACATGTTTCCTACGCGTCAACAAGTGGTTTGGCGGGGTGGTTAATGCTCCTCCCGGTAAAACAGCTAACTCAAAGACAAATGGCCACCCCTTAGGGGATCGTGGCATCTGGCAGAGTAATAAGACAGATACTTCAATTTCAATCTCAACCTCTTTGCCCACCTACGGGCTCAGAAAACGAGAACTAATCAAATTCCTTTCATTTGTTCATTTATAAAGGGTCTAAGATACTTGCATACTTCGGCCTAGGTCACCTCATGGCAGCTCTCCATGCTGTTTGATCTCCAGCAGCTTCTATGTTCACTCTTTTATCCTTGAGGTCACACTTTATCCCAGGTCTTTTTCATTTTACCTCTCAACTCTACCCTCAATGTTCACACCTCTCACCCTCTGCACCCTGTTGTTATCCTCCATCCTCTCCACATTCCTAAATCACCTCAGTCTGAATCTATCCCTCCTCATGACAACACTAACACATTATAGTACCAGCCTTCCTCCTAAACCAACTCCTTTCACTGATCCACCTGGTGAACAAGCCAACATCTTTTCTATCCTTAATGACCTAGAGCAGATGGTACAGCACCCTACCCGTATCCCAGACTGCCTTGGAGAGAGCTCCAACATACTTGACCTCTTTCTTACAACTAATCCTTCTCCTTACACTGTTAATCTTTTCTCTTCGTTGGACTCCTCCGATCACAACCTTATCACCTTAACCTGTCCTATCACTCCGGTACGGCCTGTGGACCCTCCAGGGAAACGTCGTCTGTGGCATTTTGGAGCCGCGGATTGGGAGGCCCTAAGGCAGTACTTCTTTGATTTTCCCTGGAATGATTATTGCTTCCATGGCCGGGAGCCATCTGAGTGTGCCTTGCGGAGGTTATTCTCTTGGGCATGGAAGCATACATTCCTTTCTCATATCCTTTAACTAACGCAAGAAAGCCTTGGTATAATCTCGCTTGTTCTAATGCTGTCCGCAACAAGGAGAGGGCCTACAAAGGGTACCGGAATCAACCCATCCCTGAATCACATCATCTTCACGTTCCTGCCCGGAATCGTGCTGTCTGTTTTTCTCTCTGGTAAAAATAATTTCATCCATACTAAATGCTCTCAACTCTCCAACTCAAATTCTTCCTGCTCCTTCTGGCACCTTGCCAAAAACCTTTCTAACAACTTTACCTCATCATCCTTCCCTCCTCTTTTCTACTCTGATGGTTCTGTAGTTATTTCTTCTACTGATAAAGCAGATCTCTTCGCACAGACTTTCTCCTCTAATTCCACCTTAGATGATTCCTGGGCTGTTCCTCCATCACTTCCCCCCTCTGACTTCCTCATGGCTGACATTAAAATTTCTTCAGCTGATGTATTTTCTGCCATCACTGGCCTCAATACTAACAAGGAATATGGGCCTGATGGGGTCCCTCCTGTTGTTCTCAAGAACTGTGCTTCTGTGTTTACACCCTGCCTAGGCAAACTCTTTCGCCTTTGTCTGTCAACTTGTACCTTTCCTACTTGCTGGAAGTTTGCTCATTCAGCCAGTCCCAAAGAAGGGTGACCACTCCCAACCCTCCAACTATCGTCCAATTGCTTTAACGTCCTGTATTTCAAAAGTTTTCGAGTCAATTCTCAATAGAAAAATTTTAAGGCATCTTTCCTATCACACCCTTCTTTCTGATCGTCAGTACGGGTTCCGTCAGGGACGCTCCACTGGCGATCTTCTCACCTACCTTTCAGACTCCTGGTCATCTTCCTTTCGGGACTTTGGCGAAAACTTTGCCATTGCTCTTGACATCTCAAAGGCTTTCGATCGAGTCTGGCATAAATCTTTAATTTCCAAACTGCCCTCTTACAGTTTCTAACTTTCTATTAGTGCCTTCATCGCTAGCTTCCTTTCTGGTCGTTCTGTAGGTGCTGTTGTAGACGGCCATCGTTCTTCTCCTAGATCTATCAACAGTGGTGTTCCTCAGGGCTCTGTCCTATCACCAACTCTCTTCCTTTTATTCATCAATGACCTTCTAAGCTGTACATCTAACCCTATCCACTCATACGCTGATGACTCCACCCTTCACCTTTCCATTCGGTTCCCGCAACGTCCATCTCAACAGATACTTCAACAAACAAGGGATGAGGCTATGGCACACCTAATATCTGACTTGGCTCGTATCTCTGACTAGGGTAAAAATAATCTGGTTGTTTTTAATGCATCCAAGACTCAGTTCTTAAACCTATCAACCCGACAAAATCTTCCACAGTTATACCCACTAATGTTTAATAATATTCAGCTTCATCCTGCATCATCCTTGAACATGCTTGGGGTTTCATTTACTCAGGAAAGATCATATTACATCACTTGTAAAATCTGCTTCCAAGAGATTGGATGTGCTAAGCCGACTCCGTTTTCTTTACTTTTGCACAATTGTTGACTCTATACAGGGGTTTTATCCGCCCCTGTGTGGAGTACAACTCTCACGTGTGGGGAGGCTCCCCACATACAGCTCTTCTCAATAGGGTGGAGTTAAAGGCTTTTTGTCTCATTAACTCTCCTCCTTTTACTGACTCCCTTCAACCTCTGTCTCTTCACCGCACTGTTGCATCTTTATCTTTTTTTCTATCGCTACTTTGATGGTCACTGCTCCTTTGAACTGTCTACATGCATTCCTCCACCTCTACGACGGGCGTGTAGCACCCGTCTAGCAGAAAACTCTCATCCCTTTTCTGTCCAACTCTCTAATGCAAGAGTTAACCGTTACTCCCAGTCTTTGATTTATGCAACAGGTCAACTCTGGAACTGTCTCCCTCTGTCTGTATTTCCTGCTGCCTATGATCTCCAGTCTTTCAGACGCAGTGTGTCCAGGCATCTCGAAATGATCGGATCTTGAATTTGGCTCTCTCTTGTATTTTGTTTTTTTCTTGGAGGGAACTGTTATTGCTGGCTTATAGCCTTTGGTTTCTTCTTCCTCGCATAAAAGAAAAAAATCAAGCCTTTCTTTTCAACTCTACCCTCCACATTCACACCTCTCATCCTCTGCACCCAGTTGTCATCCTCTCCACATTCCCAAACCATTTAAATCTACCTTTTCCTCTCACCTTTACCCTCAACACTCACACCTCTCACCCTTTGCACCCAGTCATCCTCCATCCAATCCACATGCCTGGGGAAATGGACCACAGTAAATTTCTATGACTGCACCTGTGTAGATATATTTTACCTCTGCCTTCCCCCACACTGGATAAAACTGTTGAGTCTGAAGGTTCCAATCAACTGGTCTCTGATATTTCTTGCATAGTCTACTGTATATTCAGTTAACTTGCCCTAACATCAGTATCTAAATGATGTAACAATTATGCTACTCAAAGAAAAGCTGTGGCAAAGGTGTAGAGACACGGTACTGTCATTCTGGCATTAAACTATATTAAACTACAAAAGGACAAAAATCTATACCAAGGCGAAAAAACTGTACCTCCATCTCATTTCAATTTCTTAAAGATATAATGGTGCTAAAGGCGGGCGATAAAAACTAGTTGACCTTTGGCAACCATTAAGGTGACCTTGACCTTGACCCCGAAGGCCCATTTTCGAACTCGGCCAAGATTTTGGTCATATCTTGATATCCTGAAGGTTTCATGTTGATAGCTCAAGCCGTTCATGAGATATAATGGGAAAACACACACACACACACACACACACACACACACACACACACACACACACACACACACACACACACACACACACACACACACACACACACACACACACACCGCTCGCTGGCTCAGTGGTAACGTTCTCGCTTGCCATCTGGTAGACGGGAGTTTGCGCCCTCGCTCAGGTTGCGAAAAGTTTCACTGACGAAGTGGGTGGTTACTGCCCCCCTTGAGCAAGGGGACGAGTGTGTGCGTGTGTGAAGGTCACAGCCTTGCCCTTAGATCGGACTGTATGAGCTCTCAGCTCCCTTCCTGGAGGGTAAAATCTGACGATCACGACCATCAAGTGATCCTGACCGACCCGGTGAATTACACATACACACACACACACACACACACACACACACACACACACAGAGGCGGACAAAAACATAATCGCTTCGCCTTCTAAAGGCGGGCAATAATAACCACGAGAAAAATTATGTTACTACTGGAAAATCCTTACTGCTTAGGTATACTGTAGTCTTATCTGATGGAACTGGCCCACTCCCACAACCTCAGTACTTAAGTGACTACACAACACTGTATTAACGTTATATTTATGGAGGTAGGAATGAGTCTCCTTGGTTACTATAAGTCTGTTTTCACTGGAGGGAACTAACACTCCCGCATCAAAACTATGTGGCTGCTTGAATTTCATTTATCTAGCTTTCTTTTCTATCTATCTCCTGACATCTTAATCCGATAGGGGTGGTCACAAACAAATCGCCTCCACACTGCCATCCACTACCATTTGGCTGCCCTTCCCTCTCTCATCTCCCCACTCCATACCTCTAACTCACACACACTCTCTCTCTCTCTCTCTCTCTCTCTCTCTCTCTCTCTCTCTCTCTCTCTCTCTCCAGTCCATGCCTCCCTCTCCCGCGTCTCTCTTCATTCCCTCCCTCCCTCTCATCCTTGCTTATGATGTACAAATGAGTGTCCTTGGTCAACTGAACCTTCCATAATTATCTGACTACACTTCAACAGAGACAACATAAAGACAGACACAGACTAAGACAGACAGATAACAGGCAAACGAGGACAGACAGACTGACAGCACTCAGACAAAGGCAGGCAAAGACAAAGACACAGACAACTACATAACGACAAAGACAGACAAAGACAAAGACAGACAGGTAGGCAAAGACAAAGACAGAGACACCGACAGACACAGACACAGACAAAAACAGACACAGACACACAGTACTCTACTTATCTGAACAGGCTTTGACCACTCTTCTCCAAGTTGTCAAGGTCCCTCGCTGTTTAAGTTCTCCAGAGAGTCTCCCTCTGCTCCTCATGAACCAGAATCAGCCGCCCTCTCTCTCTGGAACCAGGTTATCTTGATACTTGGTTCACACCCATACGAACCCAAGGCCACACCACTGCAATGATTGTAGAAATATTGTATGAATTATTTACATTTAGACACAGCATTATACACTAGATAACACTACTACTTCTACCTTCTATTTGCCCTGGATGTTGCCTTATGTTATGCAGTCTATTTCACATAGTTCAGTGGCAGAAGATAATGCTATAGTTATCTTTTCCAGAGCACTTCATGACTAGCAACATTGTGTTCATCTATTAAAACTCAAAGCCGAAGGTGCTGAGACATTTTAAACCATAAAGAAAAGCATAGCATTTTACTAGGCTCTTGTTACAGCTCAGTTTTCAAGATGGGGAGGTGTCATTTTTAGACCAAATTCAGATGAAAAAAGTGTAGTACTACATTTTGGCGTTTACCTATCCTTAAGGTCCATTTCCAAGACAGGGTATTTTAGGTTAAGTTCAAACTATGGCTGCTTGGTTTGATAGGTAGGCCTAAATTTGTCCTCCAGCAGCTTAGTTCATTTAGCTCAATGGTAGGACGACAGTACTACAGCTCTGCCTGCTATCCACGGCACTTCAGGACTGGCATCATATTCTATTGTTATTCTTTTGTTACAGCTCAGCAACAAAGATGGAGAGCAGTTTCAGGCCAGCGTTGGGTAAAACAGGTGTAATGCCATTTAGTCCATTGCCCTAGCTACAGCCACAGCACTTCTTTATGACTAGGATTTACTTTCAGGATTCCAGGGGTTTGCATGGTTTGTGAATGAGTGTGTGGCTCATTCAACTGGGCAAACTTTGGTTAATCTCCTAACGATTTTTTTTTTTGCTCTCTGGACCGTACCTCACCCTACCCTGGGGTGAGAAAGGAGGTCTGGATGACGACGACGATGACGATGATAATTCCAGTAACCGAGCTACATTTTCCTGCTCCTGTAGCCCTAAACACAGACTATGAGGATGGGGTTGCGTGGACTTGAACAAGCCTTAGTTATGGGTTGGCAATGAGTCTCCTTGGGTAACAAAGTGCATTTACCCTAACTTGGCCTAAAATTGCCATCTCTCCATCTTGAATGCCGAATTGTAATACCAGATTAATACTACAACATGAGGTTAATCATGAAATGCTATGAGATGAAGGTAGAGCCATACCATACACTTTCTGCCAATGAACTATGTGAAATAATTTACAAGACTGAAAATCTGGGCCATTTTATTGTGCAATACTTACTGTCACCATAGTTAAGAAGTGAATCTCCTTGGTTACCAGTCAAAATTACCCTCCCAATCTGACTACACTTGGCCATTAAGTAACTAAAGGGCAGGAGATCTGTCATTAAAAACTCCCTGAACCAAATGATTTTTGATATTTGGTTGTGAAAGTTAATATACCTAACCCCTCCAGAAGACATGAGGAAGTAGCAGGCATAAATAATAATAACAGATAAAATAATAATAATAATAATAATGAAAATAAATAAATAGATAATAATAATAATAATAATAATAATAATAATAATAATAATCTATCTATCTATCTATCTATAGCCCGACGCCCTAATCCCGCAAAGGGTGGCCGCAGACAAAACGCCTCCAAGTCGCTCTGTCACCCACCATTTGACTACCCCCCCAACTCACCCCCCCCTCCCTCATATACCTCTCAACTCCATCCCTCCACCTCATCCTTGGTCTACCCCTCCCTCTCCCTCCTCCCACCTCACCCACATACACCCTCTTAGTCAGTCTTTCATTCTCCATTCTCTCCACATGTCCAAACCATCTCAGTATATTTCTCCTAATCTTCTCAACCACATCCACATCCACCCCACAACGTTCCTTCACTTCTTCATTCGTCAACCTGTCCCTCCATGTCACTTCACATGCTCCTCTCAAGTAACTCATTTCCACTGCTCTCACTCTTGACTTGTTCCCCTCTTGTAAGGTCCATGCCTCGCTTCCATACGTCAGGGTAGGGATCACAATACTATCATGCAGTGACTTCTTAACTTCCATACTCACCTCCCTATTTCTCATCACTGCTTTCAGTGTACCAACAACCTTCCTTCCCTGCTGTACCCTTTCACGCACTTCATCCCCCAAAGTTCCATCCTTACTCATCACACTACCCAAGTACTTGAATGCACTCACATTCTCCATATCTTCACCATCCAACCTCACTGCACACTCTGTGCCTTCATTCCTCTCAAACACCATAACTTTACTTTTGTTTACATTAACTTTCAGATTCCTCCTCCTACACACTGTCCCAAATTCATTCACCAAACCTTGCAACTCCCATTCATCTTCACTCAACAGCACTGTATCATCAGCAAACAGCAACACCGGAAGCTTCCAAATCTCACCCTCATTCATTAGAGCCACCCCCACATCCACTGCCCTACCCTGCACCTCCTTCACAACCCCATCCATGTATATATTAAACAGCCATGGAGACATCACACAACCCTGTTTCAGTCCCACCTTTAGATCAAAGAACTCACTCAGCTCACCATCCATTCGCACCGTAGCCCTAGCTCCCTCGTACATACTCTTCACAGCACTCAACAATTTCCCCTCCACTCCATATATTCTTAATACCTTCCACATACCTTGCCTATCTATTCTGTCATAAGCTTTCTCCAAGTCCATGAAGGCAGCATACACTTTCCTTCCCTTCTCTAGATATTTCTCCACTAAACATCTTAGAACAAATATCTGATCTACACACCCTTTTCCCTTCCTAAATCCCCCTTGTTCTTCTCCAACTAGCTCCTCTGTCATATAATAATAATAATAATAATAATAATAATAATAATAATAATAATAATAATAATAATAACGAAAGGCTTAGACATACTCTCCAAATTAGTATCCGAGTACATGTCCCCTCCAGTGTGATGGATGTGGTGGTTGTGGTAGCTGTGGTAGTGGTGGTAATTGTGGTAGCTGTGGTAGTTGTAGTATTAGTGGTGGTTGTGGTAATTGTGGTAACTGTGGTAGTAGTAGTTGTAGTTGTGGTAATTGTGGTAGCTGTGGTAGTAGTAATTGTGGTAGTGGTGGTAACTGAGGTAGCAGTGATAGCTGTAGTAGTTGTGGTAGTGGTGGTAATTGTGGTAACCCTTTCCAGCTAAATGTCTTGATATTGGAAAGGGTGCCTACAACGTCAACTCCAGGTCATTCTTTTCTTCAGTATCACGCTGCCCTCTCCCAGACTCACATCCCTCAAAAAGAAGATCCTTATAAGCTGTCTCACAAAAAAAAATCCATTAAAAAAAACGTAAAATATCCATAAACAAATTAAAAACCAAAATTACACACACACACACACACACACACACACACACACACACCCACACACACACCCACCCACCCACACACACACACAATATCCACACCCAACTCTGTTATCGTCTTTTCTTACTATTTCAATGATCTGAGTAAGCTTTCGAAATACTCAGGCATGTTTACAATACAAGTTAAAATCAATATCACTATAGACGCAGTTCATGGAGAGAAAAAAGGAAAAATATCTTACCAAAATCGTACACTCTTCACCAGTCACTGCTGAAGCCTGACTGACCGAAGCTGGCGAATTCTACCTCCCCCACATTCTTTCCTTCCCTCCCTCCCCCCCAACACTAGTTCTCCCCTCCCCCTCCACTACCTCCCCTCCCTTCACATCCCATCTTTCCTCCACCCCTCTCTTTTCTCTCCTTCCTTTTCCTCTTTTCATTTCCTTTCTCTCTCCTCCTTGTCTTTCCACTTCTTGTAGTTCTTCCTTTAACCTCTTCCTACTTCCTGAAAAGCACCTTCCTCCATCCCCCTTCCTCCTCGTCCAGTTCTTCCCCTCCCTCCACCGTATCCCTCCCTTCACAGCCCTCTTTCCTCCACCTCTCTCTTTCTCTCCTTCCTTCCATTTCTTCCTTTCCCCTCCTTGTCTTTCCACCTCTTGTCATCCTTCTTCCATCCACCTCTTCCTCCTTCCTGAAAAGCACGATTCCTCCATCCACCATCCCTCCTTCCTCTCCTATTACCTCCTCCCTCCTCTCCAACCCTCTCTCCTCCTCCCTCCCCTACACCCCCTCCTCCCCCCCTCTCGTTCGTTCAATCTCTGGCTAGTTTCTAGATATTGTAGGCACACACACACACACACACACACACACACACACACACACACACACACACACACACACACACACACACACACACACACACACACACACCACACACATACACACACACACAGCTCTAACCCATAAATTGTAAGCTTCACTCACGTAAATACACACACACACACACACACACACACACACACACACACACACACACACACACACACACACACACACACACACACACAAAGATTAGTTATTGGATGATGATGATTACACCAATATTAATGATTTTATAATCTCAGCATTATCACCATCACAATTACCACCATAACCATCTACCACCACCACCACCACCAACAACAACAACAACTACCATTACCACCACCACCAACAACAACAACTACCACCATTACCACCACCTGCTATCACCACCTCCACAATTCATCAAACATCAGAACATAAACATTGCCATCTTACAAGAAACAAAACTACACAGAGCACAGAAAACACCGACATTTCATAACTTCACCACCATTCGACAAGACCGGGCCGACGGCGGTGCCAGTGGACTCATCACCCTAGTACACAAATCCATCAACTTTGCAGATACAAGTGCACACACAAAGTCACTTCTCCCCCCACATGACACCACAACAGAAATACAATCAATTAAAATAAGCACTGGTAACAAATCACACATAACAATCGCTAACACATACATTCCCCCCCAGTCGTCCCCCATAGTACCACACAATTACTCTCCACAGATAAACCACATCACTAACATACCCAAAATCATCCTGGGTGGTGATTTCAACGCCAAGTCGTCGGCCTGGCATGTCAACAACCCTGACACAGACACAGGGCTGGTACTACAATCCCAGACAGATCATTTTTTCATACTAAACAGTCTAGACCAACATACCCATATCCCACACCAAGCTCTCTTCCTCCCATCATCTCTAGACATCACCTTCTGCTCCCCAAACCTCGCCCCCACTACATCATGGAGAGTGGTCAAAACCCTAAGTTCTGATCACCTCCCAATCCTCATCACTATCAAAACCAGAATCACCCCAGCTGGCCACAAACACACATACACACTCCGTTTTTTTTATTGAGGCGAAGATGCACTTGACAGGTTGATAATGATGGGCTGAATGCAACATG
Organism: Coenobita brevimanus; assembly: GCF_032717465.1. Classification (NCBI taxonomy): domain Eukaryota; kingdom Metazoa; phylum Arthropoda; class Malacostraca; order Decapoda; family Coenobitidae; genus Coenobita; species Coenobita brevimanus. Next base: position 649,193 of record NC_136997.1, read on the forward strand.
TCCAAAAAATATTTACTAACCCAAATTTCCCTCTCAGATATTTGTTGTCAGTTAATAATGCTAGATTATGAAGTAATGTTGCATTCAGCCAATAATCACCAATCTTTCAAGTGCATCTTCGCCTCGATAAAAAAAATTGAGTATAATTATAAGAGAGCCAACTGGGAGGCCTTTGTAACTGAAACAAAACAACATTTCGAAACACCAAACAGTACACCCATCACAAACATCAACACCGCTGTGCACACTTTCAATACAATCATACAAAACGCAGACAAGAGACACATCCCTAGAGGCAACAGAAAGAGACACAACGCCAACTTCACACCAGAAATTCAAGGCCTCATCAGACAACGGGACACACTGCGACACTTCCCAACACCCCATACGCAAGACACCATGCAACAAATACAAGAACTCAACACTCAGATAAACAGTAAAATATCAAAACAGCAAACACTAAACTGGAAAAATTACCTCCAAACACTTGACCACAAAACAAACATCAGCAAACTTTACAAAACACTAAACAGCATCACACTTTCCAACAGCAACACCACACAATCACACGCTGCCATCACAACAACAGACACCATACCCTCAAACAAACAACAAGCAAACACTCTCATCAATCACTTTTCACAAGTCAGCCATCTAACTCCCCATCCCGAAGACCGACGTATCATCAGACGTAAGAGACAGTTCCCCACAGACCCAGACTACGCACCTTTCACTTACAACCAGACGATGCACATCATTAACAACCTCAAGCGCTCATCTGCCTGTGGACCAGACAACATAAGCAACATTCACCTTAAACACCTAGGACCACAAGGCATACAAGCACTCACAAACATATCAAACTACAGCTACTCACACAACATAATACCCAACATTTGGAAGTATGGCATTATCATCACTATCCCTAAACCCAACAAAGACCCCACGTTACCCTCCTCACATCGCCCCATCACACTCCTCTGCACCCCTTCTAAAGTCACCGTACAACTGATACTACAACTAGTCACACCTCACATTCCCCTAGCCCAGTCACAACATGGCTTTAGGCCACTATACTCCACAAACACCCTTCTTACAGACCTTATACAGAGAGTTTTCGATGGCATAAATTCAGCTAGACCACCACACAGAACACTCCTAGTCACACTAGACATTAGCAAAGCTTATGATGCCATCCTCCACCACAACCTCACAAACAAAATACTCAACACAAACATGCACAATAACACAAAAAGATGGCTGGCAAACTACTTAGCAGGCAGATGTGCACATGTAACATTTGCCGGTCAGTCTTCTAACATCAGAAACTTCACAAACGGCGTCCCCCAAGGATCTGTTTTGTCCCCTACACTCTGTAATCTATACATGCATGACGTACTCACACCCCACACACCACAGATACACATAGCTTCCTATGCAGATGATATAACACTTACATGTACACACCAAAACGCAAACACAGTTTCACACATCATTCAACCTTACCTCAACACACTACACGAATGATTCACCACAAACAGGCTCAAAATAGCCCCAGCCAAATCTACAGTGACTCTTCTCACAAACTGGACAGCAGAACACAGTCACATCCCACACCTCACCATAAACAACATTCCCCTACCACACACACACACACACACACACACACACACACACACACACACACACAAAATCCTTGGTGTAACATACAATACATCAATGTCATTTAAACAACACATCACAAACATTAAAAATAAAATAACACCAAGACTCAATGCTTTGAGGTCACTTGCCCATACAACATTCGGACACAACAAAGAAACCACCACCACAGTATACACACAATACATACGTTCAGTGATGAATTATGCAAGCCCTGCCTGGGCTTCTAACCTGACCAAAACACACTAAAACACTCTCCAGACCATACAGAACAAGGCCCTAAAAATAATCACAGGGTGCACAGCTACTACACCCACAGACCACCTACATCAAGAAACCAAAGTTCTCAAAGTCAAGGATCACCTAGATATGAGAGGCACCCAGTTTCTTGCCGCAGCCTCCACAAACCCACAACTTCCATTACAGTACATGGCAGCACATCCACCCACACCAAGGAACATCAAAACAACACCCAGCACACGATACCATACACAAATACTGTCATCTCTCCCCCCTCGCCCACCTCAGACCAGCTTCCAGAAACATATCCAAACTCAGATCACTCGCCGCTCCATTCAGTCACTTAAAGACAACACACAGCTGCATGCACGGCCTCCTGACATCCACCCTTCTGATTCCTATCTTGTTTGTGAGGACAGGGTCCACCTGGCCAGGCTGAGATGTGGGCGCCATCCAGCCCTCTTAAGCTACCAGATGAGGCTGGATGACTCCGTCGCTGATGCCTGTCCAGGATGCAACACAGCACCCCAAACTATTAAGCACATTATGAAAGACTGCATTGCACACCATCACCTACGCCAACAACACAACATACACTCTTTGAGAGCTCTGTGGGAAAGCCCCGTCTCGGCCATGGCCTTCCTAAAGGACTCGGGGCTGTTCGGCCAGACTGCCTAGGGAACAACTACTACTACTACTACCACCTCCACCACCACCTACCACCAACACACCCACAACCACCCACCACTACCACCATCACACCCACAACCACCCACCACTACCACCACCACCACCTGTTTCCATCACCTCTCTCCCTTCACACTCCTTCTTTCCTCCACCCCTGTCTCTTTCTCCTTTTTCCTCCTTTCATTTCCTTCCTTTCCATCCCTCGTCTTTATCCTTCCCTACACTTCTTCCTCCTCTCTGAAAAACATGTTTCCTTCCTCTCCCTCTATCTCCCCTCCCTCCTTTCTCCCTTACGTTCTCCCTCCCTCCACCCCCCTGCAAACTACCACCATTACCACAACCACCATCACAACCACAACCAAGATCACATTTTTCTACCCCCACCCCCATCCCTTTTTAACACTTCTAAATATAAACACGATTTGTGGCAGAGGGGGAAAGAATCGGAAACACTTGCACTGATATTTTGAGTTGGGGGGGGGGTTCATTTTGATGTGCTGTATTTAAATTTGTTATTCATTTTATTGGGAAGACATTATTCCTTTTTTATTTTTTTTTATTTTTAAGAGGTCAAAGAGTGTGACCTCAGGGATAAGGGACTGAATAGGGAGGCTGCCAGAGATTGAGCAGCATGGACAGCGGTCATTTAGATACTACAGACAAATTGCCTACATGTTTCCCGGTCCCCTGTCATCAAGCTGCCTTCCACTTCTCTCATATAACTCTACTCCATCCCTCCAACTCATCCTCGGCCTCCCCCTCCCTCTCCCTCCCTCCACCTCACTCACATACACTCTCCTCATTAGTTTCTCACTCTCCATCCTCTCCACATGGCCAAACCACCATTACCACCGCACCACCACCACCACCACCACCACCACCGCACCACCACCACCACAGCCACCCCACACCACCACTACCATCACCATCACCACCACAGCCACCCCACACCACCACCAACAACCACCACCACCACCACCACACCATTACCACCACCGCTACCACCTCCACCACACCACCACCACACACGCTATAACAACCCTGACCTGGCCCAAAGTTTCACATTTTTGCAGCTTATTAAATATCGCATTATCAAATCCTTCCACACGAGAGGCTTTACTGAAACTGAATCAAACTGACTGGCAGCAGCAACAGTACTATATCATTATTACTCTCACTTGGCCTGGTGGTTGGTGGTGGCAACCTTCATCCACTCACTTGATGTAGTGCTGCCTAATTCTTACTTCACCTCTATCATCAGTTTCTGTCTCTCCTCCTCTCTTCCTCCAGGTGGTTCTACACCGAATGACAAGCCTAATACTGCATTTTCCTACAACCCAAGAAACAATTTACAATACTGGGTGGTAGCCATATCACCGGGCAACAGGGTGTTGTGGAGCCTACTATGGTGCCCATGTGAACTGGGTGGAGAGATGCAAATGCAGCATACATCCAGGAACCAAATCTCCACACTTACCCCCCCAACCTCACTGTTGCAGGATGCTGCTAACTGCAAGGGAACATCAGATCACTGCACAGGATGACCCTGCAAGGGCAGTGCTTGCCTGTGGTTGATGGGTCTGCTTGGCCAGACAGATTGGGGTTGATGTACATCAACAACTCTAAATTGGCCTATTGCCATCTGTCCAGCTTCAATGCTGAACCATGACAGGAAATTAACACTACAACATGCTGCTGGTCACGAGGCGTTGCCACGGAAAGTGTGTACAGCTGTACCATTGCCTTTGTCACAGAGCCATGGACTATAAGCTGCAAAAGAACAACAATGTGGTCCAAGTTGAGAGAGAGAGAGAGAGAGAGAGAGAGAGAGAGAGAGAGAGAGAGAGAGAGAGAGAGAGAGAGAGAGAGAGATTAACCAATTTTCCCCAGTTGTATGGGCCACACTTCCATTCACTCACCATTCAAGGTCCCAGAATCCTGACTCCACCAGATAGGTCCAAAGTTACTCCACATGTAGTGTTATCTAGTCTATCTATCTATTTGTCTACTGCCAAACGCCTTCATCCCATAAGGGGTGGCCACACACAAATCGCCTCCATGTCGCTATGTCCCCTGCATTTCACTGCCCTCCCCCCAGCTAACCCCTCCCTCTCTCATATACCTCTCCACTCCATCCCTCCATCTCATCTAATCTAACCTAATCTAAAAGTGATGCCACATTTCCTCTTCAGGTGTCCCCACATCAGGGTTGGCCAGTCCCCACATCAGGGTTGGCCAGTCCCCATATCGGGGTTGGCCAGTCCCCACATCAGGGTTGGCCAGTCCCCATATCGGGGTTGGCCAGTCCCCACGTCAGGGTTGGCCAGTCCCCATATCGGGGTTGGCCAGTCCCCATATCGGGGTTGGCCAGTCCCCATATCGGGGTTGGCCAGTCCCCATATCAGGGTTGGCCAGTCCCCATATCGGGGTTGGCCAGTCCCCATATCGGGGTTGGCCAGTCCCCACATCAGGGTTGGCCAGTCCCCACATCAGGGTTGGCCAGTCCCCATATCAGGGTTGGGCAGTCCCCACATCAGGGTTGGCCAGTCCCCACATCAGGGTTGGCCAGTCCCCACATCAGGGTTGGCCAGTCCCCACATCAGGGTTGGCCATGGAACAGCTGATGTTTCCTATGAACTGCAAGCTAAACCAAGTACCAAGACCAGCTTTTTTTTTTCCATGCAAGTGAGAAGGAACCAAAGGCCAGGAGCCCACAAAACTGTTCCCTCCAAGAAAAAACAAAAGCAGGATAACAGAGAGCCAGAGTCAAGATCCGTTCATTTCGAGATGCCTGGACACACTGCTCTTGAAAGACTGGAGATCATAGGCAGTAGGAAATGCAGACAGAAGGAGACAGTTCCAGGGCTGACCAGCTAATTACTTTCCACAGCTGATGTTAGTTGACGGGGGAAAAGAATTTTGAGATGAGCAATAAGATCTGTAATAATCTGAGTGTTAACCTGGACCCCGCCTTTGTGTCCAGTCACTCAGAGGAAGGATCACTAAACAACTGTACTTATGACAGAATGTGTCCTGCATAAGAGCAATGACTGTGTGTATGGTCAACTCTGGAACTGTCTCCCTCTGTCTGTATATCCTATTCCCTATGATCTCCAGTCTTTCAAATACAGTGTGTCCAGGCATCTCAGAATGAATGGATCTTGAACTTTGCTTTTTTATCTTGTTTTTGTTTATTCTTGGAGGGAAGAGTTTGAAGGCTCCTGGCTTTTGGTTCCTTCATTTTTACATTAAAAAAAAAAAAAAGAAAGCTTGTAGACAGTTTTCACTGTGAGGGTAGTAGCTCCTGAAGCCACTGGTAGCCATCCATCTACTACCTGTACCTGCCACACCTTCACCATGGAAAACCTTCCTGGAACCTTATAGAGACTTGACAATGATGTACTTATATTGCTTACTTTATAAAGGTTTCCAGCAGTATCATTTATTCCCATGTTGCCCCTTGAAAGGTGCAAGGGTCCGATGATAACCTAGTGCAGTTCATAACATTTACAGCGACATGACCAGTATAATCAGTATTTACTTTTTTTTCTCCACTTTGGGTAACTCTACACTGAATTGTTGTTCTTAATGACTGTTGTTCAATAAACTTGGTCTGTTTAGTCAAGTAGACCCATCAACTGCAAGCAAGCAACCGACCCTGCAGTGCCATCTCATACAGTAATGTGATGTTTCTTTGCGGCACACAACACATCGCCACAACGAGACGCAGGGAAAAATTTAGAGATTGGTTCCTGGATGGATGCCACATATGTACCTCTCCAGCCAGTTAACAGGGGCACCATAATAGGCACACATACCCCGTTATTTGGCTATATGGTTACCACCCAGCTCTATAAATATTATCCTGGGTTACAGGAAATCATTGTTTTTATCACACAGTGTCGAGTCATCTGAAGTGGAAAGTAAAATAATAAAAGGTGACATGAAGGATGGAAGATAGCAGAAGAGAGGAATGCAGATACAGAAAATGAATAAAGGTGAAAGAACTACGTCAAGTGAGTGGATGAAGGTTGCCACCACCTACCACTTACATAGAGTGACAAGCCTAAGGGTTTCGTTTAACCCAGGAAACTATTTACAACGTTGGATGGTAACCATACAACCAGATACTGTCATAGGATGACGTGGAGACTACTACGGTGCCCCTGTTAACTGGGCGGAGAGACACAAATGCAGCGTCCATTCAGGAATCAAACCTTCACACTTTCCCTGCACTTCACTATACGAATACCAAGGTGCTGCCTACCACATGGGAACATTAGTTCACAGCAGGGGATGCCCCTGCAGGGGTGACTGCTTGTTGCTGCAGTTGATGGGTCTGCTCCACCACACAAACCGGGGTTAAACAAACACAACCACCCCTGTTGCTTTTCCCCTCTTCAGCTGGTTCACAGCATTCTTTACTTTTGCTAATGTTACCTATCCTGCCACTATATACCTTCTGTGCTCATCAACAAAGCCAATCATGTTTACAGCCACTCTCCTCCCATCATTCCCATTCATCAGCCTTTCACACTATTCTTTCCATCTACACATTACTGTTTAACTTTCATGCCTCACACTGTCACACTTCTGTCTTGTTTCACTTCAACATTTTTTTTTTTCACCTCTTTCCAGAACAATTTCCTATTTTCAGAGTGACTTACATTCATTTTTCTTCAAAGACAATCATTTACCTCCTTTTTCCTCTCTTTATCAGCTATGTCTTCCTAAATCAGCTGTGCCTATTCATTTGTCTGTTTATTTACTTCTCTCTCTCTCTCTCTCTCTCTCTCTCTCTCTCTCTCTCTCTCCAGGTAACAGGCTAAAAAATTCGTTTACCAAAGACAAAAACAACAGGACTCAGGAGTGAAATATTCATCTATCTAGCTATCAATTGCCAGACGCCTTGATCCCATGCAGGGGTGGCCACAGACAAATCGGCTCTATGTCGCCCTGTCCCCCACCATTTCACTGCCTTCTCTCAAGCTCACATCCTCTTCTCCCATCAAAAAGAAAATAGATTACAGGGAACTTGAATACATGAGCTGGAAATCATTTAATTGGTCTGGAATTATTACATAAGAGGTGAAAAAATGCTGAGTTGAACAGAATATTTGCATAAAGTCTGAGAATCCATCCATTATCCAATCCTCTCCTCCCCTCCCCCCCCCCACGTCATGAGGACTGCTTGGCTACTCATTCTTGACATATAAAGGTGAGGCTGACCAGCTTCAATGTCCCCTGAGCGGCATCACACCAGCAACAAACTCCAACCAAACTCTTAAAGGCTACATCCAGTTGGTGCACCTTAACGCACTGAACCACCAGGCATCATTGACTTACAGGATTATCATTCAGTGTACTAAATGATTTTATGGGCGACAGGGAATCATGAGAAAACAATGAAAACAAAAAAGTAAGAAAAGTGGAGAAGCAAACACAAATGTAATACCATTAGTAGCTTAAGACAAAGAAAAAGTGAGACATGAACGAAAAAGGTAAGGCAGAGTGTGTTGTTAATTGATAAAGTGTGAAGAAATGTGAGAACTAAAAGAGTGAAAAAGGGTACATTTCTTACTAATACCTAAGGAAAAGTGAGAGAGAATCCATTACTGACTTGGGACAAAGTAAAAAAAAGATGAGCAAAAGTGAAAGTGAGCAAAATGAGAAAAGAGGTGAGAAAAAATGATCAAGCGTGCATTACTAACCTGCAGGTAACATTGCAGAAGTGGTGGTGGTTTTGCTGAGTACAGTACCAGTGGTTGCATTCCACAGCCGTACTTCCTTGTTGCAGTACCAGTGGTTGCATTCCACAGCCGTACTTCCTTGTTGCAGTACCAGTAGTTGCATTCCACAGCCGTACTTCCTTGTTGCAGTACCAGTGGTTGCATTCCACAGCCGTACTTCCTTGTTGCAGTACCAGTGGTTGCATTCCACAGCCGTACTTCCTTGTTGCAGTACCAGTGGTTGCATTCCACAGCCGTACTTCCTTGTTGCAGTACCAGTGGTTGCATTCCACAGCCGTACTTCCTTGTTGCAGTACCAGTGGTTGCATTCCACAGCCGTACTTCCTTGTTGCAGTACCAGTGGTTGCATTCCACAGCCGTACTTCCTTGTTGCAGTACCAGTGGTTGCATTCCACAGCCGTACTTCCTTGTTGCAGTACCAGTGGTTGCATTCCACAGCCGTACTTCCTTGTTGCAGTACCAGTGGTTGCATTCCACAGCCGTACTTCCTTGTTGCAGTACCAGTGGTTGCATTCCACAGCCGTACTTCCTTGTTGCAGTACCAGTGGTTGCATTCCACAGCCGTACTTCCTTGTTGCAGTACCAGTGGTTGCATTCCACAGCCGTACTTCCTTGTTGCAGTACCAGTGGTTGCATTCCACAGCCGTACTTCCTTGTTGCAGTACCAGTGGTTGCATTCCACAGCCGTACTTCCTTGTTGCAGTACCAGTGGTTGCATTCCACAGCCGTACTTCCTTGTTGCAGTACCAGTGGTTGCATTCCACAGCCGTACTTCCTTGTTGCAGTACCAGTGGTTGCATTCCACAGCCGTACTTCCTTGTTGCAGTACCAGTGGTTGCATTCCACAGCCGTACTTCCTTGTTGCAGTACCAGTAGTTGCAACGCCACTGCTGTACTTCCTTGTTGCAGTACCAGTGGTTGCATTCCACAGCCGTACTTCCTTGTTGCAGTACCAGTGGTTGCATTCCACAGCCGTACTTCCTTGTTGCAGTACCAGTGGTTGCATTCCACAGCCGTACTTCCTTGTTGCAGTACCAGTGGTTGCATTCCACAGCCGTACTTCCTTGTTGCAGTACCAGTGGTTGCATTCCACAGCCGTACTTCCTTGTTGCAGTACCAGTGGTTGCATTCCACAGCCGTACTTCCTTGTTGCAGTACCAGTGGTTGCATTCCACAGCCGTACTTCCTTGTTGCAGTACCAGTGGTTGCATTCCACAGCCGTACTTCCTTGTTGCAGTACCAGTGGTTGCATTCCACAGCCGTACTTCCTTGTTGCAGTACCAGTGGTTGCATTCCACAGCCGTACTTCCTTGTTGCAGTACCAGTGGTTGCATTCCACAGCCGTACTTCCTTGTTGCAGTACCAGTGGTTGCATTCCACAGCCGTACTTCCTTGTTGCAGTACCAGTGGTTGCATTCCACAGCCGTACTTCCTTGTTGCAGTACCAGTGGTTGCATTCCACAGCCGTACTTCCTTGTTGCAGTACCAGTGGTTGCATTCCACAGCCGTACTTCCTTGTTGCAGTACCAGTGGTTGCATTCCACAGCCGTACTTCCTTGTTGCAGTACCAGTGGTTGCATTCCACAGCCGTACTTCCTTGTTGCAGTACCAGTGGTTGCATTCCACAGCCGTACTTCCTTGTTGCAGTACCAGTGGTTGCATTCCACAGCCGTACTTCCTTGTTGCAGTACCAGTGGTTGCATTCCACAGCCGTACTTCCTTGTTGCAGTACCAGTGGTTGCATTCCACAGCCGTACTTCCTTGTTGCAGTACCAGTGGTTGCATTCCACAGCCGTACTTCCTTGTTGCAGTACCAGTGGTTGCATTCCACAGCCGTACTTCCTTGTTGCAGTACCAGTGGTTGCATTCCACAGCCGTACTTCCTTGTTGCAGTACCAGTGGTTGCATTCCACAGCCGTACTTCCTTGTTGCAGTACCAGTGGTTGCATTCCACAGCCGTACTTCCTTGTTGCAGTACCAGTGGTTGCATTCCACAGCCGTACTTCCTTGTTGCAGTACCAGTGGTTGCATTCCACAGCCGTACTTCCTTGTTGCAGTACCAGTGGTTGCATTCCACAGCCGTACTTCCTTGTTGCAGTACCAGTGGTTGCATTCCACAGCCGTACTTCCTTGTTGCAGTACCAGTGGTTGCATTCCACAGCCGTACTTCCTTGTTGCAGTACCAGTGGTTGCATTCCACAGCCGTACTTCCTTGTTGCAGTACCAGTGGTTGCATTCCACAGCCGTACTTCCTTGTTGCAGTACCAGTGGTTGCATTCCACAGCCGTACTTCCTTGTTGCAGTACCAGTAGTTGCAACGCCACTGCTGTACTTCCTTGTTGCAGTACCAGTGGTTGCATTCCACAGCCGTACTTCCTTGTTGCAGTACCAGTAGTTGCAACGCCACTGCTGTACTTCCTTGTTGCAGTACCAGTAGTTGCAACGCCACTGCTGTACTTCCTTGTTGCAGTACCAGTGGTTGCATTCCACAGCCGTACTTCCTTGTTGCAGTACCAGTAGTTGCAACGCCACTGCTGTACTTCCTTGTTGCAGTACCAGTAGTTGCAACGCCACTGCTGTACTTCCTTGTTGCAGTACCAGTAGTTGCAACGCCACTGCTGTACTTCCTTGTTGCAGTACCAGTAGTTGCAACGCCACTGCTGTACTTCCTTGTTGCAGTACCAGTGGTTGCATTCCACAGCCGTACTTCCTTGTTGCAGTACCAGTAGTTGCAATGCCACTGCTGTACTTCCTTGTTGCAGTACCAGTAGTTGCAATGCCACTGCTGTACTTCCTTGTTGCAGTACCAGTAGTTGCAATGCCACTGCTGTACTTCCTTGTTGCAGTACCAGTAGTTGCAATGCCACTGCTGTACTTCCAATGGGGTTCTGCCCAAATGACTGCAGGAACTTCATCTGAGGAGAAATTAGGGGCGTTATATACGACGTCACGGTAGGCCAAGAAGGTGGATAAACAGGCCTCTACAAAAGAAAGGAAACAGCAACAACCCCAGTGGTCCTATGAAGGCTGTTGCTACAAAGATTATGGCTGTGATAACTGCTTCTATGAGTTTAAGAGCAGGATGGCAAAGCAACAAGCCGTCACTCGACCACAATACCTTCCACCCTAACCTGCCAGCACAGAGGCAGAAGGACCACCATGAAGCAAATAAAAACTATTCTGAACATTTCATCACAAAGACTGAAAGGAATACTATATTTTACACTGTCTTACTCTGTATTAATTGAACAGTGTTGTACTGTAACTGTATTCTCTGTAATCAGAATGAGGGCAAAGCTATTACCCATACTTTTGTTTAATTCATTATGAATATGCTTAGCTGGGGGTTTGAATCTGGATATTTCTCAAGTGACTTAAATGTTAATACTATAACACTGTGTACCAGATAACGTATGTGTGACAACATGGGGCGTGCAGGCTTACAAGGTTACACAACTGACAGGGACTGAGCTGGAGGGATGAATTTTGTACTGACAACTAGCTTTTAACAAGGGTTGGCACCTATTTTTAACTTGATAATCGTTGGACTGACTATATGATAGCTATTATAGAGCCCACGTGTGTGTGTGTGTGTGTGTGTGTGTGTGTGTGTGTGTGTGTGTGTGTGTGTGGAGGCTATACCAGTGAGATGAAGTCAGGATTCCTGGGGTTTGAAAGATGAATTGGTGTATGGCCCATGTCACTGGCCATGCTGTAGTTCAGTTCTCCTTCTATCATGTTTTTCTTTCTTGCTCTTTGGACCCTGCCTTCCCTCTGTCTCTCTTGGAAAAGATGTCAGGGTTGTGGTGTAACCCAGGAAACCATTTACAGTGCTGGGTGGTAACCATATAATTAGATAATGGGATGGTGTGGAGCCTATTATGGTGCCCATGTTAACTGGGTGGAGAGACGCAAATGCAGCGACCATCCAGGAATCAAACCACCACACTCTTCCTTACGCCCAGCTGAGGTAAGGTCCTGACTGCTGAGGGTAAACATTGGTTCACTGCACAGGATAGCCCTGTAGGAACAGTTGCTTGCCTGCAGTTGATGAGTCTGCTCAGCCAGACAAAACAAGGCTACTCAACAACAACAACACCAACAACAACTCTGAGCCTAAAATTGCCAAGTTTTCATGTTCGGTGCACAGTTGTGCTGATCGGGTAACACCAGAGTTCAGTACTAGCAAAAAAGAAGTCACTCTATCTACCTATCCACTGCCAGACTCCATAATTCCTTAAGGGGTGGCCACAAACATATCGCCTCCGTTGCTCTGTCCCCCGCCATATCACCACCCTCCTCCCAGCCCACACCTCCTTCTTTTATATACCTCTCCACTCCATCCCTCCATCCCATCCTCGGCCTCTCCTTCCCTTTCCCCCCTCAACCGCATTCACACATACTCTCCTACTTAGTCTCTCACTCTCCATCCTCTCCACAGGGCCAAAAAGAAGTGCTATGGAGCAGGATGTAGAGCTGCAGTATTATCTTTCCCTGCATGCAAGCTGCGTGAAATATGCCAAAACAAAGGCAAAAACCCGGACCAAATTAAGGTGAAAGAATTATAGATGAAGCTGCAGTCTACCTGGTACAAGATATTTTATTAACACCTATTCCATGGTTATTTATTGTGCTCATTACACTTCCATATATTTTTGTGTTATTGTTGGTATGAGGTGTGTTGAGATTAAAGTTACTGTATTTAACTAACAGCAGGCAGAATCTTTGGTGATGGAAAATGTGTGTGTGTGTGTGTGTGTGTGTGTGTGTGTGTGTGTGTGTGTGTGTGTGTGTGTGTGTGTGTGTGTGTATGAGAGAGAGAGAGAGAGAATGATGGACACCCCACCTACATATACGGTACACCGTTTCGTTTATAAAGGCTCCACCATGCTTGCACACATCAGCCTTGGTCACCTAATGGCGGCTCTCCATGCTGCTCGATCTCTGGCAGCCTAGCTACCACGATCATTAAATCATAAAAAAAAACATATAAACACAAATAAACATTCCGAGTACCGTAAGGCTGACTTGGTGAATGTTGAAGTGTGTTAACTGGTAGCAGGTGGTGGCAACCATCATCCACTCACTTGATGTAGTGCTGCCTACTTCTTCCTTCACCTTTATCATTCTTTTACTGTGTTAGTCCTCTTCTCTTCCTATTTCTCACCATCATCCACTCACTTGATGTTGTGCTGCTTACTTCTTCCTTCACCTTTATCATTCTTTTTCTGTCTGCCCTCTTCTCTTTCTATTTCTCACCATCATCCACTCACTTGATGTTGTGCTGTCTACTTCTTCCTTCATCATTCTCTTTCCGTGTCTGTCCTCCTCTCTCCCTATTTCTCACCATCTTTCCTGTCACTTCTTATCACTACTGCCTCTCACCGTAAAACAACTAACTCAAAGAAAAACGGCCAACCTTAAGGAATTATGGTGTCTTGCAGATAGATAGAGATAGATAGATGGTGTAATGAGAATACCCCACTCACTTAAGTCAGTCACGATGAGGCCCAAAGCAGTCTGAAAGTTGGTGCTGATTGGCTGCTGGAATACTAGGTGTGTTGGGACGTGTGCAGCACCTCGTAATATCAGTCTGTATACGGTTCACAAGGATACACACTCCTAAATGAAGATGTTCTGGTAACCTGGAGTAATGGCCGATGACAACGGGTTCACAGAAAAACATAAAAACGTATGTTGGTGTTGGGAAAAAACGCATCTGGACGCAGTTATCCAGATGTGAGCGACGATGGGCTTGACAGTGGACAGGGTGTTGTCGATCAGGTTGACTACCATGTTCTCCGGTGCTTCACACTGTTCATTAGGAATTCATTACATTGTTATATTACATTCATTGCAGTGTACAGTGCCTAAAAAAGAATCCGAACAACTTTGTGGTAAACAAACTGAAAAATCAACGATGTGATCTGAAACACGCCTGAGACCTTGTGACGCGTGTTGGTAGCCCTGAAGATCCCAGTTGGCATGTGACATTTATGCTGTGTTATCATAGGCATTTCCTACAGTTGTGACGCATCAGTGCTATATTTAATACTTATGTGTTATTATTACAGAGGTGAACTTACGATTTCACAGCTATCTACCCCCAAGTGGGGATACTTTTCCTAGGCATTGTACCTGGGACAGTCACTGAGGAGGCGGTGGCTCAATCTGTAGAGAGGTGGCCTGCAGTCCTGACGGACCCAGGTTCGAGTCCCGGCTGGGGCAGGGAACAGTTTAAGGATTTGAATTTCATTAAATCGGGCTTTACTGATCTACCAGAAGACCCGCCGACTTGTCGTAAAAATACCCCCGCTAATACCAATACACCAGTCCTGTATGAGACAGCCCTAGCATGTATTCAATATGGACGTTGGGTGTTAGCGCCGAAGTGGTGACATGTAGAGGTGTATGGTATGTAGGAGGACTGCTGGGCCTTGATAGCAGGCTGTGAAGCCTATGCCCAGAGTCGGACACATAAAAAAAAAAAATACAACAAGGCATGAGAAGCGCCGTGAACAATGGATATGGAATGGTAACGACCTCCTTCCCTTAGTACTACGGGTGTGGTGGGCGTTCGTTCCGTGGCCTATAATCGCACTGTCCGCCATCCCACCACTGCCACCAACCCCACCACCCCACTTTTACCCCGTTGTGTTGGCCAGTCATGGGCGTCCATTCACTCGTCCCAAATGAGTGAGTTGAGTGAATACCCTTTACTACGAGGTTGTCATTATCGTACCCTGGCAACCTACCCGTCAACTGTGCGTCCGATTTCGTGTATAATATGATACGCCGATGATTCCTGTACAATATGTTCGTGTATAATAATATTCGTGTATAATATTCATTCATTCATTCATTGCCAGATGCCATGTATCCCACACGGGGTGGCCAAGGTTACAGGGAGGGGCACTAATCCTCCACCAACCCCACTTGACACGTAGGGATGCCAACAGCATCTGGTGTTCCCAGGCGGTCACCCATCCAAGTACTAACCAGACCCAACGTTGCTTAACTTCGCTGATCGTGTATAATAATATTCGTATATAATATACTCGTGTGTAATAATATGATTCGTGTATGATATGATACGAAATAGGAAGCACAGTTGAAGAGTAGGTTGTCAGGGTACGATAATGACAACCTCAGAGTCGTGCGCCGCGACTATACTACAATTACTGCTGCTGCTGCTGCTGATGATGATGATGATGGTACTACTACTACTACTACTACTACTACCACAGAGTAGTTCATCTGAAACGTGAACCGAGTGGACTGAAGGCTGAAGCTGGGGAGGTATAACCAGGCAGGGGAGCCGCCTGGTTATATCAGTGCCACCACAGGAAGGCATCCCTCTCCGACACACACACACACACACACACACACACACACACACACACACACATCCTCAGTACATTCTCAGGGTTATCACAGTACGTTCCATTAGTCTCTCTCTCTCTTTCTCAACATTTTCCTTATCTGTGTGATATATGAGGTCAGTCTCTGCCTGTCTGTTTGTCTGTGCTCTCTCTCTCTCTCTCTCTCTCTCTCTCTCTTGATATTTTCTTTTTAAACATTTCAACTCAGGAAGTCTCTCTCTCTCTCTCTCTCTCTCTCTCTCTCTCTCTCTCTCTCTCTCTCTCTCTCCAGAAATAGAGGTGATAGTGGACTACTGATAAGAGGTTACTCCTGATAAGCCTAACTCCACTGATAAAAGCCAACACTCCTTTACACCCCCCCGGCATCAGTAATAGTAGTAGCAGTAATAGTAGTAGTAATAGTAGTAGTAATAGTAGCAGTGGTGATGGTGGCTGTTGTAGTTGTTATTGGTAGTAGTAGTAGTAGTAGTAGTAGCAGCAGCAGTAGTAGTAGTAGTAGTAGTAGTAGTAGTAGTAGTAGTGGTAGTAGTAGTAGTAATAATAGCACTGGTGATGGTGGCTGTTGTAGTTATTGGTAGTAGTAGTAGTAGCAGTGGTGGTGGTGGTATTAGTATTAGTATTAGTAGTAGTAGTAGTGGTGGTGGTGGTGGTGGTGGTATTAGTAGTAGCAGTAGTAGTAGTAGTAGAAGCAGTAGTAGTAGTAGTAGTAATAGTAGCAGTGGTGATGGTGGCTGTTGTAGTTGTTATTGGTAATAGTAGTAGTAGTAGTAGCAGTAGTAGTAGTAGTAGTGTTGGTGGTGGTGGTGGTGGTGGTATTATTATTATTATTAGTAGTAGCAGTAGTAATAGTAGTAGTAGTAGTAGTAGTAGTAGTAGTAGTAGTAGTAGTAGTAGTAGCAGCAGTAGTGGTGGTGGTGGTGGTAGTAGTAGTAATAGTAGTAGTATTCTATGCTCACCTCTGTAATGCTCGTAGTGTTCATTATAACGTGTGTGTGTGTGTGTGTGTGTGTGTGTGTGTGTGTGTGTGTGTGCTTATCTCTCTACCCTAGCCATATCAACAGTTCTAGTGGTTGTGTTCACGGCTTCAGTGTTCTTGGACCGGTATCCTCCCTAACACCTTTTCTTAAGCGATTTATTTTGCTTATTACACCTTACTGTCAACGTCTGTGTTACATAAATCCTTCCAAGATCGCCATTCTCTGCATACCTAACGTACAAAAGGATATTAACCAGCCATATCCAAAAACGAATCGCTAAAGAAGAGATGCTAGGGAGCTTCCTTACTCGCTCTATTGTTACAACTCAGCATTCAAGACGGAGAGACGGCAATATTAGGCCAAGTCAGAGTGAAAAGAGTATATTACGTCTTTTCCATAGCACTTCTTCGTGACTAGCATCATATTCTAGTGATAATCTATTGCTACAACTCACCATTCAAGATTGAGAGACGGTAATTATAAGCCAAGTTTGAGTGAAAGGAGTATAGTACATATCTCCCACGGCACTTCTTCGTGACTAGCATTTATTGTTCAGTATTGTTGCATGCGTGGCTGGTCGGTATGACGCGGACGGAGGCAAAATGGAACTGGGTTCGCCTGATATTTCTACTGCTGCTCGTCACTGCCACAGGTATCTCTCTCTCTCTCTCTCTCTGGATGTTATTGTTTTTCTTTTTCATTTTTCTTCTTATTATTTTCAGTGGTATTAGTATGAGCGTTAGTACTAGTATTAGAATTAGTATTAGAATTAGTAATACCATTAGTACAGTATAAGAAATTGTAGTAGTTTGTGTTAGTATTAGTGTTTGTAATAGTGTTAGCATTAGTATTAGTGAAATGCGTGACTTACAACGTAGTGCCCCCGAGAAGGACACAAGTGAGGAATACCATAGTGCCCCTGAAAATGAGATGAGTGGTGTACAGCCCAGTGCCCCTTACTATTTTTTTATCAGCCCATACCCCACTGACCGGGCTAATATATGGTCCGGCTTGCACTATAGGTGCAGGAAATCTGTAAACAACAACAACAACATCTTCACAGCACACACA